>NC_073743.1:3195133-3495133 GCF_023634155.1 Falco peregrinus | reverse complement strand
CCATCTCAATCCAGAAAGCATGTAGAACATCTTTTGTGGTGCCTTTCAGCTGCCTACCGGGGCAGTGCAAAAACTACCAAGAGAACTCTTTTTCTGGCACCTTCCCCGGTGGAGTTGTGCATGGGGTGTGTTTGGAACATTTTCTCACCAGCCGAGTCCAAATTCAGCGGTTCCCCATCTCAGCCCGGAAAGCAGGTAGAACAACATTTGTGGCGCCTTTCAGCTGCCTACCGGGGTACTGTAAAAACTACCAAGAGAACTCCTTTCTGGCACCTTCCCCGGTGGAGTTGTGCATGGGGTGTGTTTGGAACATTTTCTCACCAGCCGAGTCCAAAATTCAGCGCTTCCCCATCTCAGCCCAGAAAGCAGGTAGAACAACTTTTGTGGTGCCTTTCAGCTGCCTACCGGGGCACTGTAAAAAGTGCCATAAGAATTCCTTTCTGGCACCTTCCCCGGTGGAGTTGTGCATGGGGTGTGTTTGGAACATTTTCTCACCAGCCGAGTCCAAAATTCAGCGCTTCCCCATCTCAGCCCAGAAAGCAGGTAGAACAACTTTTGTGGCGCCTTTCAGCTGCCTACCGCGGTACTGTAAAAACTACCAACAGAACTCCTTTCGGGCTCCTTCCCTGGTGGAGTTGTGCATGGGGTGTGTTTGGAACATTTTGTCACCAGCCGAGTCCAAAATTCAGCGCTTCCCCATCTCAGCCCAGAAAGCAGGTAGAACAACTTTTGTGGCGCCTTTCAGCTGCCTACCGCGGTACTGTAAAAACTACCAACAGAACTCCTTTCGGGCTCCTTCCCTGGTGGAGTTGTGCATGGGGTGTGTTTGGAACATTTTGTCACCAGCCGAGTCCAAAATTCAGCGGTTCCCCATCTCAGCCCAGAAAGCAGGTAGAACAACTTTTGTGGCGCCTTTCAGCTGCCTACCGCGGTACTGTAAAAACTACCAACAGAACTCCTTTCGGGCTCCTTCCCCGGTGGAGTTGTGCATGGGGTGTGTTTGGAACATTTTCTCACCAGCCGAGTCCAAAATTCAGCGGTTCCCCATCTCAGCCCAGAAAGCAGGTAGAACAAGTTTTGTGGTGCCTTTCAGCTGCCTACCGGGGCACTGTAAAATCTACCAAAAGAACTCCTTTCTGGCTCCTTCCCCGGTGGAGTTGTGCATGGGGTGTGTTTGGAACATTTTCTCACCAGCCGAGTCAAAAATTCAGCAGTTCCCATCTCAGCCCAGAAAGCAGGTAGAACATCCTTTGTGGTGCCTTTCACCTGCCTACCGGGGCACTGTAAAAAGTGCCATAAGAACTCCATTCTGGCACCTTCCCCGGGTGGAGTTGTGCATGGGGTGTGTTTGGAACATTTTGTCACCAGCCGAGTCCAAAATTCAGCGGTTCCCCATCTCAGCCCAGAAAGCAGGTAGAACAAGTTTTGTGGTGCCTTTCAGCTGCCTACCGGGGCACTGTAAAAACTGCCATAAGAACTCCATTCTGGCACCTTCCCCGGTGGAGTTGTGCATGGGGTGTCTTTGGAACATTTTCTCACCAGCCGAGTCCAAAATTCAGCGGTTCCCCATCTCAGCCCAGAAAGCAGGTAGAACAACTTTTGTGGTGCCTTTCAGCTGCCTACCGGGGTAGTGCAAAATCTACCAACAGATTCCTTTCTGGCACCTTCCCCGGTGGAGTTGTGCATGGGATGTGTTTGGAACATTTTGTCACCAGCCGAGTCCAAAATTCAGCGCTTCCCCATCTCAGCCCTGAAAGCAGGTAGAACAACTTTTGTGGTGCCTTTCAGCTGCCTACCGGGGTAGTGCAAAATCTACCAAAAGAACTCCTTTCTGGCTCCTTCCCCGGTGGAGTTGTGCATGGGGTGTGTTTGGAACATTTTCTCACCAGCCGAGTCAAAAAGTCAGCAGTTCCCATCTCAGCCCAGAAAGCAGGTAGAACAACTTTTGTGGCGCCTTTCAGCTGCCTACCGGGGTACTGTAAAAAGTGCCAACAGAACTCCATTCTGGCACCTTCCCCGGGTGGAGTTGTGCATGGGGTGTGTTTGGAACATTTTCTCACCAGCCGAGTCCAAAATTCAGCGGTTCCCCATCTCAGCCCAGAAAGCAGGTAGAACAAGTTTTGTGGCGCCTTTCAGCTGCCTACCGGGGTACTGTAAAAACTGCCATAAGAACTCCATTCTGGCACCTTCCCCGGGTGGAGTTGTGCATGGGGTGTGTTTGGAACATTTTGTCACCAGCCGAGTCCAAAATTCAGCGCTTCCCCATCTCAGCCCAGAAAGCAGGTAGAACAAGTTTTTTGGTGCCTTTCAGCTGCCTACCGGGGCAGTGCAAAAACTACCAAGAGAACTCCTTTCTGGCGCCTTCCCCGGTGGAGTTGTGCATGGAGTGTGTTTGGAACATTTTCTCACCGGCCGAGTCCAAAATTCAGCGGTTCCCCATCTCAGCCCAGAAAGCAGGTAGAACAACTTTTGTGGCGCCTTTCAGCTGCCTACCGGGGTACTGTAAAAACTGCCATAAGAACTCCATTCTGGCACCTTCCCCGGGTGGAGTTGTGCATGGGGTGTGTTTGGAACATTTTGTCACCAGCCGAGTCCAAAATTCAGCGCTTCCCCATCTCAGCCCAGAAAGCAGGTAGAACAACTTTTGTGGTGCCTTTCAGCTGCCTATCGGGGTAGTGCAAAATCTACCAAGAGAACTCTTTTCTGGCACCTTCCCCGGTGGTGTTGTGCATGGGGTGTGTTTGGAACAGATTGCCTCCAGCCGAGTCCAAATTCAGTGGTTCCCCATCTCAATCCAGAAAGCATGTAGAACATCTTTTGTGGTGCCTTTCAGCTGCCTACCGGGGCAGTGCAAAAACTACCAAGAGAACTCTTTTTCTGGCACCTTCCCCGGTGGAGTTGTGCATGGGGTGTGTTTGGAACATTTTCTCACCAGCCGAGTCCAAATTCAGCGGTTCCCCATCTCAGCCCGGAAAGCAGGTAGAACAACATTTGTGGCGCCTTTCAGCTGCCTACCGGGGTACTGTAAAAACTACCAAGAGAACTCCTTTCTGGCACCTTCCCCGGTGGAGTTGTGCATGGGGTGTGTTTGGAGCATTTTCTCACCAGCCGAGTCCAAAATTCAGCGCTTCCCCATCTCAGCCCAGAAAGCAGGTAGAACAACTTTTGTGGTGCCTTTCAGCTGCCTACCGGGGCACTGTAAAAAGTGCCATAAGAATTCCTTTCTGGCACCTTCCCCGGTGGAGTTGTGCATGGGGTGTGTTTGGAACATTTTCTCACCAGCCGAGTCCAAAATTCAGCGGTTCCCCATCTCAGCCCAGAAAGCAGGTAGAACAACTTTTGTGGTGCCTTTCAGCTGCCTACCGGGGTAGTGCAAAATCTACCAACAGATTCCTTTCTGGCACCTTCCCCGGTGGAGTTGTGCATGGGATGTGTTTGGAACATTTTGTCACCAGCCGAGTCCAAAATTCAGCGCTTCCCCATCTCAGCCCTGAAAGCAGGTAGAACAACTTTTGTGGTGCCTTTCAGCTGCCTACCGGGGTAGTGCAAAATCTACCAAAAGAACTCCTTTCTGGCTCCTTCCCCGGTGGAGTTGTGCATGGGGTGTGTTTGGAACATTTTCTCACCAGCCGAGTCAAAAAGTCAGCAGTTCCCATCTCAGCCCAGAAAGCAGGTAGAACATCCTTTGTGGTGCCTTTCACCTGCCTACCGGGGCACTGTAAAAAGTGCCATAAGAACTCCATTCTGGCACCTTCCCCGGGTGGAGTTGTGCATGGGGTGTCTTTGGAACATTTTCTCACCAGCCGAGTCCAAAATTCAGCGGTTCCCCATCTCAGCCCAGAAAGCAGGTAGAACAAGTTTTGTGGTGCCTTTCAGCTGCCTACCGGGGCAGTGCAAAAACTACCAACAGATTCCTTTCTGGCACCTTCCCCGGTGGAGTTGTGCATGGGGTGTGTTTGGAACAGTTTGTCACCAGCCGAGTCCAAAATTCAGCGCTTCCCCATCTCAGCCCAGAAAGCAGGTAGAACATCCTTTGTGGCGCCTTTCACCTGCCTACCGGGGCACTGTAAAAAGTGCCATAAGAACTCCATTCTGGCACCTTCCCCGGGTGGAGTTGTGCATGGGGTGTGTTTGGAACAGTTTGTCACCAGCCGAGTCCAAAATTCAGCGCTTCCCCATCTCAGCCCAGAAAGCAGGTAGAACAACTTTTGTGGCGCCTTTCAGCTGCCTACCGCGGTACTGTAAAAACTACCAACAGAACTCCTTTCGGGCTCCTTCCCTGGTGGAGTTGTGCATGGGGTGTGTTTGGAACATTTTGTCACCAGCCGAGTCCAAAATTCAGCGGTTCCCCATCTCAGCCCAGAAAGCAGGTAGAACAAGTTTTGTGGTGCCTTTCAGCTGCCTACCGGGGCACTGTAAAAACTACCAACAGAATTCCTTTCTGGCTCCTTCCCCGGTGGAGTTGTGCATGGGGTGTGTTTGGAACATTTTCTCACCAGCCGAGTCAAAAAGTCAGCAGTTCCCATCTCAGCCCAGAAAGCAGGTAGAACGAGTTTTGTAGTGCCTTTCAGCTGCCTACCGGGGTACTGTAAAAAGTGCCAACAGAACTCCATTCTGGCACCTTCCCCGGGTGGAGTTGTGCATGGGGTGTCTTTGGAACATTTTCTCACCAGCCGAGTCCAAAATTCAGCGCTTCCCCATCTCAGCCCAGAAAGCAGGTAGAACAAGTTTTGTGGCGCCTTTCAGCTGCCTACCGGGGTAGTGCAAAATCTACCAAGAGAACTCCTTACTGGCTCCTTCCCCGGTGGAGTTGTGCATGGGGTGTGTTTGGAACATTTTCTCACCAGCCGAGTCAAAAAGTCAGCAGTTCCCATCTCAGCCCAGAAAGCAGGTAGAACATCCTTTGTGGCGCCTTTCACCTGCCTACCGGGGTACTGTAAAAACTACCAAGAGAACTCCTTTCTGGCACCTTCCCCGGGTGGAGTTGTGCATGGGGTGTGTTTGGAACAGTTTGTCACCAGCCGAGTCCAAAATTCAGCGCTTCCCCATCTCAGCCCAGAAAGCAGGTAGAACAACTTTTGTGGCGCCTTTCAGCTGCCTACCGGGGTACTGTAAAAACTGCCATAAGAACTCCATTCTGGCACCTTCCCCGGGTGGAGTTGTGCATGGGGTGTGTTTGGAACATTTTCTCACCAGCCGAGTCCAAAATTCAGCGCTTCCCCATCTCAGCCCAGAAAGCAGGTAGAACAACTTTTGTGGTGCCTTTCAGCTGCCTATCGGGGTAGTGCAAAATCTACCAAGAGAACTCCTTTCTGGCTCCTTCCCCGGTGGAGTTGTGCATGGGGTGTCTTTGGAACATTTTCTCACCGGCCGAGTCCAAAATTCAGCGGTTCCCCATCTCAGCCCAGAAAGCAGGTAGAACAACTTTTGTGGCGCCTTTCAGCTGCCTACCGGGGTACTGTAAAAACTGCCATAAGAACTCCATTCTGGCACCTTCCCCGGGTGGAGTTGTGCATGGGGTGTGTTTGGAACATTTTCTCACCAGCCGAGTCCAAAATTCAGCGCTTCCCCATCTCAGCCCAGAAAGCAGGTAGAACAACTTTTGTGGTGCCTTTCAGCTGCCTATCGGGGTAGTGCAAAATCTACCAAGAGAACTCTTTTCTGGCACCTTCCCCGGTGGTGTTGTGCATGGGGTGTGTTTGGAACAGATTGCCTCCAGCCGAGTCCAAATTCAGTGGTTCCCCATCTCAATCCAGAAAGCATGTAGAACATCTTTTGTGGTGCCTTTCAGCTGCCTACCGGGGCAGTGCAAAAACTACCAAGAGAACTCTTTTTCTGGCACCTTCCCCGGTGGAGTTGTGCATGGGGTGTGTTTGGAACATTTTCTCACCAGCCGAGTCCAAATTCAGCGGTTCCCCATCTCAGCCCGGAAAGCAGGTAGAACAACATTTGTGGCGCCTTTCAGCTGCCTACCGGGGTACTGTAAAAACTACCAAGAGAACTCCTTTCTGGCACCTTCCCCGGTGGAGTTGTGCATGGGGTGTGTTTGGAACATTTTCTCACCAGCCGAGTCCAAAATTCAGCGCTTCCCCATCTCAGCCCAGAAAGCAGGTAGAACAACTTTTGTGGTGCCTTTCAGCTGCCTACCGGGGCACTGTAAAAAGTGCCATAAGAATTCCTTTCTGGCACCTTCCCCGGTGGAGTTGTGCATGGGGTGTGTTTGGAACATTTTGTCACCAGCCGAGTCCAAAATTCAGCCGTTCCCCATCTCAGCCCAGAAAGCAGGTAGAACAACTTTTGTGGTGCCTTTCAGCTGCCTACCGGGGTAGTGCAAAATCTACCAACAGATTCCTTTCTGGCACCTTCCCCGGTGGAGTTGTGCATGGGATGTGTTTGGAACATTTTGTCACCAGCCGAGTCCAAAATTCAGCGCTTCCCCATCTCAGCCCTGAAAGCAGGTAGAACAACTTTTGTGGTGCCTTTCAGCTGCCTACCGGGGTAGTGCAAAATCTACCAAAAGAACTCCTTTCTGGCTCCTTCCCCGGTGGAGTTGTGCATGGGGTGTGTTTGGAACATTTTCTCACCAGCCGAGTCAAAAAGTCAGCAGTTCCCATCTCAGCCCAGAAAGCAGGTAGAACATCCTTTGTGGTGCCTTTCACCTGCCTACCGGGGCACTGTAAAAAGTGCCATAAGAACTCCTTTCTGGCACCTTCCCCGGGTGGAGTTGTGCATGGGGTGTCTTTGGAACATTTTCTCACCAGCCGAGTCCAAAATTCAGCGGTTCCCCATCTCAGCCCAGAAAGCAGGTAGAACAAGTTTTGTGGTGCCTTTCAGCTGCCTACCGGGGCAGTGCAAAAACTACCAACAGATTCCTTTCTGGCACCTTCCCCGGTGGAGTTGTGCATGGGATGTGTTTGGAACATTTTGTCACCAGCCGAGTCCAAAATTCAGCGCTTCCCCATCTCAGCCCAGAAAGCAGGTAGAACAACATTTGTGGTGCCTTTCAGCTGCCTACCGGGGTACTGTAAAAACTACCAAGAGAACTCCTTTCTGGCTCCTTCCCCGGTGGAGTTGTGCATGGGGTGTCTTTGGAACATTTTCTCACCGGCCGAGTCCAAAATTCAGCGGTTCCCCATCTCAGCCCAGAAAGCAGGTAGGACAAGTTTTGTGGTGCCTTTCAGCTGCCTACCGGGGTACTGTAAAAACTACCAAGAGAACTCTTTTTCTGGCACCTTCCCCGGTGGAGTTGTGCATGGGGTGTGTTTGGAACATTTTCTCACCAGCCGAGTCCAAATTCAGCGGTTCCCCATCTCAGCCCGGAAAGCAGGTAGAACAACATTTGTGGCGCCTTTCAGCTGCCTACCGGGGTACTGTAAAAACTACCAAGAGAACTCCTTTCTGGCACCTTCCCCGGTGGAGTTGTGCATGGGGTGTGTTTGGAACATTTTCTCACCAGCCGAGTCCAAAATTCAGCGCTTCCCCATCTCAGCCCAGAAAGCAGGTAGAACAACTTTTGTGGTGCCTTTCAGCTGCCTACCGGGGTAGTGCAAAATCTACCAACAGATTCCTTTCTGGCACCTTCCCCGGTGGAGTTGTGCATGGGATGTGTTTGGAACATTTTGTCACCAGCCGAGTCCAAAATTCAGCGCTTCCCCATCTCAGCCCTGAAAGCAGGTAGAACAACTTTTGTGGTGCCTTTCAGCTGCCTACCGGGGTAGTGCAAAATCTACCAAAAGAACTCCTTTCTGGCTCCTTCCCCGGTGGAGTTGTGCATGGGGTGTGTTTGGAACATTTTCTCACCAGCCGAGTCAAAAAGTCAGCAGTTCCCATCTCAGCCCAGAAAGCAGGTAGAACATCCTTTGTGGTGCCTTTCAGCTGCCTACCGGGGCACTGTAAAAAGTGCCATAAGAACTCCATTCTGGCACCTTCCCCGGGTGGAGTTGTGCATGGGGTGTCTTTGGAACATTTTCTCACCAGCCGAGTCCAAAATTCAGCGGTTCCCCATCTCAGCCCAGAAAGCAGGTAGAACAAGTTTTGTGGCGCCTTTCAGCTGCCTACCGGGGCACTGTAAAAACTACCAACAGAATTCCTTTCTGGCTCCTTCCCCGGTGGAGTTGTGCATGGGGTGTGTTTGGAACATTTTCTCACCAGCCGAGTCAAAAAGTCAGCAGTTCCCATCTCAGCCAAGAAAGCAGGTAGAACGAGTTTTGTAGTGCCTTTCAGCTGCCTACCGGGGTACTGTAAAAACTGCCATAAGAACTCCATTCTGGCACCTTCCCCGGGTGGAGTTGTGCATGGGGTGTCTTTGGAACATTTTCTCACCAGCCGAGTCCAAAATTCAGCGCTTCCCCATCTCAGCCCAGAAAGCAGGTAGAACAAGTTTTGTGGCGCCTTTCAGCTGCCTACCGGGGTAGTGCAAAATCTACCAAGAGAACTCCTTACTGGCTCCTTCCCCGGTGGAGTTGTGCATGGGGTGTGTTTGGAACATTTTCTCACCAGCCGAGTCAAAAATTCAGCGGTTCCCCATCTCAGCCCAGAAAGCAGGTAGAACAAGTTTTGTGGTGCCTTTCAGCTGCCTACCGGGGCACTGTAAAAACTACCAACAGAATTCCTTTCTGGCTCCTTCCCCGGTGGAGTTGTGCATGGGGTGTGTTTGGAACATTTTCTCACCAGCCGAGTCAAAAATTCAGCAGTTCCCATCTCAGCCCAGAAAGCAGGTAGAACGAGTTTTGTAGTGCCTTTCAGCTGCCTACCGGGGTACTGTAAAAAGTGCCAACAGAACTCCATTCTGGCACCTTCCCCGGGTGGAGTTGTGCATGGGGTGTCTTTGGAACATTTTCTCACCAGCCGAGTCCAAAATTCAGCGCTTCCCCATCTCAGCCCAGAAAGCAGGTAGAACAAGTTTTGTGGCGCCTTTCAGCTGCCTACCGGGGTAGTGCAAAATCTACCAAGAGAACTCCTTACTGGCTCCTTCCCCGGTGGAGTTGTGCATGGGGTGTGTTTGGAACATTTTCTCACCAGCCGAGTCAAAAAGTCAGCAGTTCCCATCTCAGCCCAGAAAGCAGGTAGAACATCCTTTGTGGCGCCTTTCACCTGCCTACCGGGGTACTGTAAAAACTACCAAGAGAACTCCTTTCTGGCACCTTCCCCGGGTGGAGTTGTGCATGGGGTGTGTTTGGAACAGTTTGTCACCAGCCGAGTCCAAAATTCAGCGCTTCCCCATCTCAGCCCAGAAAGCAGGTAGAACAACTTTTGTGGCGCCTTTCAGCTGCCTACCGGGGTACTGTAAAAACTGCCATAAGAACTCCATTCTGGCACCTTCCCCGGGTGGAGTTGTGCATGGGGTGTGTTTGGAACATTTTCTCACCAGCCGAGTCCAAAATTCAGCGCTTCCCCATCTCAGCCCAGAAAGCAGGTAGAACAACTTTTGTGGTGCCTTTCAGCTGCCTATCGGGGTAGTGCAAAATCTACCAAGAGAACTCCTTTCTGGCTCCTTCCCCGGTGGAGTTGTGCATGGGGTGTCTTTGGAACATTTTCTCACCGGCCGAGTCCAAAATTCAGCGGTTCCCCATCTCAGCCCAGAAAGCAGGTAGAACAACTTTTGTGGCGCCTTTCAGCTGCCTACCGGGGTACTGTAAAAACTGCCATAAGAACTCCATTCTGGCACCTTCCCCGGGTGGAGTTGTGCATGGGGTGTGTTTGGAACATTTTCTCACCAGCCGAGTCCAAAATTCAGCGCTTCCCCATC
Source organism: Falco peregrinus (assembly GCF_023634155.1). Taxonomy (NCBI): domain Eukaryota; kingdom Metazoa; phylum Chordata; class Aves; order Falconiformes; family Falconidae; genus Falco; species Falco peregrinus. Next base: position 3,485,385 of record NC_073743.1, on the reverse strand, counting down.
TCAGCCCAGAAAGCAGGTAGAACAACTTTTGTGGTGCCTTTCAGCTGCCTATCGGGGTAGTGCAAAATCTACCAAGAGAACTCTTTTCTGGCACCTTCCCCGGTGGTGTTGTGCATGGGGTGTGTTTGGAACAGATTGCCTCCAGCCGAGTCCAAATTCAGTGGTTCCCCATCTCAATCCAGAAAGCATGTAGAACATCTTTTGTGGTGCCTTTCAGCTGCCTACCGGGGCAGTGCAAAAACTACCAAGAGAACTCTTTTTCTGGCACCTTCCCCGGTGGAGTTGTGCATGGGGTGTGTTTGGAACATTTTCTCACCAGCCGAGTCCAAATTCAGCGGTTCCCCATCTCAGCCCGGAAAGCAGGTAGAACAACATTTGTGGCGCCTTTCAGCTGCCTACCGGGGTACTGTAAAAACTACCAAGAGAACTCCTTTCTGGCACCTTCCCCGGTGGAGTTGTGCATGGGGTGTGTTTGGAACATTTTCTCACCAGCCGAGTCCAAAATTCAGCGCTTCCCCATCTCAGCCCAGAAAGCAGGTAGAACAACTTTTGTGGTGCCTTTCAGCTGCCTACCGGGGCACTGTAAAAAGTGCCATAAGAATTCCTTTCTGGCACCTTCCCCGGTGGAGTTGTGCATGGGGTGTGTTTGGAACATTTTGTCACCAGCCGAGTCCAAAATTCAGCCGTTCCCCATCTCAGCCCAGAAAGCAGGTAGAACAACTTTTGTGGTGCCTTTCAGCTGCCTACCGGGGTAGTGCAAAATCTACCAACAGATTCCTTTCTGGCACCTTCCCCGGTGGAGTTGTGCATGGGATGTGTTTGGAACATTTTGTCACCAGCCGAGTCCAAAATTCAGCGCTTCCCCATCTCAGCCCTGAAAGCAGGTAGAACAACTTTTGTGGTGCCTTTCAGCTGCCTACCGGGGTAGTGCAAAATCTACCAAAAGAACTCCTTTCTGGCTCCTTCCCCGGTGGAGTTGTGCATGGGGTGTGTTTGGAACATTTTCTCACCAGCCGAGTCAAAAAGTCAGCAGTTCCCATCTCAGCCCAGAAAGCAGGTAGAACATCCTTTGTGGTGCCTTTCACCTGCCTACCGGGGCACTGTAAAAAGTGCCATAAGAACTCCTTTCTGGCACCTTCCCCGGGTGGAGTTGTGCATGGGGTGTCTTTGGAACATTTTCTCACCAGCCGAGTCCAAAATTCAGCGGTTCCCCATCTCAGCCCAGAAAGCAGGTAGAACAAGTTTTGTGGTGCCTTTCAGCTGCCTACCGGGGCAGTGCAAAAACTACCAACAGATTCCTTTCTGGCACCTTCCCCGGTGGAGTTGTGCATGGGATGTGTTTGGAACATTTTGTCACCAGCCGAGTCCAAAATTCAGCGCTTCCCCATCTCAGCCCAGAAAGCAGGTAGAACAACATTTGTGGTGCCTTTCAGCTGCCTACCGGGGTACTGTAAAAACTACCAAGAGAACTCCTTTCTGGCTCCTTCCCCGGTGGAGTTGTGCATGGGGTGTCTTTGGAACATTTTCTCACCGGCCGAGTCCAAAATTCAGCGGTTCCCCATCTCAGCCCAGAAAGCAGGTAGGACAAGTTTTGTGGTGCCTTTCAGCTGCCTACCGGGGTACTGTAAAAACTACCAAGAGAACTCTTTTTCTGGCACCTTCCCCGGTGGAGTTGTGCATGGGGTGTGTTTGGAACATTTTCTCACCAGCCGAGTCCAAATTCAGCGGTTCCCCATCTCAGCCCGGAAAGCAGGTAGAACAACATTTGTGGCGCCTTTCAGCTGCCTACCGGGGTACTGTAAAAACTACCAAGAGAACTCCTTTCTGGCACCTTCCCCGGTGGAGTTGTGCATGGGGTGTGTTTGGAACATTTTCTCACCAGCCGAGTCCAAAATTCAGCGCTTCCCCATCTCAGCCCAGAAAGCAGGTAGAACAACTTTTGTGGTGCCTTTCAGCTGCCTACCGGGGCACTGTAAAAAGTGCCATAAGAATTCCTTTCTGGCACCTTCCCCGGTGGAGTTGTGCATGGGGTGTGTTTGGAACATTTTCTCACCAGCCGAGTCCAAAATTCAGCGCTTCCCCATCTCAGCCCAGAAAGCAGGTAGAACAACTTTTGTGGTGCCTTTCAGCTGCCTACCGGGGTAGTGCAAAATCTACCAACAGATTCCTTTCTGGCACCTTCCCCGGTGGAGTTGTGCATGGGATGTGTTTGGAACATTTTGTCACCAGCCGAGTCCAAAATTCAGCGCTTCCCCATCTCAGCCCTGAAAGCAGGTAGAACAACTTTTGTGGTGCCTTTCAGCTGCCTACCGGGGTAGTGCAAAATCTACCAAAAGAACTCCTTTCTGGCTCCTTCCCCGGTGGAGTTGTGCATGGGGTGTGTTTGGAACATTTTCTCACCAGCCGAGTCAAAAAGTCAGCAGTTCCCATCTCAGCCCAGAAAGCAGGTAGAACATCCTTTGTGGTGCCTTTCACCTGCCTACCGGGGCACTGTAAAAAGTGCCATAAGAACTCCATTCTGGCACCTTCCCCGGGTGGAGTTGTGCATGGGGTGTCTTTGGAACATTTTCTCACCAGCCGAGTCCAAAATTCAGCGGTTCCCCATCTCAGCCCAGAAAGCAGGTAGAACAAGTTTTGTGGTGCCTTTCAGCTGCCTACCGGGGCAGTGCAAAAACTACCAACAGATTCCTTTCTGGCACCTTCCCCGGTGGAGTTGTGCATGGGATGTGTTTGGAACATTTTGTCACCAGCCGAGTCCAAAATTCAGCGCTTCCCCATCTCAGCCCAGAAAGCAGGTAGAACAACATTTGTGGTGCCTTTCAGCTGCCTACCGGGGTACTGTAAAAACTACCAAGAGAACTCCTTTCTGGCTCCTTCTCCGGTGGAGTTGTGCATGGGGTGTCTTTGGAACATTTTCTCACCGGCCGAGTCCAAAATTCAGCGGTTCCCCATCTCAGCCCAGAAAGCAGGTAGGACAAGTTTTGTGGTGCCTTTCAGCTGCCTACCGGGGTACTGTAAAAACTACCAAGAGAACTCCTTTCTGGCACCTTCCCCGGTGGAGTTGTGCATGGGGTGTGTTTGGAACATTTTCTCACCAGCCGAGTCCAAAATTCAGCGGTTCCCCATCTCAGCCCAGAAAGCAGGTAGAACAACTTTTGTGGCGCCTTTCAGCTGCCTACCGGGGCACTGTAAAAAGTGCCATAAGAATTCCTTTCTGGCACCTTCCCCGGTGGAGTTGTGCATGGGGTGTGTTTGGAACATTTTGTCACCAGCCGAGTCCAAAATTCAGCGCTTCCCCATCTCAGCCCAGAAAGCAGGTAGAACAACTTTTGTGGTGCCTTTCAGCTGCCTACCGGGGTAGTGCAAAATCTACCAACAGATTCCTTTCTGGCACCTTCCCCGGTGGAGTTGTGCATGGGATGTGTTTGGAACATTTTGTCACCAGCCGAGTCCAAAATTCAGCGCTTCCCCATCTCAGCCCTGAAAGCAGGTAGAACAACTTTTGTGGTGCCTTTCAGCTGCCTACCGGGGTAGTGCAAAATCTACCAAAAGAACTCCTTTCTGGCTCCTTCCCCGGTGGAGTTGTGCATGGGGTGTGTTTGGAACATTTTCTCACCAGCCGAGTCAAAAAGTCAGCAGTTCCCATCTCAGCCCAGAAAGCAGGTAGAACATCCTTTGTGGTGCCTTTCAGCTGCCTACCGGGGCACTGTAAAAAGTGCCATAAGAACTCCATTCTGGCACCTTCCCCGGGTGGAGTTGTGCATGGGGTGTCTTTGGAACATTTTCTCACCAGCCGAGTCCAAAATTCAGCGGTTCCCCATCTCAGCCCAGAAAGCAGGTAGAACAAGTTTTGTGGCGCCTTTCAGCTGCCTACCGGGGCACTGTAAAAACTACCAACAGAATTCCTTTCTGGCTCCTTCCCCGGTGGAGTTGTGCATGGGGTGTGTTTGGAACATTTTCTCACCAGCCGAGTCAAAAAGTCAGCAGTTCCCATCTCAGCCAAGAAAGCAGGTAGAACGAGTTTTGTAGTGCCTTTCAGCTGCCTACCGGGGTACTGTAAAAACTGCCATAAGAACTCCATTCTGGCACCTTCCCCGGGTGGAGTTGTGCATGGGGTGTCTTTGGAACATTTTCTCACCAGCCGAGTCCAAAATTCAGCGCTTCCCCATCTCAGCCCAGAAAGCAGGTAGAACAAGTTTTGTGGCGCCTTTCAGCTGCCTACCGGGGTAGTGCAAAATCTACCAAGAGAACTCCTTACTGGCTCCTTCCCCGGTGGAGTTGTGCATGGGGTGTGTTTGGAACATTTTCTCACCAGCCGAGTCAAAAAGTCAGCAGTTCCCATCTCAGCCCAGAAAGCAGGTAGAACATCCTTTGTGGTGCCTTTCACCTGCCTACCGGGGCACTGTAAAAAGTGCCATAAGAACTCCATTCTGGCACCTTCCCCGGGTGGAGTTGTGCATGGGGTGTCTTTGGAACATTTTCTCACCAGCCGAGTCCAAAATTCAGCGGTTCCCCATCTCAGCCCAGAAAGCAGGTAGAACAAGTTTTGTGGTGCCTTTCAGCTGCCTACCGGGGCAGTGCAAAAACTACCAACAGATTCCTTTCTGGCACCTTCCCCGGTGGAGTTGTGCATGGGATGTGTTTGGAACATTTTGTCACCAGCCGAGTCCAAAATTCAGCGCTTCCCCATCTCAGCCCAGAAAGCAGGTAGAACAACATTTGTGGTGCCTTTCAGCTGCCTACCGGGGTACTGTAAAAACTACCAAGAGAACTCCTTTCTGGCTCCTTCTCCGGTGGAGTTGTGCATGGGGTGTCTTTGGAACATTTTCTCACCGGCCGAGTCCAAAATTCAGCGGTTCCCCATCTCAGCCCAGAAAGCAGGTAGGACAAGTTTTGTGGTGCCTTTCAGCTGCCTACCGGGGTACTGTAAAAACTACCAAGAGAACTCCTTTCTGGCACCTTCCCCGGTGGAGTTGTGCATGGGGTGTGTTTGGAACATTTTCTCACCAGCCGAGTCCAAAATTCAGCGGTTCCCCATCTCAGCCCAGAAAGCAGGTAGAACAACTTTTGTGGCGCCTTTCAGCTGCCTACCGGGGCACTGTAAAAAGTGCCATAAGAATTCCTTTCTGGCACCTTCCCCGGTGGAGTTGTGCATGGGGTGTGTTTGGAACATTTTGTCACCAGCCGAGTCCAAAATTCAGCGCTTCCCCATCTCAGCCCAGAAAGCAGGTAGAACAACTTTTGTGGTGCCTTTCAGCTGCCTACCGGGGTAGTGCAAAATCTACCAACAGATTCCTTTCTGGCACCTTCCCCGGTGGAGTTGTGCATGGGATGTGTTTGGAACATTTTGTCACCAGCCGAGTCCAAAATTCAGCGCTTCCCCATCTCAGCCCTGAAAGCAGGTAGAACAACTTTTGTGGTGCCTTTCAGCTGCCTACCGGGGTAGTGCAAAATCTACCAAAAGAACTCCTTTCTGGCTCCTTCCCCGGTGGAGTTGTGCATGGGGTGTGTTTGGAACATTTTCTCACCAGCCGAGTCAAAAAGTCAGCAGTTCCCATCTCAGCCCAGAAAGCAGGTAGAACATCCTTTGTGGTGCCTTTCAGCTGCCTACCGGGGCACTGTAAAAAGTGCCATAAGAACTCCATTCTGGCACCTTCCCCGGGTGGAGTTGTGTATGGGGTGTCTTTGGAACATTTTCTCACCAGCCGAGTCCAAAATTCAGCGGTTCCCCATCTCAGCCCAGAAAGCAGGTAGAACAAGTTTTGTGGCGCCTTTCAGCTGCCTACCGGGGCACTGTAAAAACTACCAACAGAATTCCTTTCTGGCTCCTTCCCCGGTGGAGTTGTGCATGGGGTGTGTTTGGAACATTTTCTCACCAGCCGAGTCAAAAAGTCAGCAGTTCCCATCTCAGCCAAGAAAGCAGGTAGAACGAGTTTTGTAGTGCCTTTCAGCTGCCTACCGGGGTACTGTAAAAACTGCCATAAGAACTCCATTCTGGCACCTTCCCCGGGTGGAGTTGTGCATGGGGTGTCTTTGGAACATTTTCTCACCAGCCGAGTCCAAAATTCAGCGCTTCCCCATCTCAGCCCAGAAAGCAGGTAGAACAAGTTTTGTGGCGCCTTTCAGCTGCCTACCGGGGTAGTGCAAAATCTACCAAGAGAACTCCTTACTGGCTCCTTCCCCGGTGGAGTTGTGCATGGGGTGTGTTTGGAACATTTTCTCACCAGCCGAGTCAAAAAGTCAGCAGTTCCCATCTCAGCCCAGAAAGCAGGTAGAACATCCTTTGTGGCGCCTTTCACCTGCCTACCGGGGCACTGTAAAAAGTGCCATAAGAACTCCATTCTGGCACCTTCCCCGGGTGGAGTTGTGCATGGGTTGTGTTTGGAACAGTTTGTCACCAGCCGAGTCCAAAATTCAGCGCTTCCCCATCTCAGCCCAGAAAGCAGGTAGAACAACATTTGTGGCGCCTTTCAGCTGCCTACCGGGGTACTGTAAAAACTACCAAGAGAACTCCTTTCTGGCACCTTCCCCGGGTGGAGTTGTGCATGGGGTGTGTTTGGAACAGTTTGTCACCAGCCGAGTCCAAAATTCAGCGCTTCCCCATCTCAGCCCAGAAAGCAGGTAGAACAACTTTTGTGGCGCCTTTCAGCTGCCTACCGGGGTACTGTAAAAACTGCCATAAGAACTCCATTCTGGCACCTTCCCCGGGTGGAGTTGTGCATGGGGTGTGTTTGGAACATTTTCTCACCAGCCGAATCCAAAATTCAGCGCTTCCCCATCTCAGCCCAGAAAGCAGGTAGAACAACTTTTGTGGTGCCTTTCAGCTGCCTATCGGGGTAGTGCAAAATCTACCAAGAGAACTCTTTTCTGGCACCTTCCCCGGTGGTGTTGTGCATGGGGTGTGTTTGGAACATTTTGTCACCAGCCGAGTCCAAATTCAGCGCTTCCCCATCTCAGCCCAGAAAGCAGGTAGAACAACTTTTGTGGTGCCTTTCAGCTGCCTATCGGGGTAGTGCAAAAACTACCAAGAGAACTCCTTTCTGGCACCTTCCCCGGTGGAGTTGTGCATGGAGTGTGTTTGGAACATTTTCTCACCGGCCGAGTCCAAAATTCAGCGGTTCCCCATCTCAGCCCAGAAAGCAGGTAGAACAACTTTTGTGGCGCCTTTCAGCTGCCTACCGGGGTACTGTAAAAACTGCCATAAGAACTCCATTCTGGCACCTTCCCCGGGTGGAGTTGTGCATGGGGTGTGTTTGGAACATTTTCTCACCAGCCGAGTCCAAAATTCAGCGCTTCCCCATCTCAGCCCAGAAAGCAGGTAGAACAACTTTTGTGGTGCCTTTCAGCTGCCTATCGGGGTAGTGCAAAATCTACCAAGAGAACTCTTTTCTGGCACCTTCCCCGGTGGTGTTGTGCATGGGGTGTGTTTGGAACAGATTGCCTCCAGCCGAGTCCAAATTCAGTGGTTCCCCATCTCAATCCAGAAAGCATGTAGAACATCTTTTGTGGTGCCTTTCAGCTGCCTACCGGGGCAGTGCAAAAACTACCAAGAGAACTCTTTTTCTGGCACCTTCCCCGGTGGAGTTGTGCATGGGGTGTGTTTGGAACATTTTCTCACCAGCCGAGTCCAAATTCAGCGGTTCCCCATCTCAGCCCGGAAAGCAGGTAGAACAACATTTGTGGCGCCTTTCAGCTGCCTACCGGGGTACTGTAAAAACTACCAAGAGAACTCCTTTCTGGCACCTTCCCCGGTGGAGTTGTGCATGGGGTGTGTTTGGAACATTTTCTCACCAGCCGAGTCCAAAATTCAGCGCTTCCCCATCTCAGCCCAGAAAGCAGGTAGAACAACTTTTGTGGTGCCTTTCAGCTGCCTACCGGGGCACTGTAAAAACTGCCATAAGAACTCCATTCTGGCACCTTCCCCGGTGGAGTTGTGCATGGGGTGTGTTTGGAACATTTTCTCACCAGCCGAGTCCAAAATTCAGCGGTTCCCCATCTCAGCCCAGAAAGCAGGTAGAACAACTTTTGTGGTGCCTTTCAGCTGCCTACCGGGGTAGTGCAAAATCTACCAACAGATTCCTTTCTGGCACCTTCCCCGGTGGAGTTGTGCATGGGATGTGTTTGGAACATTTTGTCACCAGCCGAGTCCAAAATTCAGCGCTTCCCCATCTCAGCCCTGAAAGCAGGTAGAACAACTTTTGTGGTGCCTTTCAGCTGCCTACCGGGGTAGTGCAAAATCTACCAAAAGAACTCCTTTCTGGCTCCTTCCCCGGTGGAGTTGTGCATGGGGTGTGTTTGGAACATTTTCTCACCAGCCGAGTCAAAAAGTCAGCAGTTCCCATCTCAGCCCAGAAAGCAGGTAGAACATCCTTTGTGGTGCCTTTCAGCTGCCTACCGGGGCACTGTAAAAAGTGCCATAAGAACTCCATTCTGGCACCTTCCCCGGGTGGAGTTGTGCATGGGGTGTCTTTGGAACATTTTCTCACCAGCCGAGTCCAAAATTCAGCGGTTCCCCATCTCAGCCCAGAAAGCAGGTAGAACAAGTTTTGTGGTGCCTTTCAGCTGCCTACCGGGGCAGTGCAAAAACTACCAACAGATTCCTTTCTGGCACCTTCCCCGGTGGAGTTGTGCATGGGATGTGTTTGGAACATTTTGTCACCAGCCGAGTCCAAAATTCAGCGCTTCCCCATCTCAGCCCAGAAAGCAGGTAGAACAACATTTGTGGTGCCTTTCAGCTGCCTACCGGGGTACTGTAAAAACTACCAAGAGAACTCCTTTCTGGCTCCTTCCCCGGTGGAGTTGTGCATGGGGTGTCTTTGGAACATTTTCTCACCGGCCGAGTCCAAAATTCAGCGGTTCCCCATCTCAGCCCAGAAAGCAGGTAGGACAAGTTTTGTGGTGCCTTTCAGCTGCCTACCGGGGTACTGTAAAAACTACCAAGAGAACTCCTTTCTGGCACCTTCCCCGGTGGAGTTGTGCATGGGGTGTGTTTGGAACATTTTCTCACCAGCCGAGTCCAAAATTCAGCGCTTCCCCATCTCAGCCCAGAAAGCAGGTAGAACAACTTTTGTGGCGCCTTTCAGCTGCCTACCGGGGCACTGTAAAAAGTGCCATAAGAATTCCTTTCTGGCACCTTCCCCGGTGGAGTTGTGCATGGGGTGTGTTTGGAGCATTTTCTCACCAGCCGAGTCCAAAATTCAGCGGTTCCCCATCTCAGCCCAGAAAGCAGGTAGAACAACTTTTGTGGTGCCTTTCAGCTGCCTACCGGGGTAGTGCAAAATCTACCAACAGATTCCTTTCTGGCACCTTCCCCGGTGGAGTTGTGCATGGGATGTGTTTGGAACATTTTGTCACCAGCCGAGTCCAAAATTCAGCGCTTCCCCATCTCAGCCCTGAAAGCAGGTAGAACAACTTTTGTGGTGCCTTTCAGCTGCCTACCGGGGTAGTGCAAAATCTACCAAAAGAACTCCTTTCTGGCTCCTTCCCCGGTGGAGTTGTGCATGGGGTGTGTTTGGAACATTTTCTCACCAGCCGAGTCAAAAAGTCAGCAGTTCCCATCTCAGCCCAGAAAGCAGGTAGAACATCCTTTGTGGTGCCTTTCACCTGCCTACCGGGGCACTGTAAAAAGTGCCATAAGAACTCCATTCTGGCACCTTCCCCGGGTGGAGTTGTGCATGGGGTGTGTTTGGAACATTTTCTCACCAGCCGAGTCCAAAATTCAGCGCTTCCCCATCTCAGCCCAGAAAGCAGGTAGAACAACTTTTGTGGTGCCTTTCAGCTGCCTATCGGGGTAGTGCAAAATCTACCAAGAGAACTCTTTTCTGGCACCTTCCCCGGTGGTGTTGTGCATGGGGTGTGTTTGGAACAGATTGCCTCCAGCCGAGTCCAAATTCAGTGGTTCCCCATCTCAATCCAGAAAGCATGTAGAACATCTTTTGTGGTGCCTTTCAGCTGCCTACCGGGGCAGTGCAAAAACTACCAAGAGAACTCTTTTTCTGGCACCTTCCCCGGTGGAGTTGTGCATGGGGTGTGTTTGGAACATTTTGTCACCAGCCGAGTCCAAAATTCAGCGGTTCCCCATCTCAGCCCAGAAAGCAGGTAGAACAAGTTTTGTGGCGCCTTTCAGCTGCCTACCGGGGCACTGTAAAAACTACCAACAGAATTCCTTTCTGGCTCCTTCCCCGGTGGAGTTGTGCATGGGGTGTCTTTGGAACATTTTCTCACCAGCCGAGTCAAAAAGTCAGCAGTTCCCATCTCAGCCCAGAAAGCAGGTAGAACAAGTTTTGTAGTGCCTTTCAGCTGCCTACCGGGGTACTGTAAAAAGTGCCAACAGAACTCCATTCTGGCACCTTCCCCGGGTGGAGTTGTGCATGGGGTGTCTTTGGAACATTTTCTCACCAGCCGAGTCCAAAATTCAGCGCTTCCCCATCTCAGCCCGGAAAGCAGGTAGAACAACATTTGTGGCGCCTTTCAGCTGCCTACCGGGGTAGTGCAAAATCTACCAAGAGAACTCCTTACTGGCTCCTTCCCCGGTGGAGTTGTGCATGGGGTGTGTTTGGAACATTTTCTCACCAGCCGAGTCAAAAAGTCAGCAGTTCCCATCTCAGCCCAGAAAGCAGGTAGAACATCCTTTGTGGCGCCTTTCACCTGCCTACCGGGGCACTGTAAAAAGTGCCATAAGAACTCCATTCTGGCACCTTCCCCGGGTGGAGTTGTGCATGGGGTGTGTTTGGAACAGTTTGTCACCAGCCGAGTCCAAAATTCAGCGCTTCCCCATCTCAGCCCAGAAAGCAGGTAGAACAACTTTTGTGGCGCCTTTCAGCTGCCTACCGCGGTACTGTAAAAACTACCAACAGAACTCCTTTCGGGCTCCTTCCCTGGTGGAGTTGTGCATGGGGTGTGTTTGGAACATTTTGTCACCAGCCGAGTCCAAAATTCAGCGGTTCCCCATCTCAGCCCAGAAAGCAGGTAGAACAACTTTTGTGGCGCCTTTCAGCTGCCTACCGCGGTACTGTAAAAACTACCAACAGAACTCCTTTCGGGCTCCTTCCCTGGTGGAGTTGTGCATGGGGTGTGTTTGGAACATTTTGTCACCAGCCGAGTCCAAAATTCAGCGGTTCCCCATCTCAGCCCAGAAAGCAGGTAGAACAAGTTTTGTGGTGCCTTTCAGCTGCCTACCGGGGCACTGTAAAATCTACCAAAAGAACTCCTTTCTGGCTCCTTCCCCGGTGGAGTTGTGCATGGGGTGTGTTTGGAACATTTTCTCACCAGCCGAGTCAAAAATTCAGCAGTTCCCATCTCAGCCCAGAAAGCAGGTAGAACATCCTTTGTGGTGCCTTTCACCTGCCTACCGGGGCACTGTAAAAAGTGCCATAAGAACTCCATTCTGGCACCTTCCCCGGTGGAGTTGTGCATGGGGTGTGTTTGGAACAGTTTGTCACCAGCCGAGTCCAAAATTCAGCGGTTCCCCATCTCAGCCCAGAAAGCAGGTAGAACATCTTTTGTGGTGCCTTTCAGCTGCCTACCGGGGCAGTGCAAAAACTACCAAGAGAACTCTTTTTCTGGCACCTTCCCCGGTGGAGTTGTGCATGGGGTGTGTTTGGAACATTTTCTCACCAGCCGAGTCCAAAATTCAGCGGTTCCCCATCTCAGCCCAGAAAGCAGGTAGAACAACTTTTGTGGTGCCTTTCAGCTGCCTACCGGGGCACTGTAAAAAGTGCCATAAGAACTCCTTTCTGGCACCTTCCCCGGTGGAGTTGTGCATGGGGTGTGTTTGGAACATTTTCTCACCAGCCGAGTCCAAAATTCAGCGCTTCCCCATCTCAGCCCAGAAAGCAGGTAGAACAAGTTTTGTGGCGCCTTTCAGCTGCCTACCGGGGCACTGTAAAAACTACCAACAGAATTCCTTTCTGGCTCCTTCCCCGGTGGAGTTGTGCATGGGGTGTGTTTGGAACATTTTCTCACCAGCCGAGTCAAAAAGTCAGCAGTTCCCATCTCAGCCCAGAAAGCAGGTAGAACAAGTTTTGTAGTGCCTTTCAGCTGCCTACCGGGGTACTGTAAAAAGTGCCAACAGAACTCCATTCTGGCACCTTCCCCGGGTGGAGTTGTGCATGGGGTGTGTTTGGAACATTTTGTCACCAGCCGAGTCCAAAATTCAGCGCTTCCCCATCTCAGCCCAGAAAGCAGGTAGAACAAGTTTTGTGGCGCCTTTCAGCTGCCTACCGGGGTAGTGCAAAATCTACCAAGAGAACTCCTTACTGGCTCCTTCCCCGGTGGAGTTGTGCATGGGGTGTGTTTGGAACATTTTCTCACCAGCCGAGTCAAAAAGTCAGCAGTTCCCATCTCAGCCCAGAAAGCAGGTAGAACATCCTTTGTGGCGCCTTTCACCTGCCTACCGGGGCACTGTAAAAAGTGCCATAAGAACTCCATTCTGGCACCTTCCCCGGGTGGAGTTGTGCATGGGGTGTGTTTGGAACAGTTTGTCACCAGCCGAGTCCAAAATTCAGCGCTTCCCCATCTCAGCCCAGAAAGCAGGTAGAACAACTTTTGTGGCGCCTTTCAGCTGCCTACCGCGGTACTGTAAAAACTACCAACAGAACTCCTTTCGGGCTCCTTCCCTGGTGGAGTTGTGCATGGGGTGTGTTTGGAACATTTTGTCACCAGCCGAGTCCAAAATTCAGCGGTTCCCCATCTCAGCCCAGAAAGCAGGTAGAACAAGTTTTGTGGTGCCTTTCAGCTGTCTACCGGGGCACTGTAAAAACTGCCATAAGAACTCCATTCTGGCACCTTCCCCGGTGGAGTTGTGCATGGGGTGTCTTTGGAACATTTTCTCACCAGCCGAGTCCAAAATTCAGCGGTTCCCCATCTCAGCCCAGAAAGCAGGTAGAACAACTTTTGTGGTGCCTTTCAGCTGCCTACCGGGGTAGTGCAAAATCTACCAAAAGAACTCCTTTCTGGCTCCTTCCCCGGTGGAGTTGTGCATGGGGTGTGTTTGGAACATTTTCTCACCAGCCGAGTCAAAAATTCAGCAGTTCCCATCTCAGCCCAGAAAGCAGGTAGAACATCCTTTGTGGTGCCTTTCAGCTGCCTACCGGGGTAGTGCAAAATCTACCAAAAGAACTCCTTTCTGGCTCCTTCCCCGGTGGAGTTGTGCATGGGGTGTGTTTGGAACATTTTCTCACCAGCCGAGTCAAAAAGTCAGCAGTTCCCATCTCAGCCCAGAAAGCAGGTAGAACGAGTTTTGTAGTGCCTTTCAGCTGCCTACCGGGGTACTGTAAAAAGTGCCAACAGAACTCCATTCTGGCACCTTCCCCGGGTGGAGTTGTGCATGGGGTGTCTTTGGAACATTTTCTCACCAGCCGAGTCCAAAATTCAGCGGTTCCCCATCTCAGCCCAGAAAGCAGGTAGAACAAGTTTTGTGGTGCCTTTCAGCTGCCTACCGGGGCAGTGCAAAAACTACCAACAGATTCCTTTCTGGCACCTTCCCCGGTGGAGTTGTGCATGGGATGTGTTTGGAACATTTTGTCACCAGCCGAGTCCAAAATTCAGCTGTTCCCCATCTCAGCCCAGAAAGCAGGTAGAACAACATTTGTGGTGCCTTTCAGCTGCCTACCGGGGTACTGTAAAAACTACCAAGAGAACTCCTTTCTGGCTCCTTCCCCGGTGGAGTTGTGCATGGGGTGTGTTTGGAACATTTTCTCACCGGCCGAGTCCAAAATTCAGCGGTTCCCCATCTCAGCCCAGAAAGCAGGTAGGGCAACTTTTTTGGTGCCTTTCAGCTGCCTACCGGGGCAGTGCAAAAACTACCAAGAGAATTCCTTTCTGGCGCCTTCCCCGGTGGAGTTGTGCATGGAGTGTGTTTGGAACATTTTCTCACCGGCCGAGTCCAAAATTCAGCGGTTCCCCATCTCAGCCCAGAAAGCAGGTAGAACAACTTTTGTGGCGCCTTTCAGCTGCCTACCGGGGTACTGTAAAAACTGCCATAAGAACTCCATTCTGGCACCTTCCCCGGGTGGAGTTGTGCATGGGGTGTGTTTGGAACATTTTCTCACCAGCCGAGTCCAAAATTCAGCGCTTCCCCATCTCAGCCCAGAAAGCAGGTAGAACAACTTTTGTGGTGCCTTTCAGCTGCCTATCGGGGTAGTGCAAAATCTACCAAGAGAACTCTTTTCTGGCACCTTCCCCGGTGGTGTTGTGCATGGGGTGTGTTTGGAACAGATTGCCTCCAGCCGAGTCCAAATTCAGTGGTTCCCCATCTCAATCCAGAAAGCATGTAGAACATCTTTTGTGGTGCCTTTCAGCTGCCTACCGGGGCAGTGCAAAAACTACCAAGAGAACTCTTTTTCTGGCACCTTCCCCGGTGGAGTTGTGCATGGGGTGTGTTTGGAACATTTTGTCACCAGCCGAGTCCAAAATTCAGCGGTTCCCCATCTCAGCCCAGAAAGCAGGTAGAACAAGTTTTGTGGCGCCTTTCAGCTGCCTACCGGGGCACTGTAAAAACTACCAACAGAATTCCTTTCTGGCTCCTTCCCCGGTGGAGTTGTGCATGGGGTGTCTTTGGAACATTTTCTCACCAGCCGAGTCAAAAAGTCAGCAGTTCCCATCTCAGCCCAGAAAGCAGGTAGAACAAGTTTTGTAGTGCCTTTCAGCTGCCTACCGGGGTACTGTAAAAAGTGCCAACAGAACTCCATTCTGGCACCTTCCCCGGGTGGAGTTGTGCATGGGGTGTCTTTGGAACATTTTCTCACCAGCCGAGTCCAAAATTCAGCGCTTCCCCATCTCAGCCCGGAAAGCAGGTAGAACAACATTTGTGGCGCCTTTCAGCTGCCTACCGGGGTAGTGCAAAATCTACCAAGAGAACTCCTTACTGGCTCCTTCCCCGGTGGAGTTGTGCATGGGGTGTGTTTGGAACATTTTCTCACCAGCCGAGTCAAAAAGTCAGCAGTTCCCATCTCAGCCCAGAAAGCAGGTAGAACATCCTTTGTGGCGCCTTTCACCTGCCTACCGGGGCACTGTAAAAAGTGCCATAAGAACTCCATTCTGGCACCTTCCCCGGGTGGAGTTGTGCATGGGGTGTGTTTGGAACAGTTTGTCACCAGCCGAGTCCAAAATTCAGCGCTTCCCCATCTCAGCCCAGAAAGCAGGTAGAACAACTTTTGTGGCGCCTTTCAGCTGCCTACCGCGGTACTGTAAAAACTACCAACAGAACTCCTTTCGGGCTCCTTCCCTGGTGGAGTTGTGCATGGGGTGTGTTTGGAACATTTTGTCACCAGCCGAGTCCAAAATTCAGCGGTTCCCCATCTCAGCCCAGAAAGCAGGTAGAACAACTTTTGTGGCGCCTTTCAGCTGCCTACCGCGGTACTGTAAAAACTACCAACAGAACTCCTTTCGGGCTCCTTCCCTGGTGGAGTTGTGCATGGGGTGTGTTTGGAACATTTTGTCACCAGCCGAGTCCAAAATTCAGCGGTTCCCCATCTCAGCCCAGAAAGCAGGTAGAACAAGTTTTGTGGTGCCTTTCAGCTGCCTACCGGGGCACTGTAAAATCTACCAAAAGAACTCCTTTCTGGCTCCTTCCCCGGTGGAGTTGTGCATGGGGTGTGTTTGGAACATTTTCTCACCAGCCGAGTCAAAAATTCAGCAGTTCCCATCTCAGCCCAGAAAGCAGGTAGAACATCCTTTGTGGTGCCTTTCACCTGCCTACCGGGGCACTGTAAAAAGTGCCATAAGAACTCCATTCTGGCACCTTCCCCGGTGGAGTTGTGCATGGGGTGTGTTTGGAACAGTTTGTCACCAGCCGAGTCCAAAATTCAGCGGTTCCCCATCTCAGCCCAGAAAGCAGGTAGAACAAGTTTTGTGGTGCCTTTCAGCTGCCTACCGGGGCACTGTAAAAACTGCCATAAGAACTCCATTCTGGCACCTTCCCCGGTGGAGTTGTGCATGGGGTGTCTTTGGAACATTTTCTCACCAGCCGAGTCCAAAATTCAGCGGTTCCCCATCTCAGCCCAGAAAGCAGGTAGAACAACTTTTGTGGTGCCTTTCAGCTGCCTACCGGGGTAGTGCAAAATCTACCAACAGATTCCTTTCTGGCACCTTCCCCGGTGGAGTTGTGCATGGGATGTGTTTGGAACATTTTGTCACCAGCCGAGTCCAAAATTCAGCGCTTCCCCATCTCAGCCCAGAAAGCAGGTAGAACAACTTTTGTGGTGCCTTTCAGCTGCCTACCGGGGTAGTGCAAAATCTACCAAAAGAACTCCTTTCTGGCTCCTTCCCCGGTGGAGTTGTGCATGGGGTGTGTTTGGAACATTTTCTCACCAGCCGAGTCAAAAAGTCAGCAGTTCCCATCTCAGCCCAGAAAGCAGGTAGAACAACTTTTGTGGCGCCTTTCAGCTGCCTACCGGGGTACTGTAAAAAGTGCCAACAGAATTCCATTCTGGCACCTTCCCCGGGTGGAGTTGTGCATGGGGTGTCTTTGGAACATTTTCTCACCAGCCGAGTCCAAAATTCAGCGGTTCCCCATCTCAGCCCAGAAAGCAGGTAGAACAAGTTTTGTGGTGCCTTTCAGCTGCCTACCGGGGCAGTGCAAAAACTACCAACAGATTCCTTTCTGGCACCTTCCCCGGTGGAGTTGTGCATGGGATGTGTTTGGAACATTTTGTCACCAGCCGAGTCCAAAATTCAGCTGTTCCCCATCTCAGCCCAGAAAGCAGGTAGAACAACATTTGTGGTGCCTTTCAGCTGCCTACCGGGGTACTGTAAAAACTACCAAGAGAACTCCTTTCTGGCTCCTTCCCCGGTGGAGTTGTGCATGGGGTGTGTTTGGAACATTTTCTCACCGGCCGAGTCCAAAATTCAGCGGTTCCCCATCTCAGCCCAGAAAGCAGGTAGGACAAGTTTTGTGGCGCCTTTCAGCTGCCTACCTGGGTACTGTAAAAACTACCAAGAGAACTCCTTTCTGGCACCTTCCCCGGTGGAGTTGTGCATGGGGTGTGTTTGGAACATTTTCTCACCAGCCGAGTCCAAAATTCAGCGGTTCCCCATCTCAGCCCAGAAAGCAGGTAGAACAACTTTTGTGGCGCCTTTCAGCTGCCTACCGGGGTACTGTAAAAACTGCCATAAGAACTCCATTCTGGCACCTTCCCCGGGTGGAGTTGTGCATGGGGTGTGTTTGGAACATTTTGTCACCAGCCGAGTCCAAAATTCAGCGCTTCCCCATCTCAGCCCAGAAAGCAGGTAGAACAACTTTTTTGGTGCCTTTCAGCTGCCTACCGGGGCAGTGCAAAAACTACCAAGAGAACTCCTTTCTGGCGCCTTCCCCGGTGGAGTTGTGCATGGAGTGTGTTTGGAACATTTTCTCACCGGCCGAGTCCAAAATTCAGCGGTTCCCCATCTCAGCCCAGAAAGCAGGTAGAACAACTTTTGTGGCGCCTTTCAGCTGCCTACCGGGGTACTGTAAAAACTGCCATAAGAACTCCATTCTGGCACCTTCCCCGGGTGGAGTTGTGCATGGGGTGTGTTTGGAACATTTTCTCACCAGCCGAGTCCAAAATTCAGCGCTTCCCCATCTCAGCCCAGAAAGCAGGTAGAACAACTTTTGTGGTGCCTTTCAGCTGCCTATCGGGGTAGTGCAAAATCTACCAAGAGAACTCTTTTCTGGCACCTTCCCCGGTGGTGTTGTGCATGGGGTGTGTTTGGAACAGATTGCCTCCAGCCGAGTCCAAATTCAGTGGTTCCCCATCTCAATCCAGAAAGCATGTAGAACATCTTTTGTGGTGCCTTTCAGCTGCCTACCGGGGCAGTGCAAAAACTACCAAGAGAACTCTTTTTCTGGCACCTTCCCCGGTGGAGTTGTGCATGGGGTGTGTTTGGAACATTTTCTCACCAGCCGAGTCCAAATTCAGCGGTTCCCCATCTCAGCCCAGAAAGCAGGTAGAACAACTTTTGTGGTGCCTTTCAGCTGCCTACCGGGGCACTGTAAAAAGTGCCATAAGAATTCCTTTCTGGCACCTTCCCCGGTGGAGTTGTGCATGGGGTGTGTTTGGAACATTTTCTCACCAGCCGAGTCCAAAATTCAGCGGTTCCCCATCTCAGCCCAGAAAGCAGGTAGAACAACTTTTGTGGTGCCTTTCAGCTGCCTACCGGGGTAGTGCAAAATCTACCAACAGATTCCTTTCTGGCACCTTCCCCGGTGGAGTTGTGCATGGGATGTGTTTGGAACATTTTGTCACCAGCCGAGTCCAAAATTCAGCGCTTCCCCATCTCAGCCCTGAAAGCAGGTAGAACAACTTTTGTGGTGCCTTTCAGCTGCCTACCGGGGCAGTGCAAAAACTACCAAGAGAACTCCTTTCTGGCGCCTTCCCCGGTGGAGTTGTGCATGGAGTGTGTTTGGAACATTTTCTCACCGGCCGAGTCCAAAATTCAGCGGTTCCCCATCTCAGCCCAGAAAGCAGGTAGAACAACTTTTGTGGCGCCTTTCAGCTGCCTACCGGGGTACTGTAAAAACTGCCATAAGAACTCCATTCTGGCACCTTCCCCGGGTGGAGTTGTGCATGGGGTGTGTTTGGAACATTTTCTCACCAGCCGAGTCCAAAATTCAGCGCTTCCCCATCTCAGCCCAGAAAGCAGGTAGAACAACTTTTGTGGTGCCTTTCAGCTGCCTATCGGGGTAGTGCAAAATCTACCAAGAGAACTCTTTTCTGGCACCTTCCCCGGTGGTGTTGTGCATGGGGTGTGTTTGGAACAGATTGCCTCCAGCCGAGTCCAAATTCAGTGGTTCCCCATCTCAATCCAGAAAGCATGTAGAACATCTTTTGTGGTGCCTTTCAGCTGCCTACCGGGGCAGTGCAATAACTACCAAGAGAACTCTTTTTCTGGCACCTTCCCCGGTGGAGTTGTGCATGGGGTGTGTTTGGAACATTTTGTCACCAGCCGAGTCCAAAATTCAGCGGTTCCCCATCTCAGCCCAGAAAGCAGGTAGAACAAGTTTTGTGGCGCCTTTCAGCTGCCTACCGGGGCACTGTAAAAACTACCAACAGAATTCCTTTCTGGCTCCTTCCCCGGTGGAGTTGTGCATGGGGTGTGTTTGGAACATTTTCTCACCAGCCGAGTCAAAAAGTCAGCAGTTCCCATCTCAGCCCAGAAAGCAGGTAGAACAAGTTTTGTAGTGCCTTTCAGCTGCCTACCGGGGTACTGTAAAAAGTGCCAACAGAACTCCATTCTGGCACCTTCCCCGGGTGGAGTTGTGCATGGGGTGTCTTTGGAACATTTTCTCACCAGCCGAGTCCAAAATTCAGCGCTTCCCCATCTCAGCCCAGAAAGCAGGTAGAACAAGTTTTGTGGCGCCTTTCAGCTGCCTACCGGGGTAGTGCAAAATCTACCAAGAGAACTCCTTACTGGCTCCTTCCCCGGTGGAGTTGTGCATGGGGTGTGTTTGGAACATTTTCTCACCAGCCGAGTCAAAAAGTCAGCAGTTCCCATCTCAGCCCAGAAAGCAGGTAGAACATCCTTTGTGGCGCCTTTCACCTGCCTACCGGGGCACTGTAAAAAGTGCCATAAGAACTCCATTCTGGCACCTTCCCCGGGTGGAGTTGTGCATGGGGTGTGTTTGGAACAGTTTGTCACCAGCCGAGTCCAAAATTCAGCGCTTCCCCATCTCAGCCCAGAAAGCAGGTAGAACAACTTTTGTGGCGCCTTTCAGCTGCCTACCGCGGTACTGTAAAAACTACCAACAGAACTCCTTTCGGGCTCCTTCCCTGGTGGAGTTGTGCATGGGGTGTGTTTGGAACATTTTGTCACCAGCCGAGTCCAAAATTCAGCGGTTCCCCATCTCAGCCCAGAAAGCAGGTAGAACAACTTTTGTGGCGCCTTTCAGCTGCCTACCGCGGTACTGTAAAAACTACCAACAGAACTCCTTTCGGGCTCCTTCCCTGGTGGAGTTGTGCATGGGGTGTGTTTGGAACATTTTGTCACCAGCCGAGTCCAAAATTCAGCGGTTCCCCATCTCAGCCCAGAAAGCAGGTAGAACAAGTTTTGTGGTGCCTTTCAGCTGCCTACCGGGGCACTGTAAAATCTACCAAAAGAACTCCTTTCTGGCTCCTTCCCCGGTGGAGTTGTGCATGGGGTGTGTTTGGAACATTTTCTCACCAGCCGAGTCAAAAATTCAGCAGTTCCCATCTCAGCCCAGAAAGCAGGTAGAACATCCTTTGTGGTGCCTTTCACCTGCCTACCGGGGCACTGTAAAAAGTGCCATAAGAACTCCATTCTGGCACCTTCCCCGGGTGGAGTTGTGCATGGGGTGTGTTTGGAACAGTTTGTCACCAGCCGAGTCCAAAATTCAGCGGTTCCCCATCTCAGCCCAGAAAGCAGGTAGAACAAGTTTTGTGGTGCCTTTCAGCTGCCTACCGGGGCACTGTAAAAACTGCCATAAGAACTCCATTCTGGCACCTTCCCCGGTGGAGTTGTGCATGGGGTGTCTTTGGAACATTTTCTCACCAGCCGAGTCCAAAATTCAGCGGTTCCCCATCTCAGCCCAGAAAGCAGGTAGAACAACTTTTGTGGTGCCTTTCAGCTGCCTACCGGGGTAGTGCAAAATCTACCAACAGATTCCTTTCTGGCACCTTCCCCGGTGGAGTTGTGCATGGGGTGTGTTTGGAACATTTTGTCACCAGCCGAGTCCAAAATTCAGCGCTTCCCCATCTCAGCCCTGAAAGCAGGTAGAACAACTTTTGTGGTGCCTTTCAGCTGCCTACCGGGGTAGTGCAAAATCTACCAAAAGAACTCCTTTCTGGCTCCTTCCCCGGTGGAGTTGTGCATGGGGTGTGTTTGGAACATTTTCTCACCAGCCGAGTCAAAAAGTCAGCAGTTCCCATCTCAGCCCAGAAAGCAGGTAGAACAACTTTTGTGGCGCCTTTCAGCTGCCTACCGGGGTACTGTAAAAAGTGCCAACAGAACTCCATTCTGGCACCTTCCCCGGGTGGAGTTGTGCATGGGGTGTCTTTGGAACATTTTCTCACCAGCCGAGTCCAAAATTCAGCGGTTCCCCATCTCAGCCCAGAAAGCAGGTAGAACAAGTTTTGTGGTGCCTTTCAGCTGCCTACCGGGGCAGTGCAAAAACTACCAACAGATTCCTTTCTGGCACCTTCCCCGGTGGAGTTGTGCATGGGATGTGTTTGGAACATTTTGTCACCAGCCGAGTCCAAAATTCAGCTGTTCCCCATCTCAGCCCAGAAAGCAGGTAGAACAACATTTGTGGTGCCTTTCAGCTGCCTACCGGGGTACTGTAAAAACTACCAAGAGAACTCCTTTCTGGCTCCTTCCCCGGTGGAGTTGTGCATGGGGTGTGTTTGGAACATTTTCTCACCGGCCGAGTCCAAAATTCAGCGGTTCCCCATCTCAGCCCAGAAAGCAGGTAGGACAAGTTTTGTGGCGCCTTTCAGCTGCCTACCTGGGTACTGTAAAAACTACCAAGAGAACTCCTTTCTGGCACCTTCCCCGGTGGAGTTGTGCATGGGGTGTGTTTGGAACATTTTCTCACCAGCCGAGTCCAAAATTCAGCGGTTCCCCATCTCAGCCCAGAAAGCAGGTAGAACAAGTTTTGTGGCGCCTTTCAGCTGCCTACCGGGGTACTGTAAAAACTGCCATAAGAACTCCATTCTGGCACCTTCCCCGGGTGGAGTTGTGCATGGGGTGTGTTTGGAACATTTTGTCACCAGCCGAGTCCAAAATTCAGCGCTTCCCCATCTCAGCCCAGAAAGCAGGTAGAACAACTTTTTTGGTGCCTTTCAGCTGCCTACCGGGGCAGTGCAAAAACTACCAAGAGAACTCCTTTCTGGCGCCTTCCCCGGTGGAGTTGTGCATGGAGTGTGTTTGGAACATTTTCTCACCGGCCGAGTCCAAAATTCAGCTGTTCCCCATCTCAGCCCAGAAAGCAGGTAGAACAACTTTTGTGGCGCCTTTCAGCTGCCTACCGGGGTACTGTAAAAACTGCCATAAGAACTCCATTCTGGCACCTTCCCCGGGTGGAGTTGTGCATGGGGTGTGTTTGGAACATTTTCTCACCAGCCGAGTCCAAAATTCAGCGCTTCCCCATCTCAGCCCAGAAAGCAGGTAGAACAACTTTTGTGGTGCCTTTCAGCTGCCTATCGGGGTAGTGCAAAATCTACCAAGAGAACTCTTTTCTGGCACCTTCCCCGGTGGTGTTGTGCATGGGGTGTGTTTGGAACAGATTGCCTCCAGCCGAGTCCAAATTCAGTGGTTCCCCATCTCAGCCCAGAAAGCAGGTAGAACAACTTTTGTGGCGCCTTTCAGCTGCCTACCGCGGTACTGTAAAAACTACCAACAGAACTCCTTTCGGGCTCCTTCCCTGGTGGAGTTGTGCATGGGGTGTGTTTGGAACATTTTGTCACCAGCCGAGTCCAAAATTCAGCGGTTCCCCATCTCAGCCCAGAAAGCAGGTAGAACAACTTTTGTGGCGCCTTTCAGCTGCCTACCGCGGTACTGTAAAAACTACCAACAGAACTCCTTTCGGGCTCCTTCCCTGGTGGAGTTGTGCATGGGGTGTGTTTGGAACATTTTGTCACCAGCCGAGTCCAAAATTCAGCGGTTCCCCATCTCAGCCCAGAAAGCAGGTAGAACAAGTTTTGTGGTGCCTTTCAGCTGCCTACCGGGGCACTGTAAAATCTACCAAAAGAACTCCTTTCTGGCTCCTTCCCCGGTGGAGTTGTGCATGGGGTGTGTTTGGAACATTTTCTCACCAGCCGAGTCAAAAATTCAGCAGTTCCCATCTCAGCCCAGAAAGCAGGTAGAACATCCTTTGTGGTGCCTTTCACCTGCCTACCGGGGCACTGTAAAAAGTGCCATAAGAACTCCATTCTGGCACCTTCCCCGGGTGGAGTTGTGCATGGGGTGTGTTTGGAACAGTTTGTCACCAGCCGAGTCCAAAATTCAGCGGTTCCCCATCTCAGCCCAGAAAGCAGGTAGAACAAGTTTTGTGGTGCCTTTCAGCTGCCTACCGGGGCACTGTAAAAACTGCCATAAGAACTCCATTCTGGCACCTTCCCCGGTGGAGTTGTGCATGGGGTGTCTTTGGAACATTTTCTCACCAGCCGAGTCCAAAATTCAGCGGTTCCCCATCTCAGCCCAGAAAGCAGGTAGAACAACTTTTGTGGTGCCTTTCAGCTGCCTACCGGGGTAGTGCAAAATCTACCAACAGATTCCTTTCTGGCACCTTCCCCGGTGGAGTTGTGCATGGGGTGTGTTTGGAACATTTTGTCACCAGCCGAGTCCAAAATTCAGCGCTTCCCCATCTCAGCCCTGAAAGCAGGTAGAACAACTTTTGTGGTGCCTTTCAGCTGCCTACCGGGGTAGTGCAAAATCTACCAAAAGAACTCCTTTCTGGCTCCTTCCCCGGTGGAGTTGTGCATGGGGTGTGTTTGGAACATTTTCTCACCAGCCGAGTCAAAAAGTCAGCAGTTCCCATCTCAGCCCAGAAAGCAGGTAGAACAACTTTTGTGGCGCCTTTCAGCTGCCTACCGGGGTACTGTAAAAAGTGCCAACAGAACTCCATTCTGGCACCTTCCCCGGGTGGAGTTGTGCATGGGGTGTCTTTGGAACATTTTCTCACCAGCCGAGTCCAAAATTCAGCGGTTCCCCATCTCAGCCCAGAAAGCAGGTAGAACAAGTTTTGTGGTGCCTTTCAGCTGCCTACCGGGGCAGTGCAAAAACTACCAACAGATTCCTTTCTGGCACCTTCCCCGGTGGAGTTGTGCATGGGATGTGTTTGGAACATTTTGTCACCAGCCGAGTCCAAAATTCAGCTGTTCCCCATCTCAGCCCAGAAAGCAGGTAGAACAACATTTGTGGTGCCTTTCAGCTGCCTACCGGGGTACTGTAAAAACTACCAAGAGAACTCCTTTCTGGCTCCTTCCCCGGTGGAGTTGTGCATGGGGTGTGTTTGGAACATTTTCTCACCGGCCGAGTCCAAAATTCAGCGGTTCCCCATCTCAGCCCAGAAAGCAGGTAGGACAAGTTTTGTGGCGCCTTTCAGCTGCCTACCTGGGTACTGTAAAAACTACCAAGAGAACTCCTTTCTGGCACCTTCCCCGGTGGAGTTGTGCATGGGGTGTGTTTGGAACATTTTCTCACCAGCCGAGTCCAAAATTCAGCGGTTCCCCATCTCAGCCCAGAAAGCAGGTAGAACAACTTTTGTGGCGCCTTTCAGCTGCCTACCGGGGTACTGTAAAAACTGCCATAAGAACTCCATTCTGGCACCTTCCCCGGGTGGAGTTGTGCATGGGGTGTGTTTGGAACATTTTGTCACCAGCCGAGTCCAAAATTCAGCGCTTCCCCATCTCAGCCCAGAAAGCAGGTAGAACAACTTTTTTGGTGCCTTTCAGCTGCCTACCGGGGCAGTGCAAAAACTACCAAGAGAACTCCTTTCTGGCGCCTTCCCCGGTGGAGTTGTGCATGGAGTGTGTTTGGAACATTTTCTCACCGGCCGAGTCCAAAATTCAGCGGTTCCCCATCTCAGCCCAGAAAGCAGGTAGAACAACTTTTGTGGCGCCTTTCAGCTGCCTACCGGGGTACTGTAAAAACTGCCATAAGAACTCCATTCTGGCACCTTCCCCGGGTGGAGTTGTGCATGGGGTGTGTTTGGAACATTTTCTCACCAGCCGAGTCCAAAATTCAGCGCTTCCCCATCTCAGCCCAGAAAGCAGGTAGAACAACTTTTGTGGTGCCTTTCAGCTGCCTATCGGGGTAGTGCAAAATCTACCAAGAGAACTCTTTTCTGGCACCTTCCCCGGTGGTGTTGTGCATGGGGTGTGTTTGGAACAGATTGCCTCCAGCCGAGTCCAAATTCAGTGGTTCCCCATCTCAATCCAGAAAGCATGTAGAACATCTTTTGTGGTGCCTTTCAGCTGCCTACCGGGGCAGTGCAAAAACTACCAAGAGAACTCTTTTTCTGGCACCTTCCCCGGTGGAGTTGTGCATGGGGTGTGTTTGGAACATTTTCTCACCAGCCGAGTCCAAATTCAGCGGTTCCCCATCTCAGCCCGGAAAGCAGGTAGAACAACATTTGTGGCGCCTTTCAGCTGCCTACCGGGGTACTGTAAAAACTACCAAGAGAACTCCTTTCTGGCACCTTCCCGGTGGAGTTGTGCATGGGGTGTGTTTGGAACATTTTCTCACCAGCCGAGTCCAAATTCAGCGCTTCCCCATCTCAGCCCAGAAAGCAGGTAGAACAACTTTTGTGGTGCCTTTCAGCTGCCTACCGGGGCACTGTAAAAAGTGCCATAAGAATTCCTTTCTGGCACCTTCCCCGGTGGAGTTGTGCATGGGGTGTGTTTGGAACATTTTCTCACCAGCCGAGTCCAAAATTCAGCGCTTCCCCATCTCAGCCCAGAAAGCAGGTAGAACAACTTTTGTGGCGCCTTTCAGCTGCCTACCGCGGTACTGTAAAAACTACCAACAGAACTCCTTTCGGGCTCCTTCCCTGGTGGAGTTGTGCATGGGGTGTGTTTGGAACATTTGTCACCAGCCGAGTCCAAAATTCAGCGCTTCCCCATCTCAGCCCAGAAAGCAGGTAGAACAACTTTTGTGGCGCCTTTCAGCTGCCTACCGCGGTACTGTAAAAACTACCAACAGAACTCCTTTCGGGCTCCTTCCCTGGTGGAGTTGTGCATGGGGTGTGTTTGGAACATTTTGTCACCAGCCGAGTCCAAAATTCAGCGGTTCCCCATCTCAGCCCAGAAAGCAGGTAGAACAACTTTTGTGGCGCCTTTCAGCTGCCTACCGCGGTACTGTAAAAACTACCAACAGAACTCCTTTCGGGCTCCTTCCCCGGTGGAGTTGTGCATGGGGTGTGTTTGGAACATTTTCTCACCAGCCGAGTCCAAAATTCAGCGGTTCCCCATCTCAGCCCAGAAAGCAGGTAGAACAAGTTTTGTGGTGCCTTTCAGCTGCCTACCGGGGCACTGTAAAATCTACCAAAAGAACTCCTTTCTGGCTCCTTCCCCGGTGGAGTTGTGCATGGGGTGTGTTTGGAACATTTTCTCACCAGCCGAGTCAAAAATTCAGCAGTTCCCATCTCAGCCCAGAAAGCAGGTAGAACATCCTTTGTGGTGCCTTTCACCTGCCTACCGGGGCACTGTAAAAAGTGCCATAAGAACTCCATTCTGGCACCTTCCCCGGGTGGAGTTGTGCATGGGGTGTGTTTGGAACATTTTGTCACCAGCCGAGTCCAAAATTCAGCGGTTCCCCATCTCAGCCCAGAAAGCAGGTAGAACAAGTTTTGTGGTGCCTTTCAGCTGCCTACCGGGGCACTGTAAAAACTGCCATAAGAACTCCATTCTGGCACCTTCCCCGGTGGAGTTGTGCATGGGGTGTCTTTGGAACATTTTCTCACCAGCCGAGTCCAAAATTCAGCGGTTCCCCATCTCAGCCCAGAAAGCAGGTAGAACAACTTTTTGTGGTGCCTTTCAGCTGCCTACCGGGGTAGTGCAAAATCTACCAACAGATTCCTTTCTGGCACCTTCCCCGGTGGAGTTGTGCATGGGATGTGTTTGGAACATTTTGTCACCAGCCGAGTCCAAAATTCAGCGCTTCCCCCATCTCAGCCCTGAAAGCAGGTAGAACAACTTTTGTGGTGCCTTTCAGCTGCCTACCGGGGTAGTGCAAAATCTACCAAAAGAACTCCTTTCTGGCTCCTTCCCCGGTGGAGATGTGCATGGGGTGTGTTTGGAACATTTTCTCACCAGCCGAGTCAAAAGTCAGCAGTTCCCATCTCAGCCCAGAAAGCAGGTAGAACAACTTTTGTGGCGCCTTTCAGCTGCCTACCGGGGTACTGTAAAAAGTGCCAACAGAACTCCATTCTGGCACCTTCCCCGGGTGGAGTTGTGCATGGGGTGTGTTTGGAACATTTTCTCACCAGCCGAGTCCAAAATTCAGCGGTTCCCCATCTCAGCCCAGAAAGCAGGTAGAACAAGTTTTGTGGTGCCTTTCAGCTGCCTACCGGGGCAGTGCAAAAACTACCAACAGATTCCTTTCTGGCACCTTCCCCGGTGGAGTTGTGCATGGGATGTGTTTGGAACATTTTGTCACCAGCCGAGTCCAAAATTCAGCTGTTCCCCATCTCAGCCCAGAAAGCAGGTAGAACAACATTTGTGGTGCCTTTCAGCTGCCTACCGGGGTACTGTAAAAACTACCAAGAGAACTCCTTTCTGGCTCCTTCCCCGGTGGAGTTGTGCATGGGGTGTGTTTGGAACATTTTCTCACCGGCCGAGTCCAAAATTCAGCGGTTCCCCATCTCAGCCCAGAAAGCAGGTAGGACAAGTTTTGTGGCGCCTTTCAGCTGCCTACCTGGGTACTGTAAAAACTACCAAGAGAACTCCTTTCTGGCACCTTCCCCGGTGGAGTTGTGCATGGGGTGTGTTTGGAACATTTTCTCACCAGCCGAGTCCAAAATTCAGCGCTTCCCCATCTCAGCCCAGAAAGCAGGTAGAACAAGTTTTGTGGCGCCTTTCAGCTGCCTACCGGGGTACTGTAAAAACTGCCATAAGAACTCCATTCTGGCACCTTCCCCGGGTGGAGTTGTGCATGGGGTGTGTTTGGAACATTTTGTCACCAGCCGAGTCCAAAATTCAGCGCTTCCCCATCTCAGCCCAGAAAGCAGGTAGAACAACTTTTTTGGTGCCTTTCAGCTGCCTACCGGGGCAGTGCAAAAACTACCAAGAGAACTCCTTTCTGGCGCCTTCCCCGGTGGAGTTGTGCATGGAGTGTGTTTGGAACATTTTCTCACCGGCCGAGTCCAAAATTCAGCGGTTCCCCATCTCAGCCCAGAAAGCAGGTAGAACAACTTTTGTGGCGCCTTTCAGCTGCCTACCGGGGTACTGTAAAAACTGCCATAAGAACTCCATTCTGGCACCTTCCCCGGGTGGAGTTGTGCATGGGGTGTGTTTGGAACATTTTGTCACCAGCCGAGTCCAAAATTCAGCGCTTCCCCATCTCAGCCCAGAAAGCAGGTAGAACAACTTTTGTGGTGCCTTTCAGCTGCCTATCGGGGTAGTGCAAAATCTACCAAGAGAACTCTTTTCTGGCACCTTCCCCGGTGGTGTTGTGCATGGGGTGTGTTTGGAACAGATTGCCTCCAGCCGAGTCCAAATTCAGTGGTTCCCCATCTCAATCCAGAAAGCATGTAGAACATCTTTTGTGGTGCCTTTCAGCTGCCTACCGGGGCAGTGCAAAAACTACCAAGAGAACTCTTTTTCTGGCACCTTCCCCGGTGGAGTTGTGCATGGGGTGTGTTTGGAACATTTTCTCACCAGCCGAGTCCAAATTCAGCGGTTCCCCATCTCAGCCCGGAAAGCAGGTAGAACAACATTTGTGGCGCCTTTCAGCTGCCTACCGGGGTACTGTAAAAACTACCAAGAGAACTCCTTTCTGGCACCTTCCCCGGTGGAGTTGTGCATGGGGTGTGTTTGGAGCATTTTCTCACCAGCCGAGTCCAAAATTCAGCGCTTCCCCATCTCAGCCCAGAAAGCAGGTAGAACAACTTTTGTGGTGCCTTTCAGCTGCCTACCGGGGCACTGTAAAAAGTGCCATAAGAATTCCTTTCTGGCACCTTCCCCGGTGGAGTTGTGCATGGGGTGTGTTTGGAACATTTTCTCACCAGCCGAGTCCAAAATTCAGCGGTTCCCCATCTCAGCCCAGAAAGCAGGTAGAACAACTTTTGTGGTGCCTTTCAGCTGCCTACCGGGGTAGTGCAAAATCTACCAACAGATTCCTTTCTGGCACCTTCCCCGGTGGAGTTGTGCATGGGATGTGTTTGGAACATTTTGTCACCAGCCGAGTCCAAAATTCAGCGCTTCCCCATCTCAGCCCTGAAAGCAGGTAGAACAACTTTTGTGGTGCCTTTCAGCTGCCTACCGGGGTAGTGCAAAATCTACCAAAAGAACTCCTTTCTGGCTCCTTCCCCGGTGGAGTTGTGCATGGGGTGTGTTTGGAACATTTTCTCACCAGCCGAGTCAAAAAGTCAGCAGTTCCCATCTCAGCCCAGAAAGCAGGTAGAACATCCTTTGTGGTGCCTTTCACCTGCCTACCGGGGCACTGTAAAAAGTGCCATAAGAACTCCATTCTGGCACCTTCCCCGGGTGGAGTTGTGCATGGGGTGTCTTTGGAACATTTTCTCACCAGCCGAGTCCAAAATTCAGCGGTTCCCCATCTCAGCCCAGAAAGCAGGTAGAACAAGTTTTGTGGTGCCTTTCAGCTGCCTACCGGGGCAGTGCAAAAACTACCAACAGATTCCTTTCTGGCACCTTCCCCGGTGGAGTTGTGCATGGGGTGTGTTTGGAACAGTTTGTCACCAGCCGAGTCCAAAATTCAGCGCTTCCCCATCTCAGCCCAGAAAGCAGG
This sequence comes from Falco peregrinus, assembly GCF_023634155.1. NCBI lineage: Eukaryota > Metazoa > Chordata > Aves > Falconiformes > Falconidae > Falco > Falco peregrinus. The sequence continues at coordinate 3,455,982 of NC_073743.1, read as the reverse complement.
TAGAACATCCTTTGTGGCGCCTTTCACCTGCCTACCGGGGCACTGTAAAAAGTGCCATAAGAACTCCATTCTGGCACCTTCCCCGGGTGGAGTTGTGCATGGGGTGTGTTTGGAACAGTTTGTCACCAGCCGAGTCCAAAATTCAGCGCTTCCCCATCTCAGCCCAGAAAGCAGGTAGAACAACTTTTGTGGCGCCTTTCAGCTGCCTACCGCGGTACTGTAAAAACTACCAACAGAACTCCTTTCGGGCTCCTTCCCTGGTGGAGTTGTGCATGGGGTGTGTTTGGAACATTTTGTCACCAGCCGAGTCCAAAATTCAGCGGTTCCCCATCTCAGCCCAGAAAGCAGGTAGAACAAGTTTTGTGGTGCCTTTCAGCTGCCTACCGGGGCACTGTAAAAACTACCAACAGAATTCCTTTCTGGCTCCTTCCCCGGTGGAGTTGTGCATGGGGTGTGTTTGGAACATTTTCTCACCAGCCGAGTCAAAAAGTCAGCAGTTCCCATCTCAGCCCAGAAAGCAGGTAGAACGAGTTTTGTAGTGCCTTTCAGCTGCCTACCGGGGTACTGTAAAAAGTGCCAACAGAACTCCATTCTGGCACCTTCCCCGGGTGGAGTTGTGCATGGGGTGTCTTTGGAACATTTTCTCACCAGCCGAGTCCAAAATTCAGCGCTTCCCCATCTCAGCCCAGAAAGCAGGTAGAACAAGTTTTGTGGCGCCTTTCAGCTGCCTACCGGGGTAGTGCAAAATCTACCAAGAGAACTCCTTACTGGCTCCTTCCCCGGTGGAGTTGTGCATGGGGTGTGTTTGGAACATTTTCTCACCAGCCGAGTCAAAAAGTCAGCAGTTCCCATCTCAGCCCAGAAAGCAGGTAGAACATCCTTTGTGGCGCCTTTCACCTGCCTACCGGGGTACTGTAAAAACTACCAAGAGAACTCCTTTCTGGCACCTTCCCCGGGTGGAGTTGTGCATGGGGTGTGTTTGGAACAGTTTGTCACCAGCCGAGTCCAAAATTCAGCGCTTCCCCATCTCAGCCCAGAAAGCAGGTAGAACAACTTTTGTGGCGCCTTTCAGCTGCCTACCGGGGTACTGTAAAAACTGCCATAAGAACTCCATTCTGGCACCTTCCCCGGGTGGAGTTGTGCATGGGGTGTGTTTGGAACATTTTCTCACCAGCCGAGTCCAAAATTCAGCGCTTCCCCATCTCAGCCCAGAAAGCAGGTAGAACAACTTTTGTGGTGCCTTTCAGCTGCCTATCGGGGTAGTGCAAAATCTACCAAGAGAACTCCTTTCTGGCTCCTTCCCCGGTGGAGTTGTGCATGGGGTGTCTTTGGAACATTTTCTCACCGGCCGAGTCCAAAATTCAGCGGTTCCCCATCTCAGCCCAGAAAGCAGGTAGAACAACTTTTGTGGCGCCTTTCAGCTGCCTACCGGGGTACTGTAAAAACTGCCATAAGAACTCCATTCTGGCACCTTCCCCGGGTGGAGTTGTGCATGGGGTGTGTTTGGAACATTTTCTCACCAGCCGAGTCCAAAATTCAGCGCTTCCCCATCTCAGCCCAGAAAGCAGGTAGAACAACTTTTGTGGTGCCTTTCAGCTGCCTATCGGGGTAGTGCAAAATCTACCAAGAGAACTCTTTTCTGGCACCTTCCCCGGTGGTGTTGTGCATGGGGTGTGTTTGGAACAGATTGCCTCCAGCCGAGTCCAAATTCAGTGGTTCCCCATCTCAATCCAGAAAGCATGTAGAACATCTTTTGTGGTGCCTTTCAGCTGCCTACCGGGGCAGTGCAAAAACTACCAAGAGAACTCTTTTTCTGGCACCTTCCCCGGTGGAGTTGTGCATGGGGTGTGTTTGGAACATTTTCTCACCAGCCGAGTCCAAATTCAGCGGTTCCCCATCTCAGCCCGGAAAGCAGGTAGAACAACATTTGTGGCGCCTTTCAGCTGCCTACCGGGGTACTGTAAAAACTACCAAGAGAACTCCTTTCTGGCACCTTCCCCGGTGGAGTTGTGCATGGGGTGTGTTTGGAACATTTTCTCACCAGCCGAGTCCAAAATTCAGCGCTTCCCCATCTCAGCCCAGAAAGCAGGTAGAACAACTTTTGTGGTGCCTTTCAGCTGCCTACCGGGGCACTGTAAAAAGTGCCATAAGAATTCCTTTCTGGCACCTTCCCCGGTGGAGTTGTGCATGGGGTGTGTTTGGAACATTTTGTCACCAGCCGAGTCCAAAATTCAGCCGTTCCCCATCTCAGCCCAGAAAGCAGGTAGAACAACTTTTCAGGTAGAACAACTTTTGTGGTGCCTTTCAGCTGCCTACCGGGGTAGTGCAAAATCTACCAACAGATTCCTTTCTGGCACCTTCCCCGGTGGAGTTGTGCATGGGATGTGTTTGGAACATTTTGTCACCAGCCGAGTCCAAAATTCAGCGCTTCCCCATCTCAGCCCTGAAAGCAGGTAGAACAACTTTTGTGGTGCCTTTCAGCTGCCTACCGGGGTAGTGCAAAATCTACCAAAAGAACTCCTTTCTGGCTCCTTCCCCGGTGGAGTTGTGCATGGGGTGTGTTTGGAACATTTTCTCACCAGCCGAGTCAAAAAGTCAGCAGTTCCCATCTCAGCCCAGAAAGCAGGTAGAACATCCTTTGTGGTGCCTTTCACCTGCCTACCGGGGCACTGTAAAAAGTGCCATAAGAACTCCTTTCTGGCACCTTCCCCGGGTGGAGTTGTGCATGGGGTGTCTTTGGAACATTTTCTCACCAGCCGAGTCCAAAATTCAGCGGTTCCCCATCTCAGCCCAGAAAGCAGGTAGAACAAGTTTTGTGGTGCCTTTCAGCTGCCTACCGGGGCAGTGCAAAAACTACCAACAGATTCCTTTCTGGCACCTTCCCCGGTGGAGTTGTGCATGGGATGTGTTTGGAACATTTTGTCACCAGCCGAGTCCAAAATTCAGCGCTTCCCCATCTCAGCCCAGAAAGCAGGTAGAACAACATTTGTGGTGCCTTTCAGCTGCCTACCGGGGTACTGTAAAAACTACCAAGAGAACTCCTTTCTGGCTCCTTCCCCGGTGGAGTTGTGCATGGGGTGTCTTTGGAACATTTTCTCACCGGCCGAGTCCAAAATTCAGCGGTTCCCCATCTCAGCCCAGAAAGCAGGTAGGACAAGTTTTGTGGTGCCTTTCAGCTGCCTACCGGGGTACTGTAAAAACTACCAAGAGAACTCTTTTTCTGGCACCTTCCCCGGTGGAGTTGTGCATGGGGTGTGTTTGGAACATTTTCTCACCAGCCGAGTCCAAATTCAGCGGTTCCCCATCTCAGCCCGGAAAGCAGGTAGAACAACATTTGTGGCGCCTTTCAGCTGCCTACCGGGGTACTGTAAAAACTACCAAGAGAACTCCTTTCTGGCACCTTCCCCGGTGGAGTTGTGCATGGGGTGTGTTTGGAACATTTTCTCACCAGCCGAGTCCAAAATTCAGCGCTTCCCCCATCTCAGCCCAGAAAGCAGGTAGAACAACTTTTGTGGTGCCTTTCAGCTGCCTACCGGGGCACTGTAAAAAGTGCCATAAGAATTCCTTTCTGGCACCTTCCCCGGTGGAGTTGTGCATGGGGTGTGTTTGGAACATTTTCTCACCAGCCGAGTCCAAAATTCAGCGGTTCCCCATCTCAGCCCAGAAAGCAGGTAGAACAACTTTTGTGGTGCCTTTCAGCTGCCTACCGGGGTAGTGCAAAATCTACCAACAGATTCCTTTCTGGCACCTTCCCCGGTGGAGTTGTGCATGGGATGTGTTTGGAACATTTTGTCACCAGCCGAGTCCAAAATTCAGCGCTTCCCCATCTCAGCCCTGAAAGCAGGTAGAACAACTTTTGTGGTGCCTTTCAGCTGCCTACCGGGGTAGTGCAAAATCTACCAAAAGAACTCCTTTCTGGCTCCTTCCCCGGTGGAGTTGTGCATGGGGTGTGTTTGGAACATTTTCTCACCAGCCGAGTCAAAAAGTCAGCAGTTCCCATCTCAGCCCAGAAAGCAGGTAGAACATCCTTTGTGGTGCCTTTCACCTGCCTACCGGGGCACTGTAAAAAGTGCCATAAGAACTCCATTCTGGCACCTTCCCCGGGTGGAGTTGTGCATGGGGTGTCTTTGGAACATTTTCTCACCAGCCGAGTCCAAAATTCAGCGGTTCCCCATCTCAGCCCAGAAAGCAGGTAGAACAAGTTTTGTGGTGCCTTTCAGCTGCCTACCGGGGCAGTGCAAAAACTACCAACAGATTCCTTTCTGGCACCTTCCCCGGTGGAGTTGTGCATGGGATGTGTTTGGAACATTTTGTCACCAGCCGAGTCCAAAATTCAGCGCTTCCCCATCTCAGCCCAGAAAGCAGGTAGAACAACATTTGTGGTGCCTTTCAGCTGCCTACCGGGGTACTGTAAAAACTACCAAGAGAACTCCTTTCTGGCTCCTTCTCCGGTGGAGTTGTGCATGGGGTGTCTTTGGAACATTTTCTCACCGGCCGAGTCCAAAATTCAGCGGTTCCCCATCTCAGCCCAGAAAGCAGGTAGGACAAGTTTTGTGGTGCCTTTCAGCTGCCTACCGGGGTACTGTAAAAACTACCAAGAGAACTCCTTTCTGGCACCTTCCCCGGTGGAGTTGTGCATGGGGTGTGTTTGGAACATTTTCTCACCAGCCGAGTCCAAAATTCAGCGGTTCCCCATCTCAGCCCAGAAAGCAGGTAGAACAACTTTTGTGGCGCCTTTCAGCTGCCTACCGGGGCACTGTAAAAAGTGCCATAAGAATTCCTTTCTGGCACCTTCCCCGGTGGAGTTGTGCATGGGGTGTGTTTGGAACATTTTGTCACCAGCCGAGTCCAAAATTCAGCGCTTCCCCATCTCAGCCCAGAAAGCAGGTAGAACAACTTTTGTGGTGCCTTTCAGCTGCCTACCGGGGTAGTGCAAAATCTACCAACAGATTCCTTTCTGGCACCTTCCCCGGTGGAGTTGTGCATGGGATGTGTTTGGAACATTTTGTCACCAGCCGAGTCCAAAATTCAGCGCTTCCCCATCTCAGCCCTGAAAGCAGGTAGAACAACTTTTGTGGTGCCTTTCAGCTGCCTACCGGGGTAGTGCAAAATCTACCAAAAGAACTCCTTTCTGGCTCCTTCCCCGGTGGAGTTGTGCATGGGGTGTGTTTGGAACATTTTCTCACCAGCCGAGTCAAAAAGTCAGCAGTTCCCATCTCAGCCCAGAAAGCAGGTAGAACATCCTTTGTGGTGCCTTTCAGCTGCCTACCGGGGCACTGTAAAAAGTGCCATAAGAACTCCATTCTGGCACCTTCCCCGGGTGGAGTTGTGCATGGGGTGTCTTTGGAACATTTTCTCACCAGCCGAGTCCAAAATTCAGCGGTTCCCCATCTCAGCCCAGAAAGCAGGTAGAACAAGTTTTGTGGCGCCTTTCAGCTGCCTACCGGGGCACTGTAAAAACTACCAACAGAATTCCTTTCTGGCTCCTTCCCCGGTGGAGTTGTGCATGGGGTGTGTTTGGAACATTTTCTCACCAGCCGAGTCAAAAAGTCAGCAGTTCCCATCTCAGCCAAGAAAGCAGGTAGAACGAGTTTTGTAGTGCCTTTCAGCTGCCTACCGGGGTACTGTAAAAACTGCCATAAGAACTCCATTCTGGCACCTTCCCCGGGTGGAGTTGTGCATGGGGTGTCTTTGGAACATTTTCTCACCAGCCGAGTCCAAAATTCAGCGCTTCCCCATCTCAGCCCAGAAAGCAGGTAGAACAAGTTTTGTGGCGCCTTTCAGCTGCCTACCGGGGTAGTGCAAAATCTACCAAGAGAACTCCTTACTGGCTCCTTCCCCGGTGGAGTTGTGCATGGGGTGTGTTTGGAACATTTTCTCACCAGCCGAGTCAAAAAGTCAGCAGTTCCCATCTCAGCCCAGAAAGCAGGTAGAACATCCTTTGTGGCGCCTTTCACCTGCCTACCGGGGCACTGTAAAAAGTGCCATAAGAACTCCATTCTGGCACCTTCCCCGGGTGGAGTTGTGCATGGGTTGTGTTTGGAACAGTTTGTCACCAGCCGAGTCCAAAATTCAGCGCTTCCCCATCTCAGCCCAGAAAGCAGGTAGAACAACATTTGTGGCGCCTTTCAGCTGCCTACCGGGGTACTGTAAAAACTACCAAGAGAACTCCTTTCTGGCACCTTCCCCGGGTGGAGTTGTGCATGGGGTGTGTTTGGAACAGTTTGTCACCAGCCGAGTCCAAAATTCAGCGCTTCCCCATCTCAGCCCAGAAAGCAGGTAGAACAACTTTTGTGGCGCCTTTCAGCTGCCTACCGGGGTACTGTAAAAACTGCCATAAGAACTCCATTCTGGCACCTTCCCCGGGTGGAGTTGTGCATGGGGTGTGTTTGGAACATTTTCTCACCAGCCGAATCCAAAATTCAGCGCTTCCCCATCTCAGCCCAGAAAGCAGGTAGAACAACTTTTGTGGTGCCTTTCAGCTGCCTATCGGGGTAGTGCAAAATCTACCAAGAGAACTCTTTTCTGGCACCTTCCCCGGTGGTGTTGTGCATGGGGTGTGTTTGGAACATTTTGTCACCAGCCGAGTCCAAATTCAGCGCTTCCCCATCTCAGCCCAGAAAGCAGGTAGAACAACTTTTGTGGTGCCTTTCAGCTGCCTATCGGGGTAGTGCAAAAACTACCAAGAGAACTCCTTTCTGGCACCTTCCCCGGTGGAGTTGTGCATGGAGTGTGTTTGGAACATTTTCTCACCGGCCGAGTCCAAAATTCAGCGGTTCCCCATCTCAGCCCAGAAAGCAGGTAGAACAACTTTTGTGGCGCCTTTCAGCTGCCTACCGGGGTACTGTAAAAACTGCCATAAGAACTCCATTCTGGCACCTTCCCCGGGTGGAGTTGTGCATGGGGTGTGTTTGGAACATTTTCTCACCAGCCGAGTCCAAAATTCAGCGCTTCCCCATCTCAGCCCAGAAAGCAGGTAGAACAACTTTTGTGGTGCCTTTCAGCTGCCTATCGGGGTAGTGCAAAATCTACCAAGAGAACTCTTTTCTGGCACCTTCCCCGGTGGTGTTGTGCATGGGGTGTGTTTGGAACAGATTGCCTCCAGCCGAGTCCAAATTCAGTGGTTCCCCATCTCAATCCAGAAAGCATGTAGAACATCTTTTGTGGTGCCTTTCAGCTGCCTACCGGGGCAGTGCAAAAACTACCAAGAGAACTCTTTTTCTGGCACCTTCCCCGGTGGAGTTGTGCATGGGGTGTGTTTGGAACATTTTCTCACCAGCCGAGTCCAAATTCAGCGGTTCCCCATCTCAGCCCGGAAAGCAGGTAGAACAACATTTGTGGCGCCTTTCAGCTGCCTACCGGGGTACTGTAAAAACTACCAAGAGAACTCCTTTCTGGCACCTTCCCCGGTGGAGTTGTGCATGGGGTGTGTTTGGAACATTTTCTCACCAGCCGAGTCCAAAATTCAGCGCTTCCCCATCTCAGCCCAGAAAGCAGGTAGAACAACTTTTGTGGTGCCTTTCAGCTGCCTACCGGGGCACTGTAAAAACTGCCATAAGAACTCCATTCTGGCACCTTCCCCGGTGGAGTTGTGCATGGGGTGTGTTTGGAACATTTTCTCACCAGCCGAGTCCAAAATTCAGCGGTTCCCCATCTCAGCCCAGAAAGCAGGTAGAACAACTTTTGTGGTGCCTTTCAGCTGCCTACCGGGGTAGTGCAAAATCTACCAACAGATTCCTTTCTGGCACCTTCCCCGGTGGAGTTGTGCATGGGATGTGTTTGGAACATTTTGTCACCAGCCGAGTCCAAAATTCAGCGCTTCCCCATCTCAGCCCTGAAAGCAGGTAGAACAACTTTTGTGGTGCCTTTCAGCTGCCTACCGGGGTAGTGCAAAATCTACCAAAAGAACTCCTTTCTGGCTCCTTCCCCGGTGGAGTTGTGCATGGGGTGTGTTTGGAACATTTTCTCACCAGCCGAGTCAAAAAGTCAGCAGTTCCCATCTCAGCCCAGAAAGCAGGTAGAACATCCTTTGTGGTGCCTTTCACCTGCCTACCGGGGCACTGTAAAAAGTGCCATAAGAACTCCATTCTGGCACCTTCCCCGGGTGGAGTTGTGCATGGGGTGTCTTTGGAACATTTTCTCACCAGCCGAGTCCAAAATTCAGCGGTTCCCCATCTCAGCCCAGAAAGCAGGTAGAACAAGTTTTGTGGTGCCTTTCAGCTGCCTACCGGGGCAGTGCAAAAACTACCAACAGATTCCTTTCTGGCACCTTCCCCGGTGGAGTTGTGCATGGGATGTGTTTGGAACATTTTGTCACCAGCCGAGTCCAAAATTCAGCGCTTCCCCATCTCAGCCCAGAAAGCAGGTAGAACAACATTTGTGGTGCCTTTCAGCTGCCTACCGGGGTACTGTAAAAACTACCAAGAGAACTCCTTTCTGGCTCCTTCCCCGGTGGAGTTGTGCATGGGGTGTCTTTGGAACATTTTCTCACCGGCCGAGTCCAAAATTCAGCGGTTCCCCATCTCAGCCCAGAAAGCAGGTAGGACAAGTTTTGTGGTGCCTTTCAGCTGCCTACCGGGGTACTGTAAAAACTACCAAGAGAACTCCTTTCTGGCACCTTCCCCGGTGGAGTTGTGCATGGGGTGTGTTTGGAACATTTTCTCACCAGCCGAGTCCAAAATTCAGCGCTTCCCCATCTCAGCCCAGAAAGCAGGTAGAACAACTTTTGTGGCGCCTTTCAGCTGCCTACCGGGGCACTGTAAAAAGTGCCATAAGAATTCCTTTCTGGCACCTTCCCCGGTGGAGTTGTGCATGGGGTGTGTTTGGAGCATTTTCTCACCAGCCGAGTCCAAAATTCAGCGCTTCCCCATCTCAGCCCAGAAAGCAGGTAGAACAACTTTTGTGGTGCCTTTCAGCTGCCTACCGGGGTAGTGCAAAATCTACCAACAGATTCCTTTCTGGCACCTTCCCCGGTGGAGTTGTGCATGGGATGTGTTTGGAACATTTTGTCACCAGCCGAGTCCAAAATTCAGCGCTTCCCCATCTCAGCCCTGAAAGCAGGTAGAACAACTTTTGTGGTGCCTTTCAGCTGCCTACCGGGGTAGTGCAAAATCTACCAAAAGAACTCCTTTCTGGCTCCTTCCCCGGTGGAGTTGTGCATGGGGTGTGTTTGGAACATTTTCTCACCAGCCGAGTCAAAAAGTCAGCAGTTCCCATCTCAGCCCAGAAAGCAGGTAGAACATCCTTTGTGGTGCCTTTCACCTGCCTACCGGGGCACTGTAAAAAGTGCCATAAGAACTCCATTCTGGCACCTTCCCCGGGTGGAGTTGTGCATGGGGTGTCTTTGGAACATTTTCTCACCAGCCGAGTCCAAAATTCAGCGGTTCCCCATCTCAGCCCAGAAAGCAGGTAGAACAAGTTTTGTGGTGCCTTTCAGCTGCCTACCGGGGCAGTGCAAAAACTACCAACAGATTCCTTTCTGGCACCTTCCCCGGTGGAGTTGTGCATGGGATGTGTTTGGAACATTTTGTCACCAGCCGAGTCCAAAATTCAGCGCTTCCCCATCTCAGCCCAGAAAGCAGGTAGAACAACATTTGTGGTGCCTTTCAGCTGCCTACCGGGGTACTGTAAAAACTACCAAGAGAACTCCTTTCTGGCTCCTTCCCCGGTGGAGTTGTGCATGGGGTGTCTTTGGAACATTTTCTCACCGGCCGAGTCCAAAATTCAGCGGTTCCCCATCTCAGCCCAGAAAGCAGGTAGGACAAGTTTTGTGGTGCCTTTCAGCTGCCTACCGGGGGTACTGTAAAAACTACCAAGAGAACTCCTTTCTGGCACCTTCCCCGGTGGAGTTGTGCATGGGGTGTGTTTGGAACATTTTCTCACCAGCCGAGTCCAAAATTCAGCGCTTCCCCATCTCAGCCCAGAAAGCAGGTAGAACAACTTTTGTGGCGCCTTTCAGCTGCCTACCGGGGCACTGTAAAAAGTGCCATAAGAATTCCTTTCTGGCACCTTCCCCGGTGGAGTTGTGCATGGGGTGTGTTTGGAGCATTTTCTCACCAGCCGAGTCCAAAATTCAGCGGTTCCCCATCTCAGCCCAGAAAGCAGGTAGAACAACTTTTGTGGTGCCTTTCAGCTGCCTACCGGGGTAGTGCAAAATCTACCAACAGATTCCTTTCTGGCACCTTCCCCGGTGGAGTTGTGCATGGGATGTGTTTGGAACATTTTGTCACCAGCCGAGTCCAAAATTCAGCGCTTCCCCATCTCAGCCCTGAAAGCAGGTAGAACAACTTTTGTGGTGCCTTTCAGCTGCCTACCGGGGTAGTGCAAAATCTACCAAAAGAACTCCTTTCTGGCTCCTTCCCCGGTGGAGTTGTGCATGGGGTGTGTTTGGAACATTTTCTCACCAGCCGAGTCAAAAAGTCAGCAGTTCCCATCTCAGCCCAGAAAGCAGGTAGAACATCCTTTGTGGTGCCTTTCACCTGCCTACCGGGGCACTGTAAAAAGTGCCATAAGAACTCCATTCTGGCACCTTCCCCGGGTGGAGTTGTGCATGGGGTGTCTTTGGAACATTTTCTCACCAGCCGAGTCCAAAATTCAGCGGTTCCCCATCTCAGCCCAGAAAGCAGGTAGAACAAGTTTTGTGGTGCCTTTCAGCTGCCTACCGGGGCAGTGCAAAAACTACCAACAGATTCCTTTCTGGCACCTTCCCCGGTGGAGTTGTGCATGGGGTGTGTTTGGAACATTTTCTCACCAGCCGAGTCCAAAATTCAGCGCTTCCCCATCTCAGCCCAGAAAGCAGGTAGAACAACTTTTGTGGTGCCTTTCAGCTGCCTACCGGGGCACTGTAAAAAGTGCCATAAGAACTCCTTTCTGGCACCTTCCCCGGTGGAGTTGTGCATGGGGTGTGTTTGGAACATTTTCTCACCAGCCGAGTCCAAAATTCAGCGCTTCCCCATCTCAGCCCAGAAAGCAGGTAGAACAAGTTTTGTGGCGCCTTTCAGCTGCCTACCGGGGCACTGTAAAAACTACCAACAGAATTCCTTTCTGGCTCCTTCCCCGGTGGAGTTGTGCATGGGGTGTGTTTGGAACATTTTCTCACCAGCCGAGTCAAAAAGTCAGCAGTTCCCATCTCAGCCCAGAAAGCAGGTAGAACATCCTTTGTGGTGCCTTTCAGCTGCCTACCGGGGCACTGTAAAAAGTGCCATAAGAACTCCATTCTGGCACCTTCCCCGGGTGGAGTTGTGCATGGGGTGTCTTTGGAACATTTTCTCACCAGCCGAGTCCAAAATTCAGCGGTTCCCCATCTCAGCCCAGAAAGCAGGTAGAACAAGTTTTGTGGTGCCTTTCAGCTGCCTACCGGGGCAGTGCAAAAACTACCAACAGATTCCTTTCTGGCACCTTCCCCGGTGGAGTTGTGCATGGGATGTGTTTGGAACATTTTGTCACCAGCCGAGTCCAAAATTCAGCTGTTCCCCATCTCAGCCCAGAAAGCAGGTAGAACAACATTTGTGGTGCCTTTCAGCTGCCTACCGGGGTACTGTAAAAACTACCAAGAGAACTCCTTTCTGGCTCCTTCCCCGGTGGAGTTGTGCATGGGGTGTCTTTGGAACATTTTCTCACCGGCCGAGTCCAAAATTCAGCGGTTCCCCATCTCAGCCCAGAAAGCAGGTAGAACAACTTTTGTGGCGCCTTTCAGCTGCCTACCGGGGTACTGTAAAAACTGCCATAAGAACTCCATTCTGGCACCTTCCCCGGGTGGAGTTGTGCATGGGGTGTGTTTGGAACATTTTGTCACCAGCCGAGTCCAAAATTCAGCGCTTCCCCATCTCAGCCCAGAAAGCAGGTAGAACAACTTTTGTGGTGCCTTTCAGCTGCCTATCGGGGTAGTGCAAAATCTACCAAGAGAACTCTTTTCTGGCACCTTCCCCGGTGGTGTTGTGCATGGGGTGTGTTTGGAACAGATTGCCTCCAGCCGAGTCCAAATTCAGTGGTTCCCCATCTCAATCCAGAAAGCATGTAGAACATCTTTTGTGGTGCCTTTCAGCTGCCTACCGGGGCAGTGCAAAAACTACCAAGAGAACTCTTTTTCTGGCACCTTCCCCGGTGGAGTTGTGCATGGGGTGTGTTTGGAACATTTTATCACCAGCCGAGTCCAAATTCAGCGGTTCCCCATCTCAGCCCGGAAAGCAGGTAGAACAACATTTGTGGCGCCTTTCAGCTGCCTACCGGGGTACTGTAAAAACTACCAAGAGAACTCCTTTCTGGCACCTTCCCCGGTGGAGTTGTGCATGGGGTGTGTTTGGAGCATTTTCTCACCAGCCGAGTCCAAAATTCAGCGCTTCCCCATCTCAGCCCAGAAAGCAGGTAGAACAACTTTTGTGGTGCCTTTCAGCTGCCTACCGGGGCACTGTAAAAAGTGCCATAAGAATTCCTTTCTGGCACCTTCCCCGGTGGAGTTGTGCATGGGGTGTGTTTGGAACATTTTCTCACCAGCCGAGTCCAAAATTCAGCGGTTCCCCATCTCAGCCCAGAAAGCAGGTAGAACAACTTTTGTGGTGCCTTTCAGCTGCCTACCGGGGTAGTGCAAAATCTACCAACAGATTCCTTTCTGGCACCTTCCCCGGTGGAGTTGTGCATGGGATGTGTTTGGAACATTTTGTCACCAGCCGAGTCCAAAATTCAGCGCTTCCCCATCTCAGCCCTGAAAGCAGGTAGAACAACTTTTGTGGTGCCTTTCAGCTGCCTACCGGGGTAGTGCAAAATCTACCAAAAGAACTCCTTTCTGGCTCCTTCCCCGGTGGAGTTGTGCATGGGGTGTGTTTGGAACATTTTCTCACCAGCCGAGTCAAAAAGTCAGCAGTTCCCATCTCAGCCCAGAAAGCAGGTAGAACATCCTTTGTGGTGCCTTTCACCTGCCTACCGGGGCACTGTAAAAAGTGCCATAAGAACTCCATTCTGGCACCTTCCCCGGGTGGAGTTGTGCATGGGGTGTCTTTGGAACATTTTCTCACCAGCCGAGTCCAAAATTCAGCGGTTCCCCATCTCAGCCCAGAAAGCAGGTAGAACAAGTTTTGTGGTGCCTTTCAGCTGCCTACCGGGGCAGTGCAAAAACTACCAACAGATTCCTTTCTGGCACCTTCCCCGGTGGAGTTGTGCATGGGGTGTGTTTGGAACAGTTTGTCACCAGCCGAGTCCAAAATTCAGCGCTTCCCCATCTCAGCCCAGAAAGCAGGTAGAACATCCTTTGTGGCGCCTTTCACCTGCCTACCGGGGCACTGTAAAAAGTGCCATAAGAACTCCATTCTGGCACCTTCCCCGGGTGGAGTTGTGCATGGGGTGTGTTTGGAACAGTTTGTCACCAGCCGAGTCCAAAATTCAGCGCTTCCCCATCTCAGCCCAGAAAGCAGGTAGAACAACTTTTGTGGCGCCTTTCAGCTGCCTACCGCGGTACTGTAAAAACTACCAACAGAACTCCTTTCGGGCTCCTTCCCTGGTGGAGTTGTGCATGGGGTGTGTTTGGAACATTTTGTCACCAGCCGAGTCCAAAATTCAGCGGTTCCCCATCTCAGCCCAGAAAGCAGGTAGAACAAGTTTTGTGGTGCCTTTCAGCTGCCTACCGGGGCACTGTAAAAACTACCAACAGAATTCCTTTCTGGCTCCTTCCCCGGTGGAGTTGTGCATGGGGTGTGTTTGGAACATTTTCTCACCAGCCGAGTCAAAAAGTCAGCAGTTCCCATCTCAGCCCAGAAAGCAGGTAGAACGAGTTTTGTAGTGCCTTTCAGCTGCCTACCGGGGTACTGTAAAAAGTGCCAACAGAACTCCATTCTGGCACCTTCCCCGGGTGGAGTTGTGCATGGGGTGTCTTTGGAACATTTTCTCACCAGCCGAGTCCAAAATTCAGCGCTTCCCCATCTCAGCCCAGAAAGCAGGTAGAACAAGTTTTGTGGCGCCTTTCAGCTGCCTACCGGGGTAGTGCAAAATCTACCAAGAGAACTCCTTACTGGCTCCTTCCCCGGTGGAGTTGTGCATGGGGTGTGTTTGGAACATTTTCTCACCAGCCGAGTCAAAAAGTCAGCAGTTCCCATCTCAGCCCAGAAAGCAGGTAGAACATCCTTTGTGGCGCCTTTCACCTGCCTACCGGGGTACTGTAAAAACTACCAAGAGAACTCCTTTCTGGCACCTTCCCCGGGTGGAGTTGTGCATGGGGTGTGTTTGGAACAGTTTGTCACCAGCCGAGTCCAAAATTCAGCGCTTCCCCATCTCAGCCCAGAAAGCAGGTAGAACAACTTTTGTGGCGCCTTTCAGCTGCCTACCGGGGTACTGTAAAAACTGCCATAAGAACTCCATTCTGGCACCTTCCCCGGGTGGAGTTGTGCATGGGGTGTGTTTGGAACATTTTCTCACCAGCCGAGTCCAAAATTCAGCGCTTCCCCATCTCAGCCCAGAAAGCAGGTAGAACAACTTTTGTGGTGCCTTTCAGCTGCCTATCGGGGTAGTGCAAAATCTACCAAGAGAACTCCTTTCTGGCTCCTTCCCCGGTGGAGTTGTGCATGGGGTGTCTTTGGAACATTTTCTCACCGGCCGAGTCCAAAATTCAGCGGTTCCCCATCTCAGCCCAGAAAGCAGGTAGAACAACTTTTGTGGCGCCTTTCAGCTGCCTACCGGGGTACTGTAAAAACTGCCATAAGAACTCCATTCTGGCACCTTCCCCGGGTGGAGTTGTGCATGGGGTGTGTTTGGAACATTTTCTCACCAGCCGAGTCCAAAATTCAGCGCTTCCCCATCTCAGCCCAGAAAGCAGGTAGAACAACTTTTGTGGTGCCTTTCAGCTGCCTATCGGGGTAGTGCAAAATCTACCAAGAGAACTCTTTTCTGGCACCTTCCCCGGTGGTGTTGTGCATGGGGTGTGTTTGGAACAGATTGCCTCCAGCCGAGTCCAAATTCAGTGGTTCCCCATCTCAATCCAGAAAGCATGTAGAACATCTTTTGTGGTGCCTTTCAGCTGCCTACCGGGGCAGTGCAAAAACTACCAAGAGAACTCTTTTTCTGGCACCTTCCCCGGTGGAGTTGTGCATGGGGTGTGTTTGGAACATTTTCTCACCAGCCGAGTCCAAATTCAGCGGTTCCCCATCTCAGCCCGGAAAGCAGGTAGAACAACATTTGTGGCGCCTTTCAGCTGCCTACCGGGGTACTGTAAAAACTACCAAGAGAACTCCTTTCTGGCACCTTCCCCGGTGGAGTTGTGCATGGGGTGTGTTTGGAACATTTTCTCACCAGCCGAGTCCAAAATTCAGCGCTTCCCCATCTCAGCCCAGAAAGCAGGTAGAACAACTTTTGTGGTGCCTTTCAGCTGCCTACCGGGGCACTGTAAAAAGTGCCATAAGAATTCCTTTCTGGCACCTTCCCCGGTGGAGTTGTGCATGGGGTGTGTTTGGAACATTTTGTCACCAGCCGAGTCCAAAATTCAGCCGTTCCCCATCTCAGCCCAGAAAGCAGGTAGAACAACTTTTGTGGTGCCTTTCAGCTGCCTACCGGGGTAGTGCAAAATCTACCAACAGATTCCTTTCTGGCACCTTCCCCGGTGGAGTTGTGCATGGGATGTGTTTGGAACATTTTGTCACCAGCCGAGTCCAAAATTCAGCGCTTCCCCATCTCAGCCCTGAAAGCAGGTAGAACAACTTTTGTGGTGCCTTTCAGCTGCCTACCGGGGTAGTGCAAAATCTACCAAAAGAACTCCTTTCTGGCTCCTTCCCCGGTGGAGTTGTGCATGGGGTGTGTTTGGAACATTTTCTCACCAGCCGAGTCAAAAAGTCAGCAGTTCCCATCTCAGCCCAGAAAGCAGGTAGAACATCCTTTGTGGTGCCTTTCACCTGCCTACCGGGGCACTGTAAAAAGTGCCATAAGAACTCCTTTCTGGCACCTTCCCCGGGTGGAGTTGTGCATGGGGTGTCTTTGGAACATTTTCTCACCAGCCGAGTCCAAAATTCAGCGGTTCCCCATCTCAGCCCAGAAAGCAGGTAGAACAAGTTTTGTGGTGCCTTTCAGCTGCCTACCGGGGCAGTGCAAAAACTACCAACAGATTCCTTTCTGGCACCTTCCCCGGTGGAGTTGTGCATGGGATGTGTTTGGAACATTTTGTCACCAGCCGAGTCCAAAATTCAGCGCTTCCCCATCTCAGCCCAGAAAGCAGGTAGAACAACATTTGTGGTGCCTTTCAGCTGCCTACCGGGGTACTGTAAAAACTACCAAGAGAACTCCTTTCTGGCTCCTTCCCCGGTGGAGTTGTGCATGGGGTGTCTTTGGAACATTTTCTCACCGGCCGAGTCCAAAATTCAGCGGTTCCCCATCTCAGCCCAGAAAGCAGGTAGGACAAGTTTTGTGGTGCCTTTCAGCTGCCTACCGGGGTACTGTAAAAACTACCAAGAGAACTCTTTTTCTGGCACCTTCCCCGGTGGAGTTGTGCATGGGGTGTGTTTGGAACATTTTCTCACCAGCCGAGTCCAAATTCAGCGGTTCCCCATCTCAGCCCGGAAAGCAGGTAGAACAACATTTGTGGCGCCTTTCAGCTGCCTACCGGGGTACTGTAAAAACTACCAAGAGAACTCCTTTCTGGCACCTTCCCCGGTGGAGTTGTGCATGGGGTGTGTTTGGAACATTTTCTCACCAGCCGAGTCCAAAATTCAGCGCTTCCCCATCTCAGCCCAGAAAGCAGGTAGAACAACTTTTGTGGTGCCTTTCAGCTGCCTACCGGGGCACTGTAAAAAGTGCCATAAGAATTCCTTTCTGGCACCTTCCCCGGTGGAGTTGTGCATGGGGTGTGTTTGGAACATTTTCTCACCAGCCGAGTCCAAAATTCAGCGCTTCCCCATCTCAGCCCAGAAAGCAGGTAGAACAACTTTTGTGGTGCCTTTCAGCTGCCTACCGGGGTAGTGCAAAATCTACCAACAGATTCCTTTCTGGCACCTTCCCCGGTGGAGTTGTGCATGGGATGTGTTTGGAACATTTTGTCACCAGCCGAGTCCAAAATTCAGCGCTTCCCCATCTCAGCCCTGAAAGCAGGTAGAACAACTTTTGTGGTGCCTTTCAGCTGCCTACCGGGGTAGTGCAAAATCTACCAAAAGAACTCCTTTCTGGCTCCTTCCCCGGTGGAGTTGTGCATGGGGTGTGTTTGGAACATTTTCTCACCAGCCGAGTCAAAAAGTCAGCAGTTCCCATCTCAGCCCAGAAAGCAGGTAGAACATCCTTTGTGGTGCCTTTCACCTGCCTACCGGGGCACTGTAAAAAGTGCCATAAGAACTCCATTCTGGCACCTTCCCCGGGTGGAGTTGTGCATGGGGTGTCTTTGGAACATTTTCTCACCAGCCGAGTCCAAAATTCAGCGGTTCCCCATCTCAGCCCAGAAAGCAGGTAGAACAAGTTTTGTGGTGCCTTTCAGCTGCCTACCGGGGCAGTGCAAAAACTACCAACAGATTCCTTTCTGGCACCTTCCCCGGTGGAGTTGTGCATGGGATGTGTTTGGAACATTTTGTCACCAGCCGAGTCCAAAATTCAGCGCTTCCCCATCTCAGCCCAGAAAGCAGGTAGAACAACATTTGTGGTGCCTTTCAGCTGCCTACCGGGGTACTGTAAAAACTACCAAGAGAACTCCTTTCTGGCTCCTTCTCCGGTGGAGTTGTGCATGGGGTGTCTTTGGAACATTTTCTCACCGGCCGAGTCCAAAATTCAGCGGTTCCCCATCTCAGCCCAGAAAGCAGGTAGGACAAGTTTTGTGGTGCCTTTCAGCTGCCTACCGGGGTACTGTAAAAACTACCAAGAGAACTCCTTTCTGGCACCTTCCCCGGTGGAGTTGTGCATGGGGTGTGTTTGGAACATTTTCTCACCAGCCGAGTCCAAAATTCAGCGGTTCCCCATCTCAGCCCAGAAAGCAGGTAGAACAACTTTTGTGGCGCCTTTCAGCTGCCTACCGGGGCACTGTAAAAAGTGCCATAAGAATTCCTTTCTGGCACCTTCCCCGGTGGAGTTGTGCATGGGGTGTGTTTGGAACATTTTGTCACCAGCCGAGTCCAAAATTCAGCGCTTCCCCATCTCAGCCCAGAAAGCAGGTAGAACAACTTTTGTGGTGCCTTTCAGCTGCCTACCGGGGTAGTGCAAAATCTACCAACAGATTCCTTTCTGGCACCTTCCCCGGTGGAGTTGTGCATGGGATGTGTTTGGAACATTTTGTCACCAGCCGAGTCCAAAATTCAGCGCTTCCCCATCTCAGCCCTGAAAGCAGGTAGAACAACTTTTGTGGTGCCTTTCAGCTGCCTACCGGGGTAGTGCAAAATCTACCAAAAGAACTCCTTTCTGGCTCCTTCCCCGGTGGAGTTGTGCATGGGGTGTGTTTGGAACATTTTCTCACCAGCCGAGTCAAAAAGTCAGCAGTTCCCATCTCAGCCCAGAAAGCAGGTAGAACATCCTTTGTGGTGCCTTTCAGCTGCCTACCGGGGCACTGTAAAAAGTGCCATAAGAACTCCATTCTGGCACCTTCCCCGGGTGGAGTTGTGCATGGGGTGTCTTTGGAACATTTTCTCACCAGCCGAGTCCAAAATTCAGCGGTTCCCCATCTCAGCCCAGAAAGCAGGTAGAACAAGTTTTGTGGCGCCTTTCAGCTGCCTACCGGGGCACTGTAAAAACTACCAACAGAATTCCTTTCTGGCTCCTTCCCCGGTGGAGTTGTGCATGGGGTGTGTTTGGAACATTTTCTCACCAGCCGAGTCAAAAAGTCAGCAGTTCCCATCTCAGCCAAGAAAGCAGGTAGAACGAGTTTTGTAGTGCCTTTCAGCTGCCTACCGGGGTACTGTAAAAACTGCCATAAGAACTCCATTCTGGCACCTTCCCCGGGTGGAGTTGTGCATGGGGTGTCTTTGGAACATTTTCTCACCAGCCGAGTCCAAAATTCAGCGCTTCCCCATCTCAGCCCAGAAAGCAGGTAGAACAAGTTTTGTGGCGCCTTTCAGCTGCCTACCGGGGTAGTGCAAAATCTACCAAGAGAACTCCTTACTGGCTCCTTCCCCGGTGGAGTTGTGCATGGGGTGTGTTTGGAACATTTTCTCACCAGCCGAGTCAAAAAGTCAGCAGTTCCCATCTCAGCCCAGAAAGCAGGTAGAACATCCTTTGTGGCGCCTTTCACCTGCCTACCGGGGCACTGTAAAAAGTGCCATAAGAACTCCATTCTGGCACCTTCCCCGGGTGGAGTTGTGCATGGGTTGTGTTTGGAACAGTTTGTCACCAGCCGAGTCCAAAATTCAGCGCTTCCCCATCTCAGCCCAGAAAGCAGGTAGAACAACATTTGTGGCGCCTTTCAGCTGCCTACCGGGGTACTGTAAAAACTACCAAGAGAACTCCTTTCTGGCACCTTCCCCGGGTGGAGTTGTGCATGGGGTGTGTTTGGAACAGTTTGTCACCAGCCGAGTCCAAAATTCAGCGCTTCCCCATCTCAGCCCAGAAAGCAGGTAGAACAACTTTTGTGGCGCCTTTCAGCTGCCTACCGGGGTACTGTAAAAACTGCCATAAGAACTCCATTCTGGCACCTTCCCCGGGTGGAGTTGTGCATGGGGTGTGTTTGGAACATTTTCTCACCAGCCGAATCCAAAATTCAGCGCTTCCCCATCTCAGCCCAGAAAGCAGGTAGAACAACTTTTGTGGTGCCTTTCAGCTGCCTATCGGGGTAGTGCAAAATCTACCAAGAGAACTCTTTTCTGGCACCTTCCCCGGTGGTGTTGTGCATGGGGTGTGTTTGGAACATTTTGTCACCAGCCGAGTCCAAATTCAGCGCTTCCCCATCTCAGCCCAGAAAGCAGGTAGAACAACTTTTGTGGTGCCTTTCAGCTGCCTATCGGGGTAGTGCAAAAACTACCAAGAGAACTCCTTTCTGGCACCTTCCCCGGTGGAGTTGTGCATGGAGTGTGTTTGGAACATTTTCTCACCGGCCGAGTCCAAAATTCAGCGGTTCCCCATCTCAGCCCAGAAAGCAGGTAGAACAACTTTTGTGGCGCCTTTCAGCTGCCTACCGGGGTACTGTAAAAACTGCCATAAGAACTCCATTCTGGCACCTTCCCCGGGTGGAGTTGTGCATGGGGTGTGTTTGGAACATTTTCTCACCAGCCGAGTCCAAAATTCAGCGCTTCCCCATCTCAGCCCAGAAAGCAGGTAGAACAACTTTTGTGGTGCCTTTCAGCTGCCTATCGGGGTAGTGCAAAATCTACCAAGAGAACTCTTTTCTGGCACCTTCCCCGGTGGTGTTGTGCATGGGGTGTGTTTGGAACAGATTGCCTCCAGCCGAGTCCAAATTCAGTGGTTCCCCATCTCAATCCAGAAAGCATGTAGAACATCTTTTGTGGTGCCTTTCAGCTGCCTACCGGGGCAGTGCAAAAACTACCAAGAGAACTCTTTTTCTGGCACCTTCCCCGGTGGAGTTGTGCATGGGGTGTGTTTGGAACATTTTCTCACCAGCCGAGTCCAAATTCAGCGGTTCCCCATCTCAGCCCGGAAAGCAGGTAGAACAACATTTGTGGCGCCTTTCAGCTGCCTACCGGGGTACTGTAAAAACTACCAAGAGAACTCCTTTCTGGCACCTTCCCCGGTGGAGTTGTGCATGGGGTGTGTTTGGAACATTTTCTCACCAGCCGAGTCCAAAATTCAGCGCTTCCCCATCTCAGCCCAGAAAGCAGGTAGAACAACTTTTGTGGTGCCTTTCAGCTGCCTACCGGGGCACTGTAAAAACTGCCATAAGAACTCCATTCTGGCACCTTCCCCGGTGGAGTTGTGCATGGGGTGTGTTTGGAACATTTTCTCACCAGCCGAGTCCAAAATTCAGCGGTTCCCCATCTCAGCCCAGAAAGCAGGTAGAACAACTTTTGTGGTGCCTTTCAGCTGCCTACCGGGGTAGTGCAAAATCTACCAACAGATTCCTTTCTGGCACCTTCCCCGGTGGAGTTGTGCATGGGATGTGTTTGGAACATTTTGTCACCAGCCGAGTCCAAAATTCAGCGCTTCCCCATCTCAGCCCTGAAAGCAGGTAGAACAACTTTTGTGGTGCCTTTCAGCTGCCTACCGGGGTAGTGCAAAATCTACCAAAAGAACTCCTTTCTGGCTCCTTCCCCGGTGGAGTTGTGCATGGGGTGTGTTTGGAACATTTTCTCACCAGCCGAGTCAAAAAGTCAGCAGTTCCCATCTCAGCCCAGAAAGCAGGTAGAACATCCTTTGTGGTGCCTTTCACCTGCCTACCGGGGCACTGTAAAAAGTGCCATAAGAACTCCATTCTGGCACCTTCCCCGGGTGGAGTTGTGCATGGGGTGTCTTTGGAACATTTTCTCACCAGCCGAGTCCAAAATTCAGCGGTTCCCCATCTCAGCCCAGAAAGCAGGTAGAACAAGTTTTGTGGTGCCTTTCAGCTGCCTACCGGGGCAGTGCAAAAACTACCAACAGATTCCTTTCTGGCACCTTCCCCGGTGGAGTTGTGCATGGGATGTGTTTGGAACATTTTGTCACCAGCCGAGTCCAAAATTCAGCGCTTCCCCATCTCAGCCCAGAAAGCAGGTAGAACAACATTTGTGGTGCCTTTCAGCTGCCTACCGGGGTACTGTAAAAACTACCAAGAGAACTCCTTTCTGGCTCCTTCCCCGGTGGAGTTGTGCATGGGGTGTCTTTGGAACATTTTCTCACCGGCCGAGTCCAAAATTCAGCGGTTCCCCATCTCAGCCCAGAAAGCAGGTAGGACAAGTTTTGTGGTGCCTTTCAGCTGCCTACCGGGGTACTGTAAAAACTACCAAGAGAACTCCTTTCTGGCACCTTCCCCGGTGGAGTTGTGCATGGGGTGTGTTTGGAACATTTTCTCACCAGCCGAGTCCAAAATTCAGCGCTTCCCCATCTCAGCCCAGAAAGCAGGTAGAACAACTTTTGTGGCGCCTTTCAGCTGCCTACCGGGGCACTGTAAAAAGTGCCATAAGAATTCCTTTCTGGCACCTTCCCCGGTGGAGTTGTGCATGGGGTGTGTTTGGAGCATTTTCTCACCAGCCGAGTCCAAAATTCAGCGGTTCCCCATCTCAGCCCAGAAAGCAGGTAGAACAACTTTTGTGGTGCCTTTCAGCTGCCTACCGGGGTAGTGCAAAATCTACCAACAGATTCCTTTCTGGCACCTTCCCCGGTGGAGTTGTGCATGGGATGTGTTTGGAACATTTTGTCACCAGCCGAGTCCAAAATTCAGCGCTTCCCCATCTCAGCCCTGAAAGCAGGTAGAACAACTTTTGTGGTGCCTTTCAGCTGCCTACCGGGGTAGTGCAAAATCTACCAAAAGAACTCCTTTCTGGCTCCTTCCCCGGTGGAGTTGTGCATGGGGTGTGTTTGGAACATTTTCTCACCAGCCGAGTCAAAAAGTCAGCAGTTCCCATCTCAGCCCAGAAAGCAGGTAGAACATCCTTTGTGGTGCCTTTCACCTGCCTACCGGGGCACTGTAAAAAGTGCCATAAGAACTCCATTCTGGCACCTTCCCCGGGTGGAGTTGTGCATGGGGTGTCTTTGGAACATTTTCTCACCAGCCGAGTCCAAAATTCAGCGGTTCCCCATCTCAGCCCAGAAAGCAGGTAGAACAAGTTTTGTGGTGCCTTTCAGCTGCCTACCGGGGCAGTGCAAAAACTACCAACAGATTCCTTTCTGGCACCTTCCCCGGTGGAGTTGTGCATGGGATGTGTTTGGAACATTTTGTCACCAGCCGAGTCCAAAATTCAGCGCTTCCCCATCTCAGCCCAGAAAGCAGGTAGAACAACATTTGTGGTGCCTTTCAGCTGCCTACCGGGGTACTGTAAAAACTACCAAGAGAACTCCTTTCTGGCTCCTTCCCCGGTGGAGTTGTGCATGGGGTGTCTTTGGAACATTTTCTCACCGGCCGAGTCCAAAATTCAGCGGTTCCCCATCTCAGCCCAGAAAGCAGGTAGGACAAGTTTTGTGGTGCCTTTCAGCTGCCTACCGGGGTACTGTAAAAACTACCAAGAGAACTCCTTTCTGGCACCTTCCCCGGTGGAGTTGTGCATGGGGTGTGTTTGGAACATTTTCTCACCAGCCGAGTCCAAAATTCAGCGCTTCCCCATCTCAGCCCAGAAAGCAGGTAGAACAACTTTTGTGGCGCCTTTCAGCTGCCTACCGGGGCACTGTAAAAAGTGCCATAAGAATTCCTTTCTGGCACCTTCCCCGGTGGAGTTGTGCATGGGGTGTGTTTGGAGCATTTTCTCACCAGCCGAGTCCAAAATTCAGCGGTTCCCCATCTCAGCCCAGAAAGCAGGTAGAACAACTTTTGTGGTGCCTTTCAGCTGCCTACCGGGGTAGTGCAAAATCTACCAACAGATTCCTTTCTGGCACCTTCCCCGGTGGAGTTGTGCATGGGATGTGTTTGGAACATTTTGTCACCAGCCGAGTCCAAAATTCAGCGCTTCCCCATCTCAGCCCTGAAAGCAGGTAGAACAACTTTTGTGGTGCCTTTCAGCTGCCTACCGGGGTAGTGCAAAATCTACCAAAAGAACTCCTTTCTGGCTCCTTCCCCGGTGGAGTTGTGCATGGGGTGTGTTTGGAACATTTTCTCACCAGCCGAGTCAAAAAGTCAGCAGTTCCCATCTCAGCCCAGAAAGCAGGTAGAACATCCTTTGTGGTGCCTTTCACCTGCCTACCGGGGCACTGTAAAAAGTGCCATAAGAACTCCTTTCTGGCACCTTCCCCGGGTGGAGTTGTGCATGGGGTGTCTTTGGAACATTTTCTCACCAGCCGAGTCCAAAATTCAGCGGTTCCCCATCTCAGCCCAGAAAGCAGGTAGAACAAGTTTTGTGGTGCCTTTCAGCTGCCTACCGGGGCAGTGCAAAAACTACCAACAGATTCCTTTCTGGCACCTTCCCCGGTGGAGTTGTGCATGGGGTGTGTTTGGAACATTTTCTCACCAGCCGAGTCCAAAATTCAGCGGTTCCCCATCTCAGCCCAGAAAGCAGGTAGAACAACTTTTGTGGTGCCTTTCAGCTGCCTACCGGGGCACTGTAAAAAGTGCCATAAGAACTCCTTTCTGGCACCTTCCCCGGTGGAGTTGTGCATGGGGTGTGTTTGGAACATTTTCTCACCAGCCGAGTCCAAAATTCAGCGCTTCCCCATCTCAGCCCAGAAAGCAGGTAGAACAACTTTTGTGGCGCCTTTCAGCTGCCTACCGGGGCACTGTAAAAACTACCAACAGAATTCCTTTCTGGCTCCTTCCCCGGTGGAGTTGTGCATGGGGTGTGTTTGGAACATTTTCTCACCAGCCGAGTCAAAAAGTCAGCAGTTCCCATCTCAGCCCAGAAAGCAGGTAGAACATCCTTTGTGGTGCCTTTCAGCTGCCTACCGGGGCACTGTAAAAAGTGCCATAAGAACTCCATTCTGGCACCTTCCCCGGGTGGAGTTGTGCATGGGGTGTGTTTGGAACATTTTCTCACCAGCCGAGTCCAAAATTCAGCGGTTCCCCATCTCAGCCCAGAAAGCAGGTAGAACAAGTTTTGTGGTGCCTTTCAGCTGCCTACCGGGGCAGTGCAAAAACTACCAACAGATTCCTTTCTGGCACCTTCCCCGGTGGAGTTGTGCATGGGATGTGTTTGGAACATTTTGTCACCAGCCGAGTCCAAAATTCAGCTGTTCCCCATCTCAGCCCAGAAAGCAGGTAGAACAACATTTGTGGTGCCTTTCAGCTGCCTACCGGGGGTACTGTAAAAACTACCAAGAGAACTCCTTTCTGGCTCCTTCCCCGGTGGAGTTGTGCATGGGGTGTCTTTGGAACATTTTCTCACCGGCCGAGTCCAAAATTCAGCGGTTCCCCATCTCAGCCCAGAAAGCAGGTAGGACAAGTTTTGTGGCGCCTTTCAGCTGCCTACCTGGGTACTGTAAAAACTACCAAGAGAACTCCTTTCTGGCACCTTCCCCGGTGGAGTTGTGAATGGGGTGTGTTTGCAACATTTTGTCACCAGCCGAGTCCAAAATTCAGCGCTTCCCCATCTCAGCCCAGAAAGCAGGTAGAACAACTTTTTTGGTGCCTTTCAGCTGCCTACCGGGGCAGTGCAAAAACTACCAAGAGAACTCCTTTCTGGCACCTTCCCCGGTGGAGTTGTGCATGGAGTGTGTTTGGAACATTTTCTCACCGGCCGAGTCCAAAATTCAGCGGTTCCCCATCTCAGCCCAGAAAGCAGGTAGAACATCTTTTGTGGTGCCTTTCAGCTGCCTACCGGGGCAGTGCAAAAACTACCAAGAGAACTCTTTTTCTGGCACCTTCCCCGGTGGAGTTGTGCATGGGGTGTGTTTGGAACATTTTCTCACCAGCCGAGTCCAAAATTCAGCGCTTCCCCATCTCAGCCCAGAAAGCAGGTAGAACAACTTTTGTGGTGCCTTTCAGCTGCCTACCGGGGCACTGTAAAAAGTGCCATAAGAACTCCTTTCTGGCACCTTCCCCGGTGGAGTTGTGCATGGGGTGTGTTTGGAACATTTTCTCACCAGCCGAGTCCAAAATTCAGCGCTTCCCCATCTCAGCCCAGAAAGCAGGTAGAACAAGTTTTGTGGCGCCTTTCAGCTGCCTACCGGGGCACTGTAAAAACTACCAACAGAATTCCTTTCTGGCTCCTTCCCCGGTGGAGTTGTGCATGGGGTGTGTTTGGAACATTTTCTCACCAGCCGAGTCAAAAAGTCAGCAGTTCCCATCTCAGCCCAGAAAGCAGGTAGAACAAGTTTTGTAGTGCCTTTCAGCTGCCTACCGGGGTACTGTAAAAAGTGCCAACAGAACTCCATTCTGGCACCTTCCCCGGGTGGAGTTGTGCATGGGGTGTCTTTGGAACATTTTCTCACCAGCCGAGTCCAAAATTCAGCGCTTCCCCATCTCAGCCCAGAAAGCAGGTAGAACAAGTTTTGTGGCGCCTTTCAGCTGCCTACCGGGGTAGTGCAAAATCTACCAAGAGAACTCCTTACTGGCTCCTTCCCCGGTGGAGTTGTGCATGGGGTGTGTTTGGAACATTTTCTCACCAGCCGAGTCAAAAAGTCAGCAGTTCCCATCTCAGCCCAGAAAGCAGGTAGAACATCCTTTGTGGCGCCTTTCACCTGCCTACCGGGGCACTGTAAAAAGTGCCATAAGAACTCCATTCTGGCACCTTCCCCGGGTGGAGTTGTGCATGGGGTGTGTTTGGAACAGTTTGTCACCAGCCGAGTCCAAAATTCAGCGCTTCCCCATCTCAGCCCAGAAAGCAGGTAGAACAACTTTTGTGGCGCCTTTCAGCTGCCTACCGCGGTACTGTAAAAACTACCAAGAGAACTCCTTTCGGGCTCCTTCCCTGGTGGAGTTGTGCATGGGGTGTGTTTGGAACATTTTGTCACCAGCCGAGTCCAAAATTCAGCGGTTCCCCATCTCAGCCCAGAAAGCAGGTAGAACAAGTTTTGTGGTGCCTTTCAGCTGTCTACCGGGGCACTGTAAAAACTGCCATAAGAACTCCATTCTGGCACCTTCCCCGGTGGAGTTGTGCATGGGGTGTCTTTGGAACATTTTCTCACCAGCCGAGTCCAAAATTCAGCGGTTCCCCATCTCAGCCCAGAAAGCAGGTAGAACAACTTTTGTGGTGCCTTTCAGCTGCCTACCGGGGTAGTGCAAAATCTACCAAAAGAACTCCTTTCTGGCTCCTTCCCCGGTGGAGTTGTGCATGGGGTGTGTTTGGAACATTTTCTCACCAGCCGAGTCAAAAATTCAGCAGTTCCCATCTCAGCCCAGAAAGCAGGTAGAACATCCTTTGTGGTGCCTTTCAGCTGCCTACCGGGGTAGTGCAAAATCTACCAAAAGAACTCCTTTCTGGCTCCTTCCCCGGTGGAGTTGTGCATGGGGTGTGTTTGGAACATTTTCTCACCAGCCGAGTCAAAAAGTCAGCAGTTCCCCATCTCAGCCCAGAAAGCAGGTAGAACAAGTTTTGTGGTGCCTTTCAGCTGCCTACCGGGGCAGTGCAAAAACTACCAACAGATTCCTTTCTGGCACCTTCCCCGGTGGAGTTGTGCATGGGATGTGTTTGGAACATTTTGTCACCAGCCGAGTCCAAAATTCAGCTGTTCCCCATCTCAGCCCAGAAAGCAGGTAGAACAACATTTGTGGTGCCTTTCAGCTGCCTACCGGGGTACTGTAAAAACTACCAAGAGAACTCCTTTCTGGCTCCTTCCCCGGTGGAGTTGTGCATGGGGTGTGTTTGGAACATTTTCTCACCGGCCGAGTCCAAAATTCAGCGGTTCCCCATCTCAGCCCAGAAAGCAGGTAGGACAAGTTTTGTGGCGCCTTTCAGCTGCCTACCTGGGTACTGTAAAAACTACCAAGAGAACTCCTTTCTGGCACCTTCCCCGGTGGAGTTGTGCATGGGGTGTGTTTGGAACATTTTGTCACCAGCCGAGTCCAAAATTCAGCGGTTCCCCATCTCAGCCCAGAAAGCAGGTAGAACAAGTTTTGTGGCGCCTTTCAGCTGCCTACCGGGGTACTGTAAAAACTGCCATAAGAACTCCATTCTGGCACCTTCCCCGGGTGGAGTTGTGCATGGGGTGTGTTTGGAACATTTTGTCACCAGCCGAGTCCAAAATTCAGCGCTTCCCCATCTCAGCCCAGAAAGCAGGTAGAACAACTTTTTTGGTGCCTTTCAGCTGCCTACCGGGGCAGTGCAAAAACTACCAAGAGAACTCCTTTCTGGCGCCTTCCCCGGTGGAGTTGTGCATGGAGTGTGTTTGGAACATTTTCTCACCGGCCGAGTCCAAAATTCAGCGGTTCCCCATCTCAGCCCAGAAAGCAGGTAGAACAACTTTTGTGGCGCCTTTCAGCTGCCTACCGGGGTACTGTAAAAACTGCCATAAGAACTCCATTCTGGCACCTTCCCCGGGTGGAGTTGTGCATGGGGTGTGTTTGGAACATTTTCTCACCAGCCGAGTCCAAAATTCAGCGCTTCCCCATCTCAGCCCAGAAAGCAGGTAGAACAACTTTTGTGGTGCCTTTCAGCTGCCTATCGGGGTAGTGCAAAATCTACCAAGAGAACTCTTTTCTGGCACCTTCCCCGGTGGTGTTGTGCATGGGGTGTGTTTGGAACAGATTGCCTCCAGCCGAGTCCAAATTCAGTGGTTCCCCATCTCAATCCAGAAAGCATGTAGAACATCTTTTGTGGTGCCTTTCAGCTGCCTACCGGGGCAGTGCAAAAACTACCAAGAAACTCTTTTTCTGGCACCTTCCCCGGTGGAGTTGTGCATGGGGTGTGTTTGGAACATTTTGTCACCAGCCGAGTCCAAAATTCAGCGGTTCCCCATCTCAGCCCAGAAAGCAGGTAGAACAAGTTTTGTGGCGCCTTTCAGCTGCCTACCGGGGCACTGTAAAAACTACCAACAGAATTCCTTTCTGGCTCCTTCCCCGGTGGAGTTGTGCATGGGGTGTCTTTGGAACATTTTCTCACCAGCCGAGTCAAAAAGTCAGCAGTTCCCATCTCAGCCCAGAAAGCAGGTAGAACAAGTTTTGTAGTGCCTTTCAGCTGCCTACCGGGGTACTGTAAAAAGTGCCAACAGAACTCCATTCTGGCACCTTCCCCGGGTGGAGTTGTGCATGGGGTGTCTTTGGAACATTTTCTCACCAGCCGAGTCCAAAATTCAGCGCTTCCCCATCTCAGCCCGGAAAGCAGGTAGAACAACATTTGTGGCGCCTTTCAGCTGCCTACCGGGGTAGTGCAAAATCTACCAAGAGAACTCCTTACTGGCTCCTTCCCCGGTGGAGTTGTGCATGGGGTGTGTTTGGAACATTTTCTCACCAGCCGAGTCAAAAAGTCAGCAGTTCCCATCTCAGCCCAGAAAGCAGGTAGAACATCCTTTGTGGCGCCTTTCACCTGCCTACCGGGGCACTGTAAAAAGTGCCATAAGAACTCCATTCTGGCACCTTCCCCGGGTGGAGTTGTGCATGGGGTGTGTTTGGAACAGTTTGTCACCAGCCGAGTCCAAAATTCAGCGCTTCCCCATCTCAGCCCAGAAAGCAGGTAGAACAACTTTTGTGGCGCCTTTCAGCTGCCTACCGCGGTACTGTAAAAACTACCAACAGAACTCCTTTCGGGCTCCTTCCCTGGTGGAGTTGTGCATGGGGTGTGTTTGGAACATTTTGTCACCAGCCGAGTCCAAAATTCAGCGGTTCCCCATCTCAGCCCAGAAAGCAGGTAGAACAACTTTTGTGGCGCCTTTCAGCTGCCTACCGCGGTACTGTAAAAACTACCAACAGAACTCCTTTCGGGCTCCTTCCCTGGTGGAGTTGTGCATGGGGTGTGTTTGGAACATTTTGTCACCAGCCGAGTCCAAAATTCAGCGGTTCCCCATCTCAGCCCAGAAAGCAGGTAGAACAAGTTTTGTGGTGCCTTTCAGCTGCCTACCGGGGCACTGTAAAATCTACCAAAAGAACTCCTTTCTGGCTCCTTCCCCGGTGGAGTTGTGCATGGGGTGTGTTTGGAACATTTTCTCACCAGCCGAGTCAAAAATTCAGCAGTTCCCATCTCAGCCCAGAAAGCAGGTAGAACATCCTTTGTGGTGCCTTTCACCTGCCTACCGGGGCACTGTAAAAAGTGCCATAAGAACTCCATTCTGGCACCTTCCCCGGTGGAGTTGTGCATGGGGTGTGTTTGGAACAGTTTGTCACCAGCCGAGTCCAAAATTCAGCGGTTCCCCATCTCAGCCCAGAAAGCAGGTAGAACAAGTTTTGTGGTGCCTTTCAGCTGCCTACCGGGGCACTGTAAAAACTGCCATAAGAACTCCATTCTGGCACCTTCCCCGGTGGAGTTGTGCATGGGGTGTCTTTGGAACATTTTCTCACCAGCCGAGTCCAAAATTCAGCGGTTCCCCATCTCAGCCCAGAAAGCAGGTAGAACAACTTTTGTGGTGCCTTTCAGCTGCCTACCGGGGTAGTGCAAAATCTACCAACAGATTCCTTTCTGGCACCTTCCCCGGTGGAGTTGTGCATGGGATGTGTTTGGAACATTTTGTCACCAGCCGAGTCCAAAATTCAGCGCTTCCCCATCTCAGCCCAGAAAGCAGGTAGAACAACATTTGTGGTGCCTTTCAGCTGCCTACCGGGGTAGTGCAAAATCTACCAAAAGAACTCCTTTCTGGCTCCTTCCCCGGTGGAGTTGTGCATGGGGTGTGTTTGGAACATTTTCTCACCAGCCGAGTCAAAAAGTCAGCAGTTCCCATCTCAGCCCAGAAAGCAGGTAGAACAACTTTTGTGGCGCCTTTCAGCTGCCTACCGGGGTACTGTAAAAAGTGCCAACAGAACTCCATTCTGGCACCTTCCCCGGGTGGAGTTGTGCATGGGGTGTCTTTGGAACATTTTCTCACCAGCCGAGTCCAAAATTCAGCGGTTCCCCATCTCAGCCCAGAAAGCAGGTAGAACAAGTTTTGTGGTGCCTTTCAGCTGCCTACCGGGGCAGTGCAAAAACTACCAACAGATTCCTTTCTGGCACCTTCCCCGGTGGAGTTGTGCATGGGATGTGTTTGGAACATTTTGTCACCAGCCGAGTCCAAAATTCAGCTGTTCCCCATCTCAGCCCAGAAAGCAGGTAGAACAACATTTGTGGTGCCTTTCAGCTGCCTACCGGGGTACTGTAAAAACTACCAAGAGAACTCCTTTCTGGCTCCTTCCCCGGTGGAGTTGTGCATGGGGTGTGTTTGGAACATTTTCTCACCGGCCGAGTCCAAAATTCAGCGGTTCCCCATCTCAGCCCAGAAAGCAGGTAGGACAAGTTTTGTGGCGCCTTTCAGCTGCCTACCTGGGTACTGTAAAAACTACCAAGAGAACTCCTTTCTGGCACCTTCCCCGGTGGAGTTGTGCATGGGGTGTGTTTGGAACATTTTCTCACCAGCCGAGTCCAAAATTCAGCGGTTCCCCATCTCAGCCCAGAAAGCAGATAGAACAAGTTTTGTGGCGCCTTTCAGCTGCCTACCGGGGTACTGTAAAAACTGCCATAAGAACTCCATTCTGGCACCTTCCCCGGGTGGAGTTGTGCATGGGGTGTGTTTGGAACATTTTCTCACCAGCCGAGTCCAAATTCAGCGGTTCCCCATCTCAGCCCGGAAAGCAGGTAGAACAACATTTGTGGCGCCTTTCAGCTGCCTACCGGGGTACTGTAAAAACTACCAAGAGAACTCCTTTCTGGCACCTTCCCCGGTGGAGTTGTGCATGGGGTGTCTTTGGAACATTTTCTCACCAGCCGAGTCCAAAATTCAGCGCTTCCCCATCTCAGCCCAGAAAGCAGGTAGAACAACTTTTGTGGTGCCTTTCAGCTGCCTACCGGGGCACTGTAAAAAGTGCCATAAGAATTCCTTTCTGGCACCTTCCCCGGTGGAGTTGTGCATGGGGTGTGTTTGGAACATTTTCTCACCAGCCGAGTCCAAAATTCAGCGGTTCCCCATCTCAGCCCAGAAAGCAGGTAGAACAACTTTTGTGGTGCCTTTCAGCTGCCTACCGGGGCAGTGCAAAAACTACCAACAGATTCCTTTCTGGCACCTTCCCCGGTGGAGTTGTGCATGGGATGTGTTTGGAACATTTTGTCACCAGCCGAGTCCAAAATTCAGCTGTTCCCCATCTCAGCCCAGAAAGCAGGTAGAACAACATTTGTGGTGCCTTTCAGCTGCCTACCGGGGTACTGTAAAAACTACCAAGAGAACTCCTTTCTGGCTCCTTCCCCGGTGGAGTTGTGCATGGGGTGTGTTTGGAACATTTTCTCACCGGCCGAGTCCAAAATTCAGCGGTTCCCCATCTCAGCCCAGAAAGCAGGTAGGACAAGTTTTGTGGCGCCTTTCAGCTGCCTACCTGGGTACTGTAAAAACTACCAAGAGAACTCCTTTCTGGCACCTTCCCCGGTGGAGTTGTGCATGGGGTGTGTTTGGAACATTTTCTCACCAGCCGAGTCCAAAATTCAGCGGTTCCCCATCTCAGCCCAGAAAGCAGATAGAACAAGTTTTGTGGCGCCTTTCAGCTGCCTACCGGGGGTACTGTAAAAACTGCCATAAGAACTCCATTCTGGCACCTTCCCCGGGTGGAGTTGTGCATGGGGTGTGTTTGGAACATTTTCTCACCAGCCGAGTCCAAATTCAGCGGTTCCCCATCTCAGCCCGGAAAGCAGGTAGAACAACATTTGTGGCGCCTTTCAGCTGCCTACCGGGGTACTGTAAAAACTACCAAGAGAACTCCTTTCTGGCACCTTCCCCGGTGGAGTTGTGCATGGGGTGTCTTTGGAACATTTTCTCACCAGCCGAGTCCAAAATTCAGCGGTTCCCCATCTCAGCCCAGAAAGCAGGTAGAACAACTTTTGTGGTGCCTTTCAGCTGCCTACCGGGGCAGTGCAAAAACTACCAAGAGAACTCCTTTCTGGCGCCTTCCCCGGTGGAGTTGTGCATGGAGTGTGTTTGGAACATTTTCTCACCGGCCGAGTCCAAAATTCAGCGGTTCCCCATCTCAGCCCAGAAAGCAGGTAGAACAACTTTTGTGGCGCCTTTCAGCTGCCTACCGGGGTACTGTAAAAACTGCCATAAGAACTCCATTCTGGCACCTTCCCCGGGTGGAGTTGTGCATGGGGTGTGTTTGGAACATTTTGTCACCAGCCGAGTCCAAAATTCAGCGCTTCCCCATCTCAGCCCAGAAAGCAGGTAGAACAACTTTTGTGGTGCCTTTCAGCTGCCTATCGGGGTAGTGCAAAATCTACCAAGAGAACTCTTTTCTGGCACCTTCCCCGGTGGTGTTGTGCATGGGGTGTGTTTGGAACAGATTGCCTCCAGCCGAGTCCAAATTCAGTGGTTCCCCATCTCAATCCAGAAAGCATGTAGAACATCTTTTGTGGTGCCTTTCAGCTGCCTACCGGGGCAGTGCAAAAACTACCAAGAGAACTCTTTTTCTGGCACCTTCCCCGGTGGAGTTGTGCATGGGGTGTGTTTGGAACATTTTCTCACCAGCCGAGTCCAAATTCAGCGGTTCCCCATCTCAGCCCGGAAAGCAGGTAGAACAACATTTGTGGCGCCTTTCAGCTGCCTACCGGGGTACTGTAAAAACTACCAAGAGAACTCCTTTCTGGCACCTTCCCCGGTGGAGTTGTGCATGGGGTGTCTTTGGAACATTTTCTCACCAGCCGAGTCCAAAATTCAGCGCTTCCCCATCTCAGCCCAGAAAGCAGGTAGAACAACTTTTGTGGTGCCTTTCAGCTGCCTACCGGGGCACTGTAAAAAGTGCCATAAGAATTCCTTTCTGGCACCTTCCCCGGTGGAGTTGTGCATGGGGTGTGTTTGGAACATTTTCTCACCAGCCGAGTCCAAAATTCAGCGGTTCCCCATCTCAGCCCAGAAAGCAGGTAGAACAACTTTTGTGGTGCCTTTCAGCTGCCTACCGGGGTAGTGCAAAATCTACCAACAGATTCCTTTCTGGCACCTTCCCCGGTGGAGTTGTGCATGGGATGTGTTTGGAACATTTTGTCACCAGCCGAGTCCAAAATTCAGCGCTTCCCCATCTCAGCCCTGAAAGCAGGTAGAACAACTTTTGTGGTGCCTTTCAGCTGCCTACCGGGGCAGTGCAAAAACTACCAAGAGAACTCCTTTCTGGCGCCTTCCCCGGTGGAGTTGTGCATGGAGTGTGTTTGGAACATTTTCTCACCGGCCGAGTCCAAAATTCAGCGGTTCCCCATCTCAGCCCAGAAAGCAGGTAGAACAACTTTTGTGGCGCCTTTCAGCTGCCTACCGGGGTACTGTAAAAACTGCCATAAGAACTCCATTCTGGCACCTTCCCCGGGTGGAGTTGTGCATGGGGTGTGTTTGGAACATTTTGTCACCAGCCGAGTCCAAAATTCAGCGCTTCCCCATCTCAGCCCAGAAAGCAGGTAGAACAACTTTTGTGGTGCCTTTCAGCTGCCTATCGGGGTAGTGCAAAATCTACCAAGAGAACTCTTTTCTGGCACCTTCCCCGGTGGTGTTGTGCATGGGGTGTGTTTGGAACAGATTGCCTCCAGCCGAGTCCAAATTCAGTGGTTCCCCATCTCAATCCAGAAAGCATGTAGAACATCTTTTGTGGTGCCTTTCAGCTGCCTACCGGGGCAGTGCAATAACTACCAAGAGAACTCTTTTTCTGGCACCTTCCCCGGTGGAGTTGTGCATGGGGTGTGTTTGGAACATTTTGTCACCAGCCGAGTCCAAAATTCAGCGGTTCCCCATCTCAGCCCAGAAAGCAGGTAGAACAAGTTTTGTGGCGCCTTTCAGCTGCCTACCGGGGCACTGTAAAAACTACCAACAGAATTCCTTTCTGGCTCCTTCCCCGGTGGAGTTGTGCATGGGGTGTGTTTGGAACATTTTCTCACCAGCCGAGTCAAAAAGTCAGCAGTTCCCATCTCAGCCCAGAAAGCAGGTAGAACAAGTTTTGTGGTGCCTTTCAGCTGCCTACCGGGGTACTGTAAAAAGTGCCAACAGAACTCCATTCTGGCACCTTCCCCGGGTGGAGTTGTGCATGGGGTGTCTTTGGAACATTTTCTCACCAGCCGAGTCCAAAATTCAGCGCTTCCCCATCTCAGCCCAGAAAGCAGGTAGAACAAGTTTTGTGGCGCCTTTCAGCTGCCTATCGGGGTAGTGCAAAATCTACCAAGAGAACTCTTTTCTGGCACCTTCCCCGGTGGTGTTGTGCATGGGGTGTGTTTGGAACAGATTGCCTCCAGCCGAGTCCAAATTCAGTGGTTCCCCATCTCAATCCAGAAAGCATGTAGAACATCTTTTGTGGTGCCTTTCAGCTGCCTACCGGGGCAGTGCAATAACTACCAAGAGAACTCTTTTTCTGGCACCTTCCCCGGTGGAGTTGTGCATGGGGTGTGTTTGGAACATTTTGTCACCAGC
The DNA here is from genome assembly GCF_023634155.1 of Falco peregrinus. Classification (NCBI taxonomy): domain Eukaryota; kingdom Metazoa; phylum Chordata; class Aves; order Falconiformes; family Falconidae; genus Falco; species Falco peregrinus. The sequence goes on along the minus strand of NC_073743.1, from coordinate 3,421,056 downwards.
CGAGTCCAAAATTCAGCGGTTCCCCATCTCAGCCCAGAAAGCAGGTAGAACAAGTTTTGTGGCGCCTTTCAGCTGCCTACCGGGGCACTGTAAAAACTACCAACAGAATTCCTTTCTGGCTCCTTCCCCGGTGGAGTTGTGCATGGGGTGTGTTTGGAACATTTTCTCACCAGCCGAGTCAAAAAGTCAGCAGTTCCCATCTCAGCCCAGAAAGCAGGTAGAACAAGTTTTGTGGTGCCTTTCAGCTGCCTACCGGGGTACTGTAAAAAGTGCCAACAGAACTCCATTCTGGCACCTTCCCCGGGTGGAGTTGTGCATGGGGTGTCTTTGGAACATTTTCTCACCAGCCGAGTCCAAAATTCAGCGCTTCCCCATCTCAGCCCAGAAAGCAGGTAGAACAAGTTTTGTGGCGCCTTTCAGCTGCCTACCGGGGCACTGTAAAAACTACCAACAGAATTCCTTTCTGGCTCCTTCCCCGGTGGAGTTGTGCATGGGGTGTGTTTGGAACATTTTCTCACCAGCCGAGTCAAAAAGTCAGCAGTTCCCATCTCAGCCCAGAAAGCAGGTAGAACAACTTTTGTGGCGCCTTTCAGCTGCCTACCGGGGTACTGTAAAAACTGCCATAAGAACTCCATTCTGGCACCTTCCCCGGGTGGAGTTGTGCATGGGGTGTGTTTGGAACATTTTCTCACCAGCCGAGTCCAAAATTCAGCGCTTCCCCATCTCAGCCCAGAAAGCAGGTAGAACAACTTTTGTGGTGCCTTTCAGCTGCCTATCGGGGTAGTGCAAAATCTACCAAGAGAACTCTTTTCTGGCACCTTCCCCGGTGGTGTTGTGCATGGGGTGTGTTTGGAACAGATTGCCTCCAGCCGAGTCCAAATTCAGTGGTTCCCCATCTCAATCCAGAAAGCATGTAGAACATCTTTTGTGGTGCCTTTCAGCTGCCTACCGGGGCAGTGCAATAACTACCAAGAGAACTCTTTTTCTGGCACCTTCCCCGGTGGAGTTGTGCATGGGGTGTGTTTGGAACATTTTGTCACCAGCCGAGTCCAAAATTCAGCGGTTCCCCATCTCAGCCCAGAAAGCAGGTAGAACAAGTTTTGTGGCGCCTTTCAGCTGCCTACCGGGGCACTGTAAAAACTACCAACAGAATTCCTTTCTGGCTCCTTCCCCGGTGGAGTTGTGCATGGGGTGTGTTTGGAACATTTTCTCACCAGCCGAGTCAAAAAGTCAGCAGTTCCCATCTCAGCCCAGAAAGCAGGTAGAACAAGTTTTGTGGTGCCTTTCACCTGCCTACCGGGGTACTGTAAAAAGTGCCAACAGAACTCCATTCTGGCACCTTCCCCGGGTGGAGTTGTGCATGGGGTGTCTTTGGAACATTTTCTCACCAGCCGAGTCCAAAATTCAGCGCTTCCCCATCTCAGCCCAGAAAGCAGGTAGAACAAGTTTTGTGGCGCCTTTCAGCTGCCTACCGGGGTAGTGCAAAATCTACCAAGAGAACTCCTTACTGGCTCCTTCCCCGGTGGAGTTGTGCATGGGGTGTGTTTGGAACATTTTCTCACCAGCCGAGTCAAAAAGTCAGCAGTTCCCATCTCAGCCCAGAAAGCAGGTAGAACATCCTTTGTGGCGCCTTTCACCTGCCTACCGGGGCACTGTAAAAAGTGCCATAAGAACTCCATTCTGGCACCTTCCCCGGGTGGAGTTGTGCATGGGGTGTGTTTGGAACATTTTGTCACCAGCCGAGTCCAAAATTCAGCGGTTCCCCATCTCAGCCCAGAAAGCAGGTAGAACAACTTTTGTGGCGCCTTTCAGCTGCCTACCGCGGTACTGTAAAAACTACCAACAGAACTCCTTTCGGGCTCCTTCCCTGGTGGAGTTGTGCATGGGGTGTGTTTGGAACATTTTGTCACCAGCCGAGTCCAAAATTCAGCGGTTCCCCATCTCAGCCCAGAAAGCAGGTAGAACAAGTTTTGTGGTGCCTTTCAGCTGCCTACCGGGGCACTGTAAAATCTACCAAAAGAACTCCTTTCTGGCTCCTTCCCCGGTGGAGTTGTGCATGGGGTGTGTTTGGAACATTTTCTCACCAGCCGAGTCAAAAATTCAGCAGTTCCCATCTCAGCCCAGAAAGCAGGTAGAACATCCTTTGTGGTGCCTTTCACCTGCCTACCGGGGCACTGTAAAAAGTGCCATAAGAACTCCATTCTGGCACCTTCCCCGGGTGGAGTTGTGCATGGGGTGTGTTTGGAACAGTTTGTCACCAGCCGAGTCCAAAATTCAGCGGTTCCCCATCTCAGCCCAGAAAGCAGGTAGAACAAGTTTTGTGGTGCCTTTCAGCTGCCTACCGGGGCACTGTAAAAACTGCCATAAGAACTCCATTCTGGCACCTTCCCCGGTGGAGTTGTGCATGGGGTGTCTTTGGAACATTTTCTCACCAGCCGAGTCCAAAATTCAGCGGTTCCCCATCTCAGCCCAGAAAGCAGGTAGAACAACTTTTGTGGTGCCTTTCAGCTGCCTACCGGGGTAGTGCAAAATCTACCAACAGATTCCTTTCTGGCACCTTCCCCGGTGGAGTTGTGCATGGGGTGTGTTTGGAACATTTTGTCACCAGCCGAGTCCAAAATTCAGCGCTTCCCCATCTCAGCCCTGAAAGCAGGTAGAACAACTTTTGTGGTGCCTTTCAGCTGCCTACCGGGGTAGTGCAAAATCTACCAAAAGAACTCCTTTCTGGCTCCTTCCCCGGTGGAGTTGTGCATGGGGTGTGTTTGGAACATTTTCTCACCAGCCGAGTCAAAAAGTCAGCAGTTCCCATCTCAGCCCAGAAAGCAGGTAGAACAACTTTTGTGGCGCCTTTCAGCTGCCTACCGGGGTACTGTAAAAAGTGCCAACAGAACTCCATTCTGGCACCTTCCCCGGGTGGAGTTGTGCATGGGGTGTCTTTGGAACATTTTCTCACCAGCCGAGTCCAAAATTCAGCGGTTCCCCATCTCAGCCCAGAAAGCAGGTAGAACAAGTTTTGTGGTGCCTTTCAGCTGCCTACCGGGGCAGTGCAAAAACTACCAACAGATTCCTTTCTGGCACCTTCCCCGGTGGAGTTGTGCATGGGATGTGTTTGGAACATTTTGTCACCAGCCGAGTCCAAAATTCAGCTGTTCCCCATCTCAGCCCAGAAAGCAGGTAGAACAACATTTGTGGTGCCTTTCAGCTGCCTACCGGGGTACTGTAAAAACTACCAAGAGAACTCCTTTCTGGCTCCTTCCCCGGTGGAGTTGTGCATGGGGTGTGTTTGGAACATTTTCTCACCGGCCGAGTCCAAAATTCAGCGGTTCCCCATCTCAGCCCAGAAAGCAGGTAGGACAAGTTTTGTGGCGCCTTTCAGCTGCCTACCTGGGTACTGTAAAAACTACCAAGAGAACTCCTTTCTGGCACCTTCCCCGGTGGAGTTGTGCATGGGGTGTGTTTGGAACATTTTCTCACCAGCCGAGTCCAAAATTCAGCGGTTCCCCATCTCAGCCCAGAAAGCAGGTAGAACAAGTTTTGTGGCGCCTTTCAGCTGCCTACCGGGGTACTGTAAAAACTGCCATAAGAACTCCATTCTGGCACCTTCCCCGGGTGGAGTTGTGCATGGGGTGTGTTTGGAACATTTTGTCACCAGCCGAGTCCAAAATTCAGCGCTTCCCCATCTCAGCCCAGAAAGCAGGTAGAACAACTTTTTTGGTGCCTTTCAGCTGCCTACCGGGGCAGTGCAAAAACTACCAAGAGAACTCCTTTCTGGCGCCTTCCCCGGTGGAGTTGTGCATGGAGTGTGTTTGGAACATTTTCTCACCGGGCGAGTCCAAAATTCAGCGGTTCCCCATCTCAGCCCAGAAAGCAGGTAGAACAACTTTTGTGGCGCCTTTCAGCTGCCTACCGGGGTACTGTAAAAACTGCCATAAGAACTCCATTCTGGCACCTTCCCCGGGTGGAGTTGTGCATGGGGTGTGTTTGGAACATTTTGTCACCAGCCGAGTCCAAAATTCAGCGGTTCCCCATCTCAGCCCAGAAAGCAGGTAGAACAACTTTTGTGGTGCCTTTCAGCTGCCTATCGGGGTAGTGCAAAATCTACCAAGAGAACTCTTTTCTGGCACCTTCCCCGGTGGAGTTGTGCATGGGGTGTGTTTGGAACAGATTGCCTCCAGCCGAGTCCAAATTCAGTGGTTCCCCATCTCAATCCAGAAAGCATGTAGAACATCTTTTGTGGTGCCTTTCAGCTGCCTACCGGGGCAGTGCAAAAAACTACCAAGAGAACTCTTTTTCTGGCACCTTCCCCGGTGGAGTTGTGCATGGGGTGTGTTTGGAACATTTTCTCACCAGCCGAGTCCAAATTCAGCGGTTCCCCATCTCAGCCCGGAAAGCAGGTAGAACAACATTTGTGGCGCCTTTCAGCTGCCTACCGGGGTACTGTAAAAACTACCAAGAGAACTCCTTTCTGGCACCTTCCCCGGTGGAGTTGTGCATGGGGTGTGTTTGGAACATTTTCTCACCAGCCGAGTCCAAAATTCAGCGCTTCCCCATCTCAGCCCAGAAAGCAGGTAGAACAACTTTTGTGGTGCCTTTCAGCTGCCTACCGGGGCACTGTAAAAAGTGCCATAAGAATTCCTTTCTGGCACCTTCCCCGGTGGAGTTGTGCATGGGGTGTGTTTGGAACATTTTCTCACCAGCCGAGTCCAAAATTCAGCGGTTCCCCATCTCAGCCCAGAAAGCAGGTAGAACAACTTTTGTGGTGCCTTTCAGCTGCCTACCGGGGTAGTGCAAAATCTACCAACAGATTCCTTTCTGGCACCTTCCCCGGTGGAGTTGTGCATGGGATGTGTTTGGAACATTTTGTCACCAGCCGAGTCCAAAATTCAGCGCTTCCCCATCTCAGCCCTGAAAGCAGGTAGAACAACTTTTGTGGTGCCTTTCAGCTGCCTACCGGGGTAGTGCAAAATCTACCAAAAGAACTCCTTTCTGGCTCCTTCCCCGGTGGAGTTGTGCATGGGGTGTGTTTGGAACATTTTCTCACCAGCCGAGTCAAAAAGTCAGCAGTTCCCATCTCAGCCCAGAAAGCAGGTAGAACATCCTTTGTGGTGCCTTTCACCTGCCTACCGGGGCACTGTAAAAAGTGCCATAAGAACTCCATTCTGGCACCTTCCCCGGGTGGAGTTGTGCATGGGGTGTGTTTGGAACATTTTCTCACCAGCCGAGTCAAAAAGTCAGCAGTTCCCATCTCAGCCCAGAAAGCAGGTAGAACATCCTTTGTGGCGCCTTTCACCTGCCTACCGGGGCACTGTAAAAAGTGCCATAAGAACTCCATTCTGGCACCTTCCCCGGGTGGAGTTGTGCATGGGGTGTGTTTGGAACAGTTTGTCACCAGCCGAGTCCAAAATTCAGCGCTTCCCCATCTCAGCCCAGAAAGCAGGTAGAACAACTTTTGTGGCGCCTTTCAGCTGCCTACCGCGGTACTGTAAAAACTACCAACAGAACTCCTTTCGGGCTCCTTCCCTGGTGGAGTTGTGCATGGGGTGTGTTTGGAACATTTTGTCACCAGCCGAGTCCAAAATTCAGCGCTTCCCCATCTCAGCCCAGAAAGCAGGTAGAACAACTTTTGTGGCGCCTTTCAGCTGCCTACCGCGGTACTGTAAAAACTACCAACAGAACTCCTTTCGGGCTCCTTCCCTGGTGGAGTTGTGCATGGGGTGTGTTTGGAACATTTTGTCACCAGCCGAGTCCAAAATTCAGCGGTTCCCCATCTCAGCCCAGAAAGCAGGTAGAACAACTTTTGTGGCGCCTTTCAGCTGCCTACCGCGGTACTGTAAAAACTACCAACAGAACTCCTTTCGGGCTCCTTCCCTGGTGGAGTTGTGCATGGGGTGTGTTTGGAACATTTTGTCACCAGCCGAGTCCAAAATTCAGCGGTTCCCCATCTCAGCCCAGAAAGCAGGTAGAACAAGTTTTGTGGTGCCTTTCAGCTGCCTACCGGGGCACTGTAAAATCTACCAAAAGAACTCCTTTCTGGCTCCTTCCCCGGTGGAGTTGTGCATGGGGTGTGTTTGGAACATTTTCTCACCAGCCGAGTCCAAAATTCAGCAGTTCCCATCTCAGCCCAGAAAGCAGGTAGAACATCCTTTGTGGTGCCTTTCACCTGCCTACCGGGGCACTGTAAAAAGTGCCATAAGAACTCCATTCTGGCACCTTCCCCGGGTGGAGTTGTGCATGGGGTGTGTTTGGAACATTTTGTCACCAGCCGAGTCCAAAATTCAGCGGTTCCCCATCTCAGCCCAGAAAGCAGGTAGAACAACTTTTGTGGTGCCTTTCAGCTGCCTACCGGGGTAGTGCAAAATCTACCAACAGATTCCTTTCTGGCACCTTCCCCGGTGGAGTTGTGCATGGGATGTGTTTGGAACATTTTGTCACCAGCCGAGTCCAAAATTCAGCGCTTCCCCATCTCAGCCCTGAAAGCAGGTAGAACAACTTTTGTGGTGCCTTTCAGCTGCCTACCGGGGTAGTGCAAAATCTACCAAAAGAACTCCTTTCTGGCTCCTTCCCCGGTGGAGTTGTGCATGGGGTGTGTTTGGAACATTTTCTCACCAGCCGAGTCAAAAAGTCAGCAGTTCCCATCTCAGCCCAGAAAGCAGGTAGAACAACTTTTGTGGCGCCTTTCAGCTGCCTACCGGGGTACTGTAAAAAGTGCCAACAGAACTCCATTCTGGCACCTTCCCCGGGTGGAGTTGTGCATGGGGTGTCTTTGGAACATTTTCTCACCAGCCGAGTCCAAAATTCAGCGGTTCCCCATCTCAGCCCAGAAAGCAGGTAGAACAAGTTTTGTGGTGCCTTTCAGCTGCCTACCGGGGCAGTGCAAAAAACTACCAACAGATTCCTTTCTGGCACCTTCCCCGGTGGAGTTCTGCATGGGATGTGTTTGGAACATTTTGTCACCAGCCGAGTCCAAAATTCAGCTGTTCCCCATCTCAGCCCAGAAAGCAGGTAGAACAACATTTGTGGTGCCTTTCAGCTGCCTACCGGGGTACTGTAAAAACTACCAAGAGAACTCCTTTCTGGCTCCTTCCCCGGTGGAGTTGTGCATGGGGTGTGTTTGGAACATTTTCTCACCGGCCGAGTCCAAAATTCAGCGGTTCCCCATCTCAGCCCAGAAAGCAGGTAGGACAAGTTTGTGGCGCCTTTCAGCTGCCTACCTGGGTACTGTAAAAACTACCAAGAGAACTCCTTTCTGGCACCTTCCCCGGTGGAGTTGTGCATGGGGTGTGTTTGGAACATTTTTCTCACCAGCCGAGTCCAAAATTCAGCGGTTCCCCATCTCAGCCCAGAAAGCAGGTAGAACAAGTTTTGTGGCGCCTTTCAGCTGCCTACCGGGGTACTGTAAAAACTGCCATAAGAACTCCATTCTGGCACCTTCCCCGGGTGGAGTTGTGCATGGGGTGTGTTTGGAACATTTTGTCACCAGCCGAGTCCAAAATTCAGCGCTTCCCCATCTCAGCCCAGAAAGCAGGTAGAACAACTTTTTTGGTGCCTTTCAGCTGCCTACCGGGGCAGTGCAAAAACTACCAAGAGAACTCCTTTCTGGCGCCTTCCCCGGTGGAGTTGTGCATGGAGTGTGTTTGGGAACATTTTCTCACCGGCCGAGTCCAAAATTCAGCGGTTCCCCATCTCAGCCCAGAAAGCAGGTAGAACAACTTTTGTGGCGCCTTTCAGCTGCCTACCGGGGTACTGTAAAAACTGCCATAAGAACTCCATTCTGGCACCTTCCCCGGGTGGAGTTGTGCATGGGGTGTGTTTGGAACATTTTGTCACCAGCCGAGTCCAAAATTCAGCGCTTCCCCATCTCAGCCCAGAAAGCAGGTAGAACAACTTTTGTGGTGCCTTTCAGCTGCCTATCGGGGTAGTGCAAAATCTACCAAGAGAACTCTTTTCTGGCACCTTCCCCGGTGGTGTTGTGCATGGTGTGTGTTTGGAACAGATTGCCTCCAGCCGAGTCCAAATTCAGTGGTTCCCCATCTCAATCCAGAAAGCATGTAGAACATCTTTTGTGGTGCCTTTCAGCTGCCTACCGGGGCAGTGCAAAAACTACCAAGAGAACTCTTTTTCTGGCACCTTCCCCGGTGGAGTTGTGCATGGGGTGTGTTTGGAGCATTTTCTCACCAGCCGAGTCCAAAATTCAGCGCTTCCCCATCTCAGCCCAGAAAGCAGGTAGAACAACTTTTGTGGTGCCTTTCAGCTGCCTACCGGGGCACTGTAAAAAGTGCCATAAGAATTCCTTTCTGGCACCTTCCCCGGTGGAGTTGTGCATGGGGTGTGTTTGGAACAGTTTGTCACCAGCCGAGTCCAAAATTCAGCGGTTCCCCATCTCAGCCCAGAAAGCAGGTAGAACAACTTTTGTGGTGCCTTTCAGCTGCCTACCGGGGCAGTGCAAAATCTACCAACAGATTCCTTTCTGGCACCTTCCCCGGTGGAGTTGTGCATGGGATGTGTTTGGAACATTTTGTCACCAGCCGAGTCCAAAATTCAGCGCTTCCCCATCTCAGCCCTGAAAGCAGGTAGAACAACTTTTGTGGTGCCTTTCAGCTGCCTACCGGGGTAGTGCAAAATCTACCAAAAGAACTCCTTTCTGGCTCCTTCCCCGGTGGAGTTGTGCATGGGGTGTGTTTGGAACATTTTCTCACCAGCCGAGTCAAAAAGTCAGCAGTTCCCATCTCAGCCCAGAAAGCAGGTAGAACATCCTTTGTGGTGCCTTTCACCTGCCTACCGGGGCACTGTAAAAAGTGCCATAAGAACTCCATTCTGGCACCTTCCCCGGGTGGAGTTGTGCATGGGGTGTCTTTGGAACATTTTCTCACCAGCCGAGTCCAAAATTCAGCGGTTCCCCATCTCAGCCCAGAAAGCAGGTAGAACAAGTTTTGTGGTGCCTTTCAGCTGCCTACCGGGGCAGTGCAAAAACTACCAACAGATTCCTTTCTGGCACCTTCCCCGGTGGAGTTGTGCATGGGGTGTGTTTGGAACAGTTTGTCACCAGCCGAGTCCAAAATTCAGCGCTTCCCCATCTCAGCCCAGAAAGCAGGTAGAACATCCTTTGTGGCGCCTTTCACCTGCCTACCGGGGCACTGTAAAAAGTGCCATAAGAACTCCATTCTGGCACCTTCCCCGGGTGGAGTTGTGCATGGGGTGTGTTTGGAACATTTTGTCACCAGCCGAGTCCAAAATTCAGCGCTTCCCCATCTCAGCCCAGAAAGCAGGTAGAACAACTTTTGTGGCGCCTTTCAGCTGCCTACCGCGGTACTGTAAAAACTACCAACAGAACTCCTTTCGGGCTCCTTCCCTGGTGGAGTTGTGCATGGGGTGTGTTTGGAACATTTTGTCACCAGCCGAGTCCAAAATTCAGCGGTTCCCCATCTCAGCCCAGAAAGCAGGTAGAACAAGTTTTGTGGTGCCTTTCAGCTGCCTACCGGGGCACTGTAAAAACTACCAACAGAATTCCTTTCTGGCTCCTTCCCCTGTGGAGTTGTGCATGGGGTGTGTTTGGAACATTTTCTCACCAGCCGAGTCAAAAAGTCAGCAGTTCCCATCTCAGCCCAGAAAGCAGGTAGAACGAGTTTTGTAGTGCCTTTCAGCTGCCTACCGGGGTACTGTAAAAAGTGCCAACAGAACTCCATTCTGGCACCTTCCCCGGGTGGAGTTGTGCATGGGGTGTCTTTGGAACATTTTCTCACCAGCCGAGTCCAAAATTCAGCGCTTCCCCATCTCAGCCCAGAAAGCAGGTAGAACAAGTTTTGTGGCGCCTTTCAGCTGCCTACCGGGGTAGTGCAAAATCTACCAAGAGAACTCCTTACTGGCTCCTTCCCCGGTGGAGTTGTGCATGGGGTGTGTTTGGAACATTTTCTCACCAGCCGAGTCAAAAAGTCAGCAGTTCCCATCTCAGCCCAGAAAGCAGGTAGAACATCCTTTGTGGCGCCTTTCACCTGCCTACCGGGGTACTGTAAAAACTACCAAGAGAACTCCTTTCTGGCACCTTCCCCGGGTGGAGTTGTGCATGGGGTGTGTTTGGAACATTTTCTCACCAGCCGAGTCCAAAATTCAGCGCTTCCCCATCTCAGCCCAGAAAGCAGGTAGAACAACTTTTGTGGTGCCTTTCAGCTGCCTATCGGGGTAGTGCAAAATCTACCAAGAGAACTCTTTTCTGGCACCTTCCCCGGTGGTGTTGTGCATGGGGTGTGTTTGGAACAGATTGCCTCCAGCCGAGTCCAAATTCAGTGGTTCCCCCATCTCAATCCAGAAAGCATGTAGAACATCTTTTGTGGTGCCTTTCAGCTGCCTACCGGGGCAGTGCAAAAACTACCAAGAGAACTCTTTTTCTGGCACCTTCCCCGGTGGAGTTGTGCATGGGGTGTGTTTGGAACATTTCCTCACCAGCCGAGTCCAAATTCAGCGGTTCCCCATCTCAGCCCGGAAAGCAGGTAGAACAACATTTGTGGCGCCTTTCAGCTGCCTACCGGGGTACTGTAAAAACTACCAAGAGAACTCCTTTCTGGCACCTTCCCCGGTGGAGTTGTGCATGGGGTGTGTTTGGAACATTTTCTCACCAGCCGAGTCCAAAATTCAGCGCTTCCCCATCTCAGCCCAGAAAGCAGGTAGAACAACTTTTTTGGTGCCTTTCAGCTGCCTACCGGGGCAGTGCAAAAACTACCAAGAGAACTCCTTTCTGGCGCCTTCCCCGGTGGAGTTGTGCATGGGGTGTGTTTGGAACATTTTGTCACCAGCCGAGTCCAAAATTCAGCCGTTCCCCATCTCAGCCCAGAAAGCAGGTAGAACAACTTTTGTGGTGCCTTTCAGCTGCCTACCGGGGTAGTGCAAAATCTACCAACAGATTCCTTTCTGGCACCTTCCCCGGTGGAGTTGTGCATGGGATGTGTTTGGAACATTTTGTCACCAGCCGAGTCCAAAATTCAGCGCTTCCCCATCTCAGCCCTGAAAGCAGGTAGAACAACTTTTGTGGTGCCTTTCAGCTGCCTACCGGGGTAGTGCAAAATCTACCAAAAGAACTCCTTTCTGGCTCCTTCCCCGGTGGAGTTGTGCATGGGGTGTGTTTGGAACATTTTCTCACCAGCCGAGTCAAAAAGTCAGCAGTTCCCATCTCAGCCCAGAAAGCAGGTAGAACATCCTTTGTGGTGCCTTTCACCTGCCTACCGGGGCACTGTAAAAAGTGCCATAAGAACTCCTTTCTGGCACCTTCCCCGGGTGGAGTTGTGCATGGGGTGTCTTTGGAACATTTTCTCACCAGCCGAGTCCAAAATTCAGCGGTTCCCCATCTCAGCCCAGAAAGCAGGTAGAACAAGTTTTGTGGTGCCTTTCAGCTGCCTACCGGGGCAGTGCAAAAACTACCAACAGATTCCTTTCTGGCACCTTCCCCGGTGGAGTTGTGCATGGGATGTGTTTGGAACATTTTGTCACCAGCCGAGTCCAAAATTCAGCGCTTCCCCATCTCAGCCCAGAAAGCAGGTAGAACAACATTTGTGGTGCCTTTCAGCTGCCTACCGGGGTACTGTAAAAACTACCAAGAGAACTCCTTTCTGGCTCCTTCCCCGGTGGAGTTGTGCATGGGGTGTCTTTGGAACATTTTCTCACCGGCCGAGTCCAAAATTCAGCGGTTCCCCATCTCAGCCCAGAAAGCAGGTAGGACAAGTTTTGTGGTGCCTTTCAGCTGCCTACCGGGGTACTGTAAAAACTACCAAGAGAACTCTTTTTCTGGCACCTTCCCCGGTGGAGTTGTGCATGGGGTGTGTTTGGAACATTTTCTCACCAGCCGAGTCCAAATTCAGCGGTTCCCCATCTCAGCCCGGAAAGCAGGTAGAACAACATTTGTGGCGCCTTTCAGCTGCCTACCGGGGTACTGTAAAAACTACCAAGAGAACTCCTTTCTGGCACCTTCCCCGGTGGAGTTGTGCATGGGGTGTGTTTGGAACATTTTCTCACCAGCCGAGTCCAAAATTCAGCGCTTCCCCATCTCAGCCCAGAAAGCAGGTAGAACAACTTTTGTGGTGCCTTTCAGCTGCCTACCGGGGCACTGTAAAAAGTGCCATAAGAATTCCTTTCTGGCACCTTCCCCGGTGGAGTTGTGCATGGGGTGTGTTTGGAACATTTTCTCACCAGCCGAGTCCAAAATTCAGCGGTTCCCCATCTCAGCCCAGAAAGCAGGTAGAACAAGTTTTGTGGTGCCTTTCAGCTGCCTACCGGGGCAGTGCAAAAACTACCAACAGATTCCTTTCTGGCACCTTCCCCGGTGGACTTGTGCATGGGATGTGTTTGGAACATTTTGTCACCAGCCGAGTCCAAAATTCAGCGCTTCCCCATCTCAGCCCAGAAAGCAGGTAGAACAACATTTGTGGTGCCTTTCAGCTGCCTACCGGGGTACTGTAAAAACTACCAAGAGAACTCCTTTCTGGCTCCTTCCCCGGTGGAGTTGTGCATGGGGTGTCTTTGAACATTTTCTCACCGGCCGAGTCCAAAATTCAGCGGTTCCCCATCTCAGCCCAGAAAGCAGGTAGGACAAGTTTTGTGGTGCCTTTCAGCTGCCTACCGGGGTACTGTAAAAACTACCAAGAGAACTCCTGTCTGGCACCTTCCCCGGTGGAGTTGTGCATGGGGTGTGTTTGGAACATTTTCTCACCAGCCGAGTCCAAAATTCAGCGCTTCCCCATCTCAGCCCAGAAAGCAGGTAGAACAACTTTTGTGGCGCCTTTCAGCTGCCTACCGGGGCACTGTAAAAAGTGCCATAAGAATTCCTTTCTGGCACCTTCCCCCGGTGGAGTTGTGCATGGGGTGTGTTTGGAACATTTTGTCACCAGCCGAGTCCAAAATTCAGCGGTTCCCCATCTCAGCCCAGAAAGCAGGTAGAACAACTTTTGTGGTGCCTTTCAGCTGCCTACCGGGGTAGTGCAAAATCTACCAACAGATTCCTTTCTGGCACCTTCCCCGGTGGAGTTGTGCATGGGATGTGTTTGGAACATTTTGTCACCAGCCGAGTCCAAAATTCAGCGCTTCCCCATCTCAGCCCTGAAAGCAGGTAGAACAACTTTTGTGGTGCCTTTCAGCTGCCTACCGGGGTAGTGCAAAATCTACCAAAAGAACTCCTTTCTGGCTCCTTCCCCGGTGGAGTTGTGCATGGGGTGTGTTTGGAACATTTTCTCACCAGCCGAGTCAAAAAGTCAGCTGTTCCCATCTCAGCCCAGAAAGCAGGTAGAACATCCTTTGTGGTGCCTTTCAGCTGCCTACCGGGGCACTGTAAAAAGTGCCATAAGAACTCCATTCTGGCACCTTCCCCGGGTGGAGTTGTGCATGGGGTGTCTTTGGAACATTTTCTCACCAGCCGAGTCCAAAATTCAGCGGTTCCCCATCTCAGCCCAGAAAGCAGGTAGAACAAGTTTTGTGGCGCCTTTCAGCTGCCTACCGGGGCACTGTAAAAACTACCAACAGAATTCCTTTCTGGCTCCTTCCCCGGTGGAGTTGTGCATGGGGTGTGTTTGGAACATTTTCTCACCAGCCGAGTCAAAAAGTCAGCAGTTCCCATCTCAGCCAAGAAAGCAGGTAGAACGAGTTTTGTAGTGCCTTTCACCTGCCTACCGGGGCACTGTAAAAAGTGCCATAAGAACTCCATTCTGGCACCTTCCCCGGGTGGAGTTGTGCATGGGTTGTGTTTGGAACAGTTTGTCACCAGCCGAGTCCAAAATTCAGCGCTTCCCCATCTCAGCCCAGAAAGCAGGTAGAACAACATTTGTGGCGCCTTTCAGCTGCCTACCGGGGTAGTGCAAAAAATACCAAGAGAACTCCTTACTGGCTCCTTCCCCGGTGGAGTTGTGCATGGGGTGTGTTTGGAACATTTTCTCACCAGCCGAGTCCAAAATTCAGCGCTTCCCCATCTCAGCCCAGAAAGCAGGTAGAACAACTTTTTTGGTGCCTTTCAGCTGCCTACCGGGGCAGTGCAAAAACTACCAAGAGAACTCCTTTCTGGCACCTTCCCCGGTGGAGTTGTGCATGGAGTGTTTTTGGAACATTTTGTCACCAGCCGAGTCCAAAATTCAGCGGTTCCCCATCTCAGCCCAGAAAGCAGGTAGAACAACATTTGTGGTACCTTTCAGCTGCCTACCGGGGTACTGTAAAAAGTGCCAAGAGAACTCCTTTCTGGCACCTTCCCCGGTGGAGTTGTGCATGGGGTGTGTTTGGAACATTTTCTCACCAGCCGAGTCCAAAATTCAGCGGTTCCCCATCTCAGCCCAGAAAGCTGGTAGATCAACTTTTGTGGTTCCTTTCATTAGGCTACAGGGGCAGTGTAAGAACTACCAAGAGAACTCCTTTCTGGCACCTTCCCCGGTGGAGTTGTGCATGGGGTGTGTTTGGAACATTTTGCCACCAGCCGAGTCCAAAAGCCAGCGGTTCCCCATCTCAGCCCAGAAAGCAGGTAGAACGAGTTTTGTAGTGCCTTTCAGCTGCCTACCGGGGTACTGTAAAAACTACCAAGAGAACTCCATTCTGGCACCTTCCCCGGGTGCAGTTGTGCATGGGGTGTCTTTGGAAGATTTTGTCACCAGCCGAGTCCAAAATTCAGCGCTTCCCCATCTCAGCCCAGAAAGCAGGTAGAACAACTTTTGTGGTGCCTTTCAGCTGCCTACCGGGGTACTGTAAAAACTGCCAAGAGAACTCCATTCTGGCACCTTCCCCGGGTGGAGTTGTGCATGGGGTGTGTTTGGAACATTTTGTCACCAGCCGAGTCCAAAATTCAGCGGTTCCCCATCTCAGCCCAGAAAGCAGGTAGAACAACTTTTTTGGTGCCTTTCAGCTGCCTACCGGGGTACTGTAAAAACTACCAAGAGAACTCCTTTCTGGCACCTTCCCCGGTGGAGTTGTGCATGGGGTGTGTTTGGAACATTTTCTCACCAGCCGAGTCAAAAAGTCAGCAGTTCCCATCTCAGCCCAGAAAGCAGGTAGAACGAGTTTTGTAGTGCCTTTCAGCTGCCTACCGGGGTACTGTAAAAAGTGCCAACAGAACTCCATTCTGGCACCTTCCCCGGGTGGAGTTGTGCATGGGGTGTCTTTGGAACATTTTCTCACCAGCCGAGTCCAAAATTCAGCGCTTCCCCATCTCAGCCCAGAAAGCAGGTAGAACAAGTTTTGTGGCGCCTTTCAGCTGCCTACCGGGGTAGTGCAAAATCTACCAAGAGAACTCCTTACTGGCTCCTTCCCCGGTGGAGTTGTGCATGGGGTGTGTTTGGAACATTTTCTCACCAGCCGAGTCAAAAAGTCAGCAGTTCCCATCTCAGCCCAGAAAGCAGGTAGAACATCCTTTGTGGTGCCTTTCACCTGCCTACCGGGGCACTGTAAAAAGTGCCATAAGAACTCCTTTCTGGCACCTTCCCCGGGTGGAGTTGTGCATGGGGTGTCTTTGGAACATTTTCTCACCAGCCGAGTCCAAAATTCAGCGGTTCCCCATCTCAGCCCAGAAAGCAGGTAGAACAAGTTTTGTGGTGCCTTTCAGCTGCCTACCGGGGCAGTGCAAAATCTACCAACAGATTC
The DNA here is from genome assembly GCF_023634155.1 of Falco peregrinus. Taxonomy (NCBI): domain Eukaryota; kingdom Metazoa; phylum Chordata; class Aves; order Falconiformes; family Falconidae; genus Falco; species Falco peregrinus. Next base: position 3,405,462 of record NC_073743.1, on the reverse strand, counting down.
CTTTCTGGCACCTTCCCCGGTGGAGTTGTGCATGGGATGTGTTTGGAACATTTTGTCACCAGCCGAGTCCAAAATTCAGCGCTTCCCCATCTCAGCCCAGAAAGCAGGTAGAACAACATTTGTGGTGCCTTTCAGCTGCCTACCGGGGTACTGTAAAAACTACCAAGAGAACTCCTTTCTGGCTCCTTCCCCGGTGGAGTTGTGCATGGGGTGTCTTTGGAACATTTTCTCACCGGCCGAGTCCAAAATTCAGCGGTTCCCCATCTCAGCCCAGAAAGCAGGTAGGACAAGTTTTGTGGTGCCTTTCAGCTGCCTACCGGGGTACTGTAAAAACTACCAAGAGAACTCTTTTTCTGGCACCTTCCCCGGTGGAGTTGTGCATGGGGTGTGTTTGGAACATTTTCTCACCAGCCGAGTCCAAATTCAGCGGTTCCCCATCTCAGCCCGGAAAGCAGGTAGAACAACATTTGTGGCGCCTTTCAGCTGCCTACCGGGGTACTGTAAAAACTACCAAGAGAACTCCTTTCTGGCACCTTCCCCGGTGGAGTTGTGCATGGGGTGTGTTTGGAACATTTTCTCACCAGCCGAGTCCAAAATTCAGCGCTTCCCCATCTCAGCCCAGAAAGCAGGTAGAACAACTTTTGTGGTGCCTTTCAGCTGCCTACCGGGGCACTGTAAAAAGTGCCATAAGAATTCCTTTCTGGCACCTTCCCCGGTGGAGTTGTGCATGGGGTGTGTTTGGAACATTTTCTCACCAGCCGAGTCCAAAATTCAGCGGTTCCCCATCTCAGCCCAGAAAGCAGGTAGAACAACTTTTGTGGTGCCTTTCAGCTGCCTACCGGGGTAGTGCAAAATCTACCAACAGATTCCTTTCTGGCACCTTCCCCGGTGGAGTTGTGCATGGGATGTGTTTGGAACATTTTGTCACCAGCCGAGTCCAAAATTCAGCGCTTCCCCATCTCAGCCCTGAAAGCAGGTAGAACAACTTTTGTGGTGCCTTTCAGCTGCCTACCGGGGTAGTGCAAAATCTACCAAAAGAACTCCTTTCTGGCTCCTTCCCCGGTGGAGTTGTGCATGGGGTGTGTTTGGAACATTTTCTCACCAGCCGAGTCAAAAAGTCAGCAGTTCCCATCTCAGCCCAGAAAGCAGGTAGAACATCCTTTGTGGTGCCTTTCACCTGCCTACCGGGGCACTGTAAAAAGTGCCATAAGAACTCCATTCTGGCACCTTCCCCGGGTGGAGTTGTGCATGGGGTGTCTTTGGAACATTTTCTCACCAGCCGAGTCCAAAATTCAGCGGTTCCCCATCTCAGCCCAGAAAGCAGGTAGAACAAGTTTTGTGGTGCCTTTCAGCTGCCTACCGGGGCAGTGCAAAAACTACCAACAGATTCCTTTCTGGCACCTTCCCCGGTGGAGTTGTGCATGGGATGTGTTTGGAACATTTTGTCACCAGCCGAGTCCAAAATTCAGCGCTTCCCCATCTCAGCCCAGAAAGCAGGTAGAACAACATTTGTGGTGCCTTTCAGCTGCCTACCGGGGTACTGTAAAAACTACCAAGAGAACTCCTTTCTGGCTCCTTCTCCGGTGGAGTTGTGCATGGGGTGTCTTTGGAACATTTTCTCACCGGCCGAGTCCAAAATTCAGCGGTTCCCCATCTCAGCCCAGAAAGCAGGTAGGACAAGTTTTGTGGTGCCTTTCAGCTGCCTACCGGGGTACTGTAAAAACTACCAAGAGAACTCCTTTCTGGCACCTTCCCCGGTGGAGTTGTGCATGGGGTGTGTTTGGAACATTTTCTCACCAGCCGAGTCCAAAATTCAGCGCTTCCCCATCTCAGCCCAGAAAGCAGGTAGAACAACTTTTGTGGCGCCTTTCAGCTGCCTACCGGGGCACTGTAAAAAGTGCCATAAGAATTCCTTTCTGGCACCTTCCCCGGTGGAGTTGTGCATGGGGTGTGTTTGGAACATTTTGTCACCAGCCGAGTCCAAAATTCAGCGCTTCCCCATCTCAGCCCAGAAAGCAGGTAGAACAACTTTTGTGGTGCCTTTCAGCTGCCTACCGGGGTAGTGCAAAATCTACCAACAGATTCCTTTCTGGCACCTTCCCCGGTGGAGTTGTGCATGGGATGTGTTTGGAACATTTTGTCACCAGCCGAGTCCAAAATTCAGCGCTTCCCCATCTCAGCCCTGAAAGCAGGTAGAACAACTTTTGTGGTGCCTTTCAGCTGCCTACCGGGGTAGTGCAAAATCTACCAAAAGAACTCCTTTCTGGCTCCTTCCCCGGTGGAGTTGTGCATGGGGTGTGTTTGGAACATTTTCTCACCAGCCGAGTCAAAAAGTCAGCAGTTCCCATCTCAGCCCAGAAAGCAGGTAGAACATCCTTTGTGGTGCCTTTCAGCTGCCTACCGGGGCACTGTAAAAAGTGCCATAAGAACTCCATTCTGGCACCTTCCCCGGGTGGAGTTGTGCATGGGGTGTCTTTGGAACATTTTCTCACCAGCCGAGTCCAAAATTCAGCGGTTCCCCATCTCAGCCCAGAAAGCAGGTAGAACAAGTTTTGTGGCGCCTTTCAGCTGCCTACCGGGGCACTGTAAAAACTACCAACAGAATTCCTTTCTGGCTCCTTCCCCGGTGGAGTTGTGCATGGGGTGTGTTTGGAACATTTTCTCACCAGCCGAGTCAAAAAGTCAGCAGTTCCCATCTCAGCCAAGAAAGCAGGTAGAACGAGTTTTGTAGTGCCTTTCAGCTGCCTACCGGGGTAGTGTAAAAAGTGCCAACAGAACTCCATTCTGGCACCTTCCCCGGGTGGAGTTGTGCATGGGGTGTCTTTGGAACATTTTCTCACCAGCCGAGTCCAAAATTCAGCGCTTCCCCATCTCAGCCCAGAAAGCAGGTAGAACAAGTTTTGTGGCGCCTTTCAGCTGCCTACCGGGGTAGTGCAAAATCTACCAAGAGAACTCCTTACTGGCTCCTTCCCCGGTGGAGTTGTGCATGGGGTGTGTTTGGAACATTTTCTCACCAGCCGAGTCAAAAAGTCAGCAGTTCCCATCTCAGCCCAGAAAGCAGGTAGAACATCCTTTGTGGCGCCTTTCACCTGCCTACCGGGGCACTGTAAAAAGTGCCATAAGAACTCCATTCTGGCACCTTCCCCGGGTGGAGTTGTGCATGGGTTGTCTTTGGAACAGTTTGTCACCAGCCGAGTCCAAAATTCAGCGCTTCCCCATCTCAGCCCAGAAAGCAGGTAGAACAACATTTGTGGCGCCTTTCAGCTGCCTACCGGGGTACTGTAAAAACTACCAAGAGAACTCCTTTCTGGCACCTTCCCCGGGTGGAGTTGTGCATGGGGTGTGTTTGGAACAGTTTGTCACCAGCCGAGTCCAAAATTCAGCGCTTCCCCATCTCAGCCCAGAAAGCAGGTAGAACAACTTTTGTGGCGCCTTTCAGCTGCCTACCGGGGTACTGTAAAAACTGCCATAAGAACTCCATTCTGGCACCTTCCCCGGGTGGAGTTGTGCATGGGGTGTGTTTGGAACATTTTCTCACCAGCCGAATCCAAAATTCAGCGCTTCCCCATCTCAGCCCAGAAAGCAGGTAGAACAACTTTTGTGGTGCCTTTCAGCTGCCTATCGGGGTAGTGCAAAATCTACCAAGAGAACTCTTTTCTGGCACCTTCCCCGGTGGTGTTGTGCATGGGGTGTGTTTGGAACATTTTGTCACCAGCCGAGTCCAAATTCAGCGCTTCCCCATCTCAGCCCAGAAAGCAGGTAGAACAACTTTTGTGGTGCCTTTCAGCTGCCTATCGGGGTAGTGCAAAAACTACCAAGAGAACTCCTTTCTGGCACCTTCCCCGGTGGAGTTGTGCATGGAGTGTGTCTGGAACATTTTCTCACCGGCCGAGTCCAAAATTCAGCGGTTCCCCATCTCAGCCCAGAAAGCAGGTAGAACAACTTTTGTGGCGCCTTTCAGCTGCCTACCGGGGTACTGTAAAAACTGCCATAAGAACTCCATTCTGGCACCTTCCCCGGGTGGAGTTGTGCATGGGGTGTGTTTGGAACATTTTCTCACCAGCCGAGTCCAAAATTCAGCGCTTCCCCCATCTCAGCCCAGAAAGCAGGTAGAACAACTTTTGTGGTGCCTTTCAGCTGCCTATCGGGGTAGTGCAAAATCTACCAAGAGAACTCTTTTCTGGCACCTTCCCCGGTGGTGTTGTGCATGGGGTGTGTTTGGAACAGATTGCCTCCAGCCGAGTCCAAATTCAGTGGTTCCCCATCTCAATCCAGAAAGCATGTAGAACATCTTTTGTGGTGCCTTTCAGCTGCCTACCGGGGCAGTGCAAAAACTACCAAGAGAACTCTTTTTCTGGCACCTTCCCCGGGTGGAGTTGTGCATGGGGTGTCTTTGGAACATTTTCTCACCAGCCGAGTCCAAAATTCAGCGGTTCCCCATCTCAGCCCAGAAAGCAGGTAGAACAAGTTTTGTGGTGCCTTTCAGCTGCCTACCGGGGCAGTGCAAAAACTACCAACAGATTCCTTTCTGGCACCTTCCCCGGTGGAGTTGTGCATGGGATGTGTTTGGAACATTTTGTCACCAGCCGAGTCCAAAATTCAGCGCTTCCCCATCTCAGCCCAGAAAGCAGGTAGAACAACATTTGTGGTGCCTTTCAGCTGCCTACCGGGGTACTGTAAAAACTACCAAGAGAACTCCTTTCTGGCTCCTTCCCCGGTGGAGTTGTGCATGGGGTGTCTTTGGAACATTTTCTCACCGGCCGAGTCCAAAATTCAGCGGTTCCCCATCTCAGCCCAGAAAGCAGGTAGGACAAGTTTTGTGGTGCCTTTCAGCTGCCTACCGGGGTACTGTAAAAACTACCAAGAGAACTCCTTTCTGGCACCTTCCCCGGTGGAGTTGTGCATGGGGTGTGTTTGGAACATTTTCTCACCAGCCGAGTCCAAAATTCAGCGCTTCCCCATCTCAGCCCAGAAAGCAGGTAGAACAACTTTTGTGGCGCCTTTCAGCTGCCTACCGGGGCACTGTAAAAAGTGCCATAAGAATTCCTTTCTGGCACCTTCCCCGGTGGAGTTGTGCATGGGGTGTGTTTGGAGCGTTTTCTCACCAGCCGAGTCCAAAATTCAGCGGTTCCCCATCTCAGCCCAGAAAGCAGGTAGAACAACTTTTGTGGTGCCTTTCAGCTGCCTACCGGGGTAGTGCAAAATCTACCAACAGATTCCTTTCTGGCACCTTCCCCGGTGGAGTTGTGCATGGGATGTGTTTGGAACATTTTGTCACCAGCCGAGTCCAAAATTCAGCGCTTCCCCATCTCAGCCCTGAAAGCAGGTAGAACAACTTTTGTGGTGCCTTTCAGCTGCCTACCGGGGTAGTGCAAAATCTACCAAAAGAACTCCTTTCTGGCTCCTTCCCCGGTGGAGTTGTGCATGGGGTGTGTTTGGAACATTTTCTCACCAGCCGAGTCAAAAAGTCAGCAGTTCCCATCTCAGCCCAGAAAGCAGGTAGAACATCCTTTGTGGTGCCTTTCACCTGCCTACCGGGGCACTGTAAAAAGTGCCATAAGAACTCCATTCTGGCACCTTCCCCGGGTGGAGTTGTGCATGGGGTGTCTTTGGAACATTTTCTCACCAGCCGAGTCCAAAATTCAGCGCTTCCCCATCTCAGCCCAGAAAGCAGGTAGAACAAGTTTTGTGGCGCCTTTCAGCTGCCTACCGGGGTAGTGCAAAATCTACCAAGAGAACTCCTTACTGGCTCCTTCCCCGGTGGAGTTGTGCATGGGGTGTGTTTGGAACATTTTCTCACCAGCCGAGTCAAAAAGTCAGCAGTTCCCATCTCAGCCCAGAAAGCAGGTAGAACATCCTTTGTGGCGCCTTTCACCTGCCTACCGGGGCACTGTAAAAAGTGCCATAAGAACTCCATTCTGGCACCTTCCCCGGGTGGAGTTGTGCATGGGTTGTGTTTGGAACAGTTTGTCACCAGCCGAGTCCAAAATTCAGCGCTTCCCCATCTCAGCCCAGAAAGCAGGTAGAACAACATTTGTGGCGCCTTTCAGCTGCCTACCGGGGTACTGTAAAAACTACCAAGAGAACTCCTTTCTGGCACCTTCCCCGGGTGGAGTTGTGCATGGGGTGTGTTTGGAACATTTTCTCACCAGCCGAGTCCAAAATTCAGCGCTTCCCCATCTCAGCCCAGAAAGCAGGTAGAACAACTTTTGTGGTGCCTTTCAGCTGCCTATCGGGGTAGTGCAAAATCTACCAAGAGAACTCTTTTCTGGCACCTTCCCCGGTGGTGTTGTGCATGGGGTGTGTTTGGAACAGATTGCCTCCAGCCGAGTCCAAATTCAGTGGTTCCCCATCTCAATCCAGAAAGCATGTAGAACATCTTTTGTGGTGCCTTTCAGCTGCCTACCGGGGCAGTGCAAAAACTACCAAGAGAACTCTTTTTCTGGCACCTTCCCCGGGTGGAGTTGTGCATGGGGTGTCTTTGGAACATTTTCTCACCAGCCGAGTCCAAAAGTCAGCGCTTCCCCATCACAGCACAGAAAGCAGGTAGAACATCTTTTGTTGCGCCTTTCAGCTGCCTACCGGGGCAGTGCAAAAACTACCAACAGATTCCTTTCTGGCACCTTCCCCGGTGGAGTTGTGCATGGGATGTGTTTGGAACATTTTGTCACCAGCCGAGTCCAAAATTCAGCGCTTCCCCATCTCAGCCCAGAAAGCAGGTAGAACAACATTTGTGGTGCCTTTCAGCTGCCTACCGGGGTACTGTAAAAACTACCAAGAGAACTCCTTTCTGGCTCCTTCCCCGGTGGAGTTGTGCATGGGGTGTCTTTGGAACATTTTCTCACCGGCCGAGTCCAAAATTCAGCGGTTCCCCATCTCAGCCCAGAAAGCAGGTAGGACAAGTTTTGTGGTGCCTTTCAGCTGCCTACCGGGGTACTGTAAAAACTACCAAGAGAACTCCTTACTGGCACCTTCCCCGGTGGAGTTGTACATGGGGTGTGTTTGGAACATTTTCTCACCAGCCGAGTCCAAAATTCAGCGGTTCCCCATCTCAGCCCAGAAAGCAGGTAGAACAACATTTGTGGTACCTTTCAGCTGCCTACCGGGGTACTGTAAAAACTACCAAGAGAACTCCTTTCTGGCACCTTCCCCGGTGGAGTTGTGCATGGGGTGTGTTTGGAACATTTTCTCACCAGCCGAGTCCAAAATTCAGCGCTTCCCCATCTCAGCCCAGAAAGCAGGTAGAACAACTTTTGTGGCGCCTTTCAGCTGCCTACCGGGGTACTGTAAAAACTGCCATAAGAACTCCATTCTGGCACCTTCCCCGGGTGGAGTTGTGCATGGGGTGTGTTTGGAACATTTTGTCACCAGCCGAGTCCAAAATTCAGCGCTTCCCCATCTCAGCCCAGAAAGCAGGTAGAACAACTTTTTTGGTGCCTTTCAGCTGCCTACCGGGGCAGTGCAAAAACTACCAAGAGAACTCCTTTCTGGCACCTTCCCCGGTGGAGTTGTGCATGGAGTGTGTTTGGAACATTTTCTCACCGGCCGAGTCCAAAATTCAGCGGTTCCCCATCTCAGCCCAGAAAGCAGGTAGAACAACTTTTTTGGTGCCTTTCAGCTGCCTACCGGGGTAGTGCAAAATCTACCAACAGATTCCTTTCTGGCACCTTCCCCGGTGGAGTTGTGCATGGGATGTGTTTGGAACATTTTGTCACCAGCCGAGTCCAAAATTCAGCGCTTCCCCATCTCAGCCCTGAAAGCAGGTAGAACAACTTTTGTGGTGCCTTTCAGCTGCCTACCGGGGTAGTGCAAAATCTACCAAAAGAACTCCTTTCTGGCTCCTTCCCCGGTGGAGTTGTGCATGGGCTGTGTTTGGAACATTTTCTCACCAGCCGAGTCAAAAAGTCAGCAGTTCCCATCTCAGCCCAGAAAGCAGGTAGAACATCCTTTGTGGTGCCTTTCACCTGCCTACCGGGGCACTGTAAAAAGTGCCATAAGAACTCCATTCTGGCACCTTCCCCGGGTGGAGTTGTGCATGGGGTGTCTTTGGAACATTTTCTCACCAGCCGAGTCCAAAATTCAGCGGTTCCCCATCTCAGCCCAGAAAGCAGGTAGAACAAGTTTTGTGGTGCCTTTCAGCTGCCTACCGGGGCAGTGCAAAAACTACCAACAGATTCCTTTCTGGCACCTTCCCCGGGTGGAGTTGTGCATGGGATGTGTTTGGAACATTTTGTCACCAGCCGAGTCCAAAATTCAGCGCTTCCCCATCTCAGCCCAGAAAGCAGGTAGAACAACATTTGTGGTGCCTTTCAGCTGCCTACCGGGGTACTGTAAAAACTACCAAGAGAACTCCTTTCTGGCTCCTTCCCCGGTGGAGTTGTGCATGGGGTGTCTTTGGAACATTTTCTCACCGGCCGAGTCCAAAATTCAGCGGTTCCCCATCTCAGCCCAGAAAGCAGGTAGGACAAGTTATGTGGTGCCTTTCAGCTGCCTACCGGGGTACTGTAAAAACTACCAAGAGAACTCCTTTCTGGCACCTTCCCCGGTGGAGTTGTGAATGGGGTGTGTTTGGAACATTTTCTCACCAGCCGAGTCCAAAATTCAGCGGTTCCCCATCACAGCACAGAAAGCAGGTAGGACAAGATTTGTGGCGCCTTTCAGCTGCCTACCGGGGCAGTGCAAAAACTACCAAGAGAACTCCTTACTGGCACCTTCCCCGGTGGAGTTGTACATGGGGTGTGTTTGGAACATTTTGTCGCCAGCCGAGTCCAAAATTCAGCGGTTCCCCATCTCAGCCCAGAAAGCAGGTAGAACAACATTTGTGGTACCTTTCAGCTGCCTACCGGGGTACTGTAAAAACTACCAAGAGAACTCCTTTCTGGCACCTTCCCCGGTGGAGTTGTGCATGGGGTGTGTTTGGAACATTTTCTCACCAGCCGAGTCCAAAATTCAGCGCTTCCCCATCTCAGCCCAGAAAGCAGGTAGAACAACTTTTGTGGCGCCTTTCAGCTGCCTACCGGGGCACTGTAAAAAGTGCCATAAGAATTCCTTTCTGGCACCTTCCCCGGTGGAGTTGTGCATGGGGTGTGTTTGGAACATTTTCTCACCAGCCGAGTCCAAAATTCAGCGGTTCCCCATCTCAGCCCAGAAAGCAGGTAGAACAACTTTTGTGGTGCCTTTCAGCTGCCTACCGGGGTAGTGCAAAATCTACCAACAGATTCCTTTCTGGCACCTTCCCCGGTGGAGTTGTGCATGGGATGTGTTTGGAACATTTTGTCACCAGCCGAGTCCAAAATTCAGCGGTTCCCCATCTCAGCCCTGAAAGCAGGTAGAACAACTTTTGTGGTGCCTTTCAGCTGCCTACCGGGGTAGTGCAAAATCTACCAAAAGAACTCCTTTCTGGCTCCTTCCCCGGTGGAGTTGTGCATGGGGTGTGTTTGGAACATTTTCTCACCAGCCGAGTCAAAAAGTCAGCAGTTCCCATCTCAGCCCAGAAAGCAGGTAGAACATCCTTTGTGGTGCCTTTCACCTGCCTACCGGGGCACTGTAAAAAGTGCCATAAGAACTCCATTCTGGCACCTTCCCCGGGTGGAGTTGTGCATGGGGTGTCTTTGGAACATTTTCTCACCAGCCGAGTCCAAAATTCAGCGGTTCCCCATCTCAGCCCAGAAAGCAGGTAGAACAAGTTTTGTGGTGCCTTTCAGCTGCCTACCGGGGCAGTGCAAAAACTACCAACAGATTCCTTTCTGGCTCCTTCCCCGGTGGAGTTGTGCATGGGATGTGTTTGGAACATTTTGTCACCAGCCGAGTCCAAAATTCAGCGCTTCCCCATCTCAGCCCAGAAAGCAGGTAGAACAACATTTGTGGTGCCTTTCAGCTGCCTACCGGGGTACTGTAAAAACTACCAAGAGAACTCCTTTCTGGCTCCTTCCCCGGTGGAGTTGTGCATGGGGTGTCTTTGGAACATTTTCTCACCGGCCGAGTCCAAAATTCAGCGGTTCCCCATCTCAGCCCAGAAAGCAGGTAGGACAAGTTTTGTGGCGCCTTTCAGCTGCCTACCGGGGTACTGTAAAAACTACCAAGAGAACTCCTTTCTGGCACCTTCCCCGGTGGAGTTGTGAATGGGGTGTGTTTGGAACATTTTCTCACCAGCCGAGTCCAAAATTCAGCGGTTCCCCATCACAGCACAGAAAGCAGGTAGGACAAGATTTGTGGCGCCTTTCAGCTGCCTACCGGGGCAGTGCAAAAACTACCAAGAGAACTCCTTTCTGGCACCTTCCCCGGTGGAGTTGCACATGGGGTGTGTTTGGAACATTTTGTCACCAGCCGAGTCCAAAATTCAGCGCTTCCCCATCTCAGCCCAGAAAGCAGGTAGAACAACATTTGTGGTACCTTTCAGCTGCCTACCGGGGTACTGTAAAAACTACCAAGAGAACTCCTTTCTGGCACCTTCCCCGGTGGAGTTGTGCATGGGGTGTGTTTGGAACATTTTGTCACCAGCCGAGTCCAAAATTCAGCGCTTCCCCATCTCAGCCCAGAAAGCAGGTAGAACAACTTTTTTGGTGCCTTTCAGCTGCCTACCGGGGCAGTGCAAAAACTACCAAGAGAACTCCTTTCTGGCACCTTCCCCGGTGGAGTTGTGCATGGAGTGTGTTTGGAACATTTTGTCACCAGCCGAGTCCAAAATTCAGCGCTTCCCCATCTCAGCCCTGAAAGCAGGTAGAACAACTTTTGTGGTGCCTTTCAGCTGCCTACCGGGGTAGTGCAAAATCTACCAAAAGAACTCCATTCTGGCTCCTTCCCCGGTGGAGTTGTGCATGGGGTGTGTTTGGAACATTTTCTCACCAGCCGAGTCAAAAAGTCAGCAGTTCCCATCTCAGCCCAGAAAGCAGGTAGAACATCCTTTGTGGTGCCTTTCAGCTGCCTACCGGGGCACTGTAAAAAGTGCCATAAGAACTCCATTCTGGCACCTTCCCCGGGTGGAGTTGTGCATGGGGTGTCTTTGGAACATTTTCTCACCAGCCGAGTCCAAAATTCAGCGCTTCCCCATCTCAGCCCAGAAAGCAGGTAGAACAAGTTTTGTGGCGCCTTTCAGCTGCCTACCGGGGCACTGTAAAAACTACCAACAGAATTCCTTTCTGGCTCCTTCCCCGGTGGAGTTGTGCATGGGGTGTGTTTGGAACATTTTCTCACCAGCCGAGTCAAAAAGTCAGCAGTTCCCATCTCAGCCAAGAAAGCAGGTAGAACGAGTTTTGTAGTGCCTTTCAGCTGCCTACCGGGGTACTGTAAAAAGTGCCAACAGAACTCCATTCTGGCACCTTCCCCGGGTGGAGTTGTGCATGGGGTGTCTTTGGAACATTTTCTCACCAGCCGAGTCCAAAATTCAGCGGTTCCCCATCTCAGCCCAGAAAGCAGGTAGAACAACATTTGTGGTACCTTTCAGCTGCCTACCGGGGTAGTGCAAAATCTACCAAGAGAACTCCTTACTGGCTCCTTCCCCGGTGGAGTTGTGCATGGGGTGTGTTTGGAACATTTTCTCACCAGCCGAGTCAAAAAGTCAGCAGTTCCCATCTCAGCCCAGAAAGCAGGTAGAACATCCTTTGTGGCGCCTTTCACCTGCCTACCGGGGCACTGTAAAAAGTGCCATAAGAACTCCATTCTGGCACCTTCCCCGGGTGGAGTTGTGCATGGGGTGTGTTTGGAACAGTTTGTCACCAGCCGAGTCCAAAATTCAGCGCTTCCCCATCTCAGCCCAGAAAGCAGGTAGAACAACATTTGTGGCGCCTTTCAGCTGCCTACCGGGGGTACTGTAAAAACTGCCATAAGAACTCCATTCTGGCACCTTCCCCGGGTGGAGTTGTGCATGGGGTGTGTTTGGAAAATTTTCTCACCAGCCGAATCCAAAATTCAGCGCTTCCCCATCTCAGCCCCAGAAAGCAGGTAGAACAACTTTTGTGGTGCCTTTCAGCTGCCTATCGGGGTAGTGCAAAATCTACCAAGAGAACTCTTTTCTGGCACCTTCCCCGGTGGTGTTGTGCATGGGGTGTGTTTGGAACATTTTGTCACCAGACGAGTCCAAATTCAGCGCTTCCCCCATCTCAGCCCAGAAAGCAGGTAGAACAACTTTTGTGGTGCCTTTCAGCTGCCTATCGGGGTAGTGAAAAAACTACCAAGAGAACTCCTTTCTGGCACCTTCCCCGGTGGAGTTGTGCATGGAGTGTGTTTGGAACATTTTCTCACCGGCCGAGTCCAAAATTCAGCGGTTCCCCATCTCAGCCCAGAAAGCAGGTAGAACAACTTTTGTGGCGCCTTTCAGCTGCCTACCGGGGGTACTGTAAAAACTGCCATAAGAACTCCATTCTGGCACCTTCCCCGGGTGGAGTTGTGCATGGGTGTGTGTTTGGAACATTTTCTCACCAAGCCGAGTCCAAAATTCAGCGCTTTCCCCATCTCAGCCCAGAATGCAGGTAGAACAACTTTTGTGGTGCCTTTCAGCTGCCTATCGGGGTAGTGCAAAATCTACCAAGAGAACTCTTTTCTGGCACCTTCCCCGGTGGTGTTGTGCATGGGGTGTGTTTGGAACAGATTGCCTCCAGCCGAGTCCATATTCAGTGGTTCCCCATCTCAATCCAGAAAGCATGTAGAACAACCTTTTGTGGTGCCTTTCAGCTGCCTATCGGGGTAGTGAAAAAACTACCAAGAGAACTCCTTTCTGGCACCTTCCCCGGTGGAGTTGTGCATGGAGTGTGTTTGGAACATTTTCTCACCGGCCGAGTCCAAAATTCAGCGGTTCCCCATCTCAGCCCAGAAAGCAGGTAGAACAACTTTTGTGGCGCCTTTCAGCTGCCTACCGGGGTACTGTAAAAACTGCCATAAGAACTCCATTCTGGCACCTTCCCCGGGTGGAGTTGTGCATGGGGTGTGTTTGGAACATTTTCTCACCAGCCGAGTCCAAAATTCAGCGCTTTCCCATCTCAGCCCAGAAAGCAGGTAGAACAACTTTTGTGGTGCCTTTCAGCTGCCTATCGGGGGTAGTGCAAAATCTACCAAGAGAACTCTTTTCTGGCACCTTCCCCGGTGGTGTTGTGCATGGGGTGTGTTTGGAACAGATTGCCTCCAGCCGAGTCCAAATTCAGTGGTTCCCCATCTCAATCCAGAAAGCATGTAGAACATCTTTTGTGGTGCCTTTCAGCTGCCTACCGGGGCAGTGCAAAAACTACCAAGAGAACTCTTTTTCTGGCACCTTCCCCGGTGGAGTTGTGCATGGGGTGTGTTTGGAACATTTTCTCACCAGCCGAGTCCAAATTCAGCGGTTCCCCATCTCAGCCCGGAAAGCAGGTAGAACAACATTTGTGGCGCCTTTCAGCTGCCTACCGGGGGTACTGTAAAAACTACCAAGAGAACTCCTTTCTGGCACCTTCCCCGGTGGAGTTGTGCATGGGGTGTGTTTGGAACATTTTCTCACCAGCCGAGTCCAAAATTCAGCGCTTCCCCATCTCAGCCCAGAAAGCAGGTAGAACAACTTTTGTGGTGCCTTTCAGCTGCCTACCGGGGTAGTGCAAAATCTACCAACAGATTCCTTTCTGGCACCTTCCCCGGTGGAGTTGTGCATGGGATGTGTTTGGAACATTTTCTCACCAGCCGAGTCCAAAATTCAGCGCTTCCCCATCTCAGCCCTGAAAGCAGGTAGAACAACTTTTGTGGTGCCTTTCAGCTGCCTACCGGGGTAGTGCAAAATCTACCAAAAGAACTCCTTTCTGGCTCCTTCCCCGGTGGAGTTGTGCATGGGGTGTGTTTGGAACATTTTCTCACCAGCCGAGTCAAAAAGTCAGCAGTTCCCATCTCAGCCCAGAAAGCAGGTAGAACATCCTTTGTGGTGCCTTTCACCTGCCTACCGGGGCACTGTAAAAAGTGCCATAAGAACTCCATTCTGGCACCTTCCCCGGGTGGAGTTGTGCATGGGGTGTCTTTGGAACATTTTCTCACCAGCCGAGTCCAAAATTCAGCGGTTCCCCATCTCAGCCCAGAAAGCAGGTAGAACAAGTTTTGTGGTGCCTTTCAGCTGCCTACCGGGGCAGTGCAAAAACTACCAACAGATTCCTTTCTGGCACCTTCCCCGGTGGAGTTGTGCATGGGATGTGTTTGGAACATTTTGTCACCAGCCGAGTCCAAAATTCAGCGCTTCCCCATCTCAGCCCAGAAAGCAGGTAGAACAACATTTGTGGTGCCTTTCAGCTGCCTACCGGGGTACTGTAAAAACTACCAAGAGAACTCCTTTCTGGCTCCTTCCCCGGTGGAGTTGTGCATGGGGTGTCTTTGGAACATTTTCTCACCGGCCGAGTCCAAAATTCAGCGGTTCCCCATCTCAGCCCAGAAAGCAGGTAGGACAAGTTTTGTGGTGCCTTTCAGCTGCCTACCGGGGTACTGTAAAAACTACCAAGAGAACTCCTTTCTGGCACCTTCCCCGGTGGAGTTGTGCATGGGGTGTTTTTGGAACATTTTCTCACCAGCCGAGTCCAAAATTCAGCGCTTCCCCATCTCAGCCCAGAAAGCAGGTAGAACAACTTTTGTGGCGCCTTTCAGCTGCCTACCGGGGCACTGTAAAAAGTGCCATAAGAATTCCTTTCTGGCACCTTCCCCGGTGGAGTTGTGCATGGGGTGTGTTTGGAGCATTTTCTCACCAGCCGAGTCCAAAATTCAGCGGTTCCCCATCTCAGCCCAGAAAGCAGGTAGAACAACTTTTGTGGTGCCTTTCAGCTGCCTACCGGGGTAGTGCAAAATCTACCAACAGATTCCTTTCTGGCACCTTCCCCGGTGGAGTTGTGCATGGGATGTGTTTGGAACATTTTGTCACCAGCCGAGTCCAAAATTCAGCGCTTCCCCATCTCAGCCCTGAAAGCAGGTAGAACAACTTTTGTGGTGCCTTTCAGCTGCCTACCGGGGTAGTGCAAAATCTACCAAAAGAACTCCTTTCTGGCTCCTTCCCCGGTGGAGTTGTGCATGGGGTGTGTTTGGAACATTTTCTCACCAGCCGAGTCAAAAAGTCAGCAGTTCCCATCTCAGCCCAGAAAGCAGGTAGAACATCCTTTGTGGTGCCTTTCACCTGCCTACCGGGGCACTGTAAAAAGTGCCATAAGAACTCCATTCTGGCACCTTCCCCGGGTGGAGTTGTGCATGGGGTGTCTTTGGAACATTTTCTCACCAGCCGAGTCCAAAATTCAGCGGTTCCCCATCTCAGCCCAGAAAGCAGGTAGAACAAGTTTTGTGGTGCCTTTCAGCTGCCTACCGGGGCAGTGCAAAAACTACCAACAGATTCCTTTCTGGCACCTTCCCCGGTGGAGTTGTGCATGGGATGTGTTTGGAACATTTTCTCACCAGCCGAGTCCAAAATTCAGCGGTTCCCCATCTCAGCCCAGAAAGCAGGTAGAACAACATTTGTGGTGCCTTTCAGCTGCCTACCGGGGCACTGTAAAAACTACCAAGAGAACTCCATTCTGGCACCTTCCCCGGGTGGAGTTGTGCATGGGGTGTCTTTGGAACATTTTCTCACCAGCCGAGTCCAAAATTCAGCGGTTCCCCATCTCAGCCCAGAAAGCAGGTAGAACAAGTTTTGTGGTGCCTTTCAGCTGCCTACCGGGGCAGTGCAAAAACTACCAACAGATTCCTTTCTGGCACCTTCCCCGGTGGAGTTGTGCATGGGATGTGTTTGGAACATTTTGTCACCAGCCGAGTCCAAAATTCAGCGCTTCCCCATCTCAGCCCAGAAAGCAGGTAGAACAACATTTGTGGTGCCTTTCAGCTGCCTACCGGGGTACTGTAAAAACTACCAAGAGAACTCCTTTCTGGCTCCTTCCCCGGTGGAGTTGTGCATGGGGTGTCTTTGGAACATTTTCTCACCGGCCGAGTCCAAAATTCAGCGGTTCCCCATCTCAGCCCAGAAAGCAGGTAGGACAAGTTTTGTGGTGCCTTTCAGCTGCCTACCGGGGCACTGTAAAAACTACCAAGAGAACTCCTTTCTGGCACCTTCCCCGGTGGAGTTGTGCATGGGGTGTTTTTGGAACATTTTCTCACCAGCCGAGTCCAAAATTCAGCGCTTCCCCATCTCAGCCCAGAAAGCAGGTAGAACAACTTTTGTGGCGCCTTTCAGCTGCCTACCGGGGCACTGTAAAAAGTGCCATAAGAATTCCTTTCTGGCACCTTCCCCGGTGGAGTTGTGCATGGGGTGTGTTTGGAGCATTTTCTCACCAGCCGAGTCCAAAATTCAGCGGTTCCCCATCTCAGCCCAGAAAGCAGGTAGAACAACTTTTGTGGTGCCTTTCAGCTGCCTACCGGGGTAGTGCAAAATCTACCAAAAGAACTCCTTTCTGGCTCCTTCCCCGGTGGAGTTGTGCATGGGATGTGTTTGGAACATTTTGTCACCAGCCGAGTCCAAAATTCAGCGCTTCCCCATCTCAGCCCAGAAAGCAGGTAGAACAACATTTGTGGTGCCTTTCAGCTGCCTACCGGGGTACTGTAAAAACTACCAAGAGAACTCCTTTCTGGCTCCTTCCCCGGTGGAGTTGTGCATGGGGTGTCTTTGGAACATTTTCTCACCGGCCGAGTCCAAAATTCAGCGGTTCCCCATCTCAGCCCAGAAAGCAGGTAGGACAAGTTTTGTGGTGCCTTTCAGCTGCCTACCGGGGCACTGTAAAAACTACCAAGAGAACTCCTTTCTGGCACCTTCCCCGGTGGAGTTGTGCATGGGGTGTTTTTGGAACATTTTCTCACCAGCCGAGTCCAAAATTCAGCGCTTCCCCATCTCAGCCCAGAAAGCAGGTAGAACAACTTTTGTGGCGCCTTTCAGCTGCCTACCGGGGCACTGTAAAAAGTGCCATAAGAATTCCTTTCTGGCACCTTCCCCGGTGGAGTTGTGCATGGGGTGTGTTTGGAGCATTTTCTCACCAGCCGAGTCCAAAATTCAGCGGTTCCCCATCTCAGCCCAGAAAGCAGGTAGAACAACTTTTGTGGTGCCTTTCAGCTGCCTACCGGGGTAGTGCAAAATCTACCAAAAGAACTCCTTTCTGGCTCCTTCCCCGGTGGAGTTGTGCATGGGGTGTGTTTGGAACATTTTCTCACCAGCCGAGTCAAAAAGTCAGCAGTTCCCATCTCAGCCCAGAAAGCAGGTAGAACATCCTTTGTGGTGCCTTTCACCTGCCTACCGGGGCACTGTAAAAAGTGCCATAAGAACTCCATTCTGGCACCTTCCCCGGGTGGAGTTGTGCATGGGGTGTCTTTGGAACATTTTCTCACCAGCCGAGTCCAAAATTCAGCGGTTCCCCATCTCAGCCCAGAAAGCAGGTAGAACAAGTTTTGTGGTGCCTTTCAGCTGCCTACCGGGGCAGTGCAAAAACTACCAACAGATTCCTTTCTGGCACCTTCCCCGGTGGAGTTGTGCATGGGATGTGTTTGGAACATTTTGTCACCAGCCGAGTCCAAAATTCAGCGCTTCCCCATCTCAGCCCAGAAAGCAGGTAGAACAACATTTGTGGTGCCTTTCAGCTGCCTACCGGGGTACTGTAAAAACTACCAAGAGAACTCCTTTCTGGCTCCTTCCCCGGTGGAGTTGTGCATGGGGTGTCTTTGGAACATTTTCTCACCGGCCGAGTCCAAAATTCAGCGGTTCCCCATCTCAGCCCAGAAAGCAGGTAGGACAAGTTTTGTGGTGCCTTTCAGCTGCCTACCGGGGCACTGTAAAAACTACCAAGAGAACTCCTTTCTGGCACCTTCCCCGGTGGAGTTGTGCATGGGGTGTTTTTGGAACATTTTCTCACCAGCCGAGTCCAAAATTCAGCGCTTCCCCATCTCAGCCCAGAAAGCAGGTAGAACAACTTTTGTGGCGCCTTTCAGCTGCCTACCGGGGCACTGTAAAAAGTGCCATAAGAATTCCTTTCTGGCACCTTCCCCGGTGGAGTTGTGCATGGGGTGTGTTTGGAGCATTTTCTCACCAGCCGAGTCCAAAATTCAGCGGTTCCCCATCTCAGCCCAGAAAGCAGGTAGAACAACTTTTGTGGTGCCTTTCAGCTGCCTACCGGGGTAGTGCAAAATCTACCAAAAGAACTCCTTTCTGGCTCCTTCCCCGGTGGAGTTGTGCATGGGATGTGTTTGGAACATTTTGTCACCAGCCGAGTCCAAAATTCAGCGCTTCCCCATCTCAGCCCAGAAAGCAGGTAGAACAACATTTGTGGTGCCTTTCAGCTGCCTACCGGGGTACTGTAAAAACTACCAAGAGAACTCCTTTCTGGCTCCTTCCCCGGTGGAGTTGTGCATGGGGTGTCTTTGGAACATTTTCTCACCGGCCGAGTCCAAAATTCAGCGGTTCCCCATCTCAGCCCAGAAAGCAGGTAGGACAAGTTTTGTGGTGCCTTTCAGCTGCCTACCGGGGCACTGTAAAAACTACCAAGAGAACTCCTTTCTGGCACCTTCCCCGGTGGAGTTGTGCATGGGGTGTTTTTGGAACATTTTCTCACCAGCCGAGTCCAAAATTCAGCGCTTCCCCATCTCAGCCCAGAAAGCAGGTAGAACAACTTTTGTGGCGCCTTTCAGCTGCCTACCGGGGCACTGTAAAAAGTGCCATAAGAATTCCTTTCTGGCACCTTCCCCGGTGGAGTTGTGCATGGGGTGTGTTTGGAGCATTTTCTCACCAGCCGAGTCCAAAATTCAGCGGTTCCCCATCTCAGCCCAGAAAGCAGGTAGAACAACTTTTGTGGTGCCTTTCAGCTGCCTACCGGGGTAGTGCAAAATCTACCAAAAGAACTCCTTTCTGGCTCCTTCCCCGGTGGAGTTGTGCATGGGGTGTGTTTGGAACATTTTCTCACCAGCCGAGTCAAAAAGTCAGCAGTTCCCATCTCAGCCCAGAAAGCAGGTAGAACATCCTTTGTGGTGCCTTTCACCTGCCTACCGGGGCACTGTAAAAAGTGCCATAAGAACTCCATTCTGGCACCTTCCCCGGGTGGAGTTGTGCATGGGGTGTCTTTGGAACATTTTCTCACCAGCCGAGTCCAAAATTCAGCGGTTCCCCATCTCAGCCCAGAAAGCAGGTAGAACAAGTTTTGTGGTGCCTTTCAGCTGCCTACCGGGGCAGTGCAAAAACTACCAACAGATTCCTTTCTGGCACCTTCCCCGGTGGAGTTGTGCATGGGATGTGTTTGGAACATTTTGTCACCAGCCGAGTCCAAAATTCAGCGCTTCCCCATCTCAGCCCAGAAAGCAGGTAGAACAACATTTGTGGTGCCTTTCAGCTGCCTACCGGGGTACTGTAAAAACTACCAAGAGAACTCCTTTCTGGCTCCTTCCCCGGTGGAGTTGTGCATGGGGTGTCTTTGGAACATTTTCTCACCGGCCGAGTCCAAAATTCAGCGGTTCCCCATCTCAGCCCAGAAAGCAGGTAGGACAAGTTTTGTGGTGCCTTTCAGCTGCCTACCGGGGCACTGTAAAAACTACCAAGAGAACTCCTTTCTGGCACCTTCCCCGGTGGAGTTGTGCATGGGGTGTTTTTGGAACATTTTCTCACCAGCCGAGTCCAAAATTCAGCGCTTCCCCATCTCAGCCCAGAAAGCAGGTAGAACAACTTTTGTGGCGCCTTTCAGCTGCCTACCGGGGCACTGTAAAAAGTGCCATAAGAATTCCTTTCTGGCACCTTCCCCGGTGGAGTTGTGCATGGGGTGTGTTTGGAGCATTTTCTCACCAGCCGAGTCCAAAATTCAGCGGTTCCCCATCTCAGCCCAGAAAGCAGGTAGAACAACTTTTGTGGTGCCTTTCAGCTGCCTACCGGGGTAGTGCAAAATCTACCAAAAGAACTCCTTTCTGGCTCCTTCCCCGGTGGAGTTGTGCATGGGATGTGTTTGGAACATTTTGTCACCAGCCGAGTCCAAAATTCAGCGCTTCCCCATCTCAGCCCAGAAAGCAGGTAGAACAACATTTGTGGTGCCTTTCAGCTGCCTACCGGGGTACTGTAAAAACTACCAAGAGAACTCCTTTCTGGCTCCTTCCCCGGTGGAGTTGTGCATGGGGTGTCTTTGGAACATTTTCTCACCGGCCGAGTCCAAAATTCAGCGGTTCCCCATCTCAGCCCAGAAAGCAGGTAGGACAAGTTTTGTGGTGCCTTTCAGCTGCCTACCGGGGCACTGTAAAAACTACCAAGAGAACTCCTTTCTGGCACCTTCCCCGGTGGAGTTGTGCATGGGGTGTTTTTGGAACATTTTCTCACCAGCCGAGTCCAAAATTCAGCGCTTCCCCATCTCAGCCCAGAAAGCAGGTAGAACAACTTTTGTGGCGCCTTTCAGCTGCCTACCGGGGCACTGTAAAAAGTGCCATAAGAATTCCTTTCTGGCACCTTCCCCGGTGGAGTTGTGCATGGGGTGTGTTTGGAGCATTTTCTCACCAGCCGAGTCCAAAATTCAGCGGTTCCCCATCTCAGCCCAGAAAGCAGGTAGAACAACTTTTGTGGTGCCTTTCAGCTGCCTACCGGGGTAGTGCAAAATCTACCAAAAGAACTCCTTTCTGGCTCCTTCCCCGGTGGAGTTGTGCATGGGGTGTGTTTGGAACATTTTCTCACCAGCCGAGTCAAAAAGTCAGCAGTTCCCATCTCAGCCCAGAAAGCAGGTAGAACATCCTTTGTGGTGCCTTTCACCTGCCTACCGGGGCACTGTAAAAAGTGCCATAAGAACTCCATTCTGGCACCTTCCCCGGGTGGAGTTGTGCATGGGGTGTCTTTGGAACATTTTCTCACCAGCCGAGTCCAAAATTCAGCGGTTCCCCATCTCAGCCCAGAAAGCAGGTAGAACAAGTTTTGTGGTGCCTTTCAGCTGCCTACCGGGGCAGTGCAAAAACTACCAACAGATTCCTTTCTGGCACCTTCCCCGGTGGAGTTGTGCATGGGATGTGTTTGGAACATTTTCTCACCAGCCGAGTCCAAAATTCAGCGGTTCCCCATCTCAGCCCAGAAAGCAGGTAGAACAAGTTTTGTGGTGCCTTTCAGCTGCCTACCGGGGCACTGTAAAAACTACCAAGAGAACTCCATTCTGGCACCTTCCCCGGGTGGAGTTGTGCATGGGGTGTCTTTGGAAGATTTTGTCACCAGCCGAGTCCAAAATTCAGCGGTTCCCCATCTCAGCCCAGAAAGCAGGTAGAACAACTTTTTTGGTGCCTTTCAGCTGCCTACCGGGGTACTGCAAAAACTACCAAGAGAACTCCTTACTGGCACCTTCCCCGGTGGAGTTGTACATGGGGTGTGTTTGGAACATTTTGTCACCAGCCGAGTCCAAAATTCAGCGCTTCCCCATCTCAGCCCAGAAAGCAGGTAGAACAACATTTGTGGTACCTTTCAGCTGCCTACCGGGGTACTGTAAAAACTACCAAGAGAACTCCTTTCTGGCACCTTCCCCGGTGGAGTTGTGCATGGGGTGTGTTTGGAACATTTTCTCACCAGCCGAGTCCAAAATTCAGCGCTTCCCCATCTCAGCCCAGAAAGCAGGTAGAACAACTTTTGTGGCGCCTTTCAGCTGCCTACCGGGGTACTGTAAAAACTGCCATAAGAACTCCATTCTGGCACCTTCCCCGGGTGGAGTTGTGCATGGGGTGTGTTTGGAACATTTTGTCACCAGCCGAGTCCAAAATTCAGCGCTTCCCCATCTCAGCCCAGAAAGCAGGTAGAACAACTTTTTTGGTGCCTTTCAGCTGCCTACCGGGGCAGTGCAAAAACTACCAAGAGAACTCCTTTCTGGCACCTTCCCCGGTGGAGTTGTGCATGGAGTGTGTTTGGAACATTTTCTCACCGGCCGAGTCCAAAATTCAGCGGTTCCCCATCTCAGCCCAGAAAGCAGGTAGAACAACTTTTGTGGTGCCTTTCAGCTGCCTACCGGGGTAGTGCAAAATCTACCAACAGATTCCTTTCTGGCACCTTCCCCGGTGGAGTTGTGCATGGGATGTGTTTGGAACATTTTGTCACCAGCCGAGTCCAAAATTCAGCGCTTCCCCATCTCAGCCCTGAAAGCAGGTAGAACAACTTTTGTGGTGCCTTTCAGCTGCCTACCGGGGTAGTGCAAAATCTACCAAAAGAACTCCTTTCTGGCTCCTTCCCCGGTGGAGTTGTGCATGGGCTGTGTTTGGAACATTTTCTCACCAGCCGAGTCAAAAAGTCAGCAGTTCCCATCTCAGCCCAGAAAGCAGGTAGAACATCCTTTGTGGTGCCTTTCACCTGCCTACCGGGGCACTGTAAAAAGTGCCATAAGAACTCCATTCTGGCACCTTCCCCGGGTGGAGTTGTGCATGGGGTGTCTTTGGAACATTTTGTCACCAGCCGAGTCCAAAATTCAGCGCTTCCCCATCTCAGCCCAGAAAGCAGGTAGAACAACATTTGTGGTGCCTTTCAGCTGCCTACCGGGGTACTGTAAAAACTACCAAGAGAACTCCTTTCTGGCTCCTTCCCCGGTGGAGTTGTGCATGGGGTGTCTTTGGAACATTTTCTCACCAGCCGAGTCCAAAATTCAGCGGTTCCCCATCACAGCACAGAAAGCAGGTAGGACAAGATTTGTGGCGCCTTTCAGCTGCCTACCGGGGCAGTGCAAAAACTACCAAGAGAACTCCTTACTGGCACCTTCCCCGGTGGAGTTGTGCATGGGGTGTGTTTGGAACATTTTCTCACCAGCCGAGTCCAAAATTCAGCGGTTCCCCATCTCAGCCCAGAAAGCAGGTAGAACAACATTTGTGGCGCCTTTCAGCTGCCTACCGGGGTAGTGCAAAATCTACCAAGAGAACTCCTTTCTGGCTCCTTCCCCGGTGGAGTTGTGCATGGGGTGTGTTTGGAACATTTTCTCACCAGCCGAGTCAAAAAGTCAGCAGTTCCCATCTCAGCCCAGAAAGCAGGTAGAACATCCTTTGTGGCGCCTTTCACCTGCCTACCGGGGCACTGTAAAAAGTGCCATAAGAACTCCATTCTGGCACCTTCCCCGGGTGGAGTTGTGCATGGGGTGTCTTTGGAACATTTTCTCACCAGCCGAGTCCAAAATTCAGCGGTTCCCCATCTCAGCCCAGAAAGCAGGTAGAACAAGTTTTGTGGTGCCTTTCAGCTGCCTACCGGGGCAGTGCAAAAACTACCAACAGATTCCTTTCTGGCACCTTCCCCGGTGGAGTTGTGCATGGGATGTGTTTGGAACATTTTGTCACCAGCCGAGTCCAAAATTCAGCGCTTCCCCATCTCAGCCCAGAAAGCAGGTAGAACAACATTTGTGGTGCCTTTCAGCTGCCTACCGGGGTACTGTAAAAACTACCAAGAGAACTCCTTTCTGGCTCCTTCCCCGGTGGAGTTGTGCATGGGGTGTCTTTGGAACATTTTCTCACCGGCCGAGTCCAAAATTCAGCGGTTCCCCATCTCAGCCCAGAAAGCAGGTAGGACAAGTTTTGTGGTGCCTTTCAGCTGCCTACCGGGGTACTGTAAAAACTACCAAGAGAACTCCTTTCTGGCACCTTCCCCGGTGGAGTTGTGCATGGGGTGTTTTTGGAACATTTTCTCACCAGCCGAGTCCAAAATTCAGCGCTTCCCCATCTCAGCCCAGAAAGCAGGTAGAACAACTTTTGTGGCGCCTTTCAGCTGCCTACCGGGGCACTGTAAAAAGTGCCATAAGAATTCCTTTCTGGCACCTTCCCCGGTGGAGTTGTGCATGGGGTGTGTTTGGAGCATTTTCTCACCAGCCGAGTCCAAAATTCAGCGGTTCCCCATCTCAGCCCAGAAAGCAGGTAGAACAACTTTTGTGGTGCCTTTCAGCTGCCTACCGGGGTAGTGCAAAATCTACCAACAGATTCCTTTCTGGCACCTTCCCCGGTGGAGTTGTGCATGGGATGTGTTTGGAACATTTTGTCACCAGCCGAGTCCAAAATTCAGCGCTTCCCCATCTCAGCCCTGAAAGCAGGTAGAACAACTTTTGTGGTGCCTTTCAGCTGCCTACCGGGGTAGTGCAAAATCTACCAAAAGAACTCCTTTCTGGCTCCTTCCCCGGTGGAGTTGTGCATGGGGTGTGTTTGGAACATTTTCTCACCAGCCGAGTCAAAAAGTCAGCAGTTCCCATCTCAGCCCAGAAAGCAGGTAGAACATCCTTTGTGGTGCCTTTCACCTGCCTACCGGGGCACTGTAAAAAGTGCCATAAGAACTCCATTCTGGCACCTTCCCCGGGTGGAGTTGTGCATGGGGTGTCTTTGGAACATTTTCTCACCAGCCGAGTCCAAAATTCAGCGGTTCCCCATCTCAGCCCAGAAAGCAGGTAGAACAAGTTTTGTGGTGCCTTTCAGCTGCCTACCGGGGCAGTGCAAAAACTACCAACAGATTCCTTTCTGGCACCTTCCCCGGTGGAGTTGTGCATGGGATGTGTTTGGAACATTTTCTCACCAGCCGAGTCCAAAATTCAGCGGTTCCCCATCTCAGCCCAGAAAGCAGGTAGAACAACATTTGTGGTGCCTTTCAGCTGCCTACCGGGGCACTGTAAAAACTACCAAGAGAACTCCATTCTGGCACCTTCCCCGGGTGGAGTTGTGCATGGGGTGTCTTTGGAACATTTTCTCACCAGCCGAGTCCAAAATTCAGCGGTTCCCCATCTCAGCCCAGAAAGCAGGTAGAACAAGTTTTGTGGTGCCTTTCAGCTGCCTACCGGGGCAGTGCAAAAACTACCAACAGATTCCTTTCTGGCACCTTCCCCGGTGGAGTTGTGCATGGGATGTGTTTGGAACATTTTGTCACCAGCCGAGTCCAAAATTCAGCGCTTCCCCATCTCAGCCCAGAAAGCAGGTAGAACAACATTTGTGGTGCCTTTCAGCTGCCTACCGGGGTACTGTAAAAACTACCAAGAGAACTCCTTTCTGGCTCCTTCCCCGGTGGAGTTGTGCATGGGGTGTCTTTGGAACATTTTCTCACCGGCCGAGTCCAAAATTCAGCGGTTCCCCATCTCAGCCCAGAAAGCAGGTAGGACAAGTTTTGTGGTGCCTTTCAGCTGCCTACCGGGGCACTGTAAAAACTACCAAGAGAACTCCTTTCTGGCACCTTCCCCGGTGGAGTTGTGCATGGGGTGTTTTTGGAACATTTTCTCACCAGCCGAGTCCAAAATTCAGCGCTTCCCCATCTCAGCCCAGAAAGCAGGTAGAACAACTTTTGTGGCGCCTTTCAGCTGCCTACCGGGGCACTGTAAAAAGTGCCATAAGAATTCCTTTCTGGCACCTTCCCCGGTGGAGTTGTGCATGGGGTGTGTTTGGAGCATTTTCTCACCAGCCGAGTCCAAAATTCAGCGGTTCCCCATCTCAGCCCAGAAAGCAGGTAGAACAACTTTTGTGGTGCCTTTCAGCTGCCTACCGGGGTAGTGCAAAATCTACCAACAGATTCCTTTCTGGCACCTTCCCCGGTGGAGTTGTGCATGGGATGTGTTTGGAACATTTTGTCACCAGCCGAGTCCAAAATTCAGCGCTTCCCCATCTCAGCCCTGAAAGCAGGTAGAACAACTTTTGTGGTGCCTTTCAGCTGCCTACCGGGGTAGTGCAAAATCTACCAAAAGAACTCCTTTCTGGCTCCTTCCCCGGTGGAGTTGTGCATGGGGTGTGTTTGGAACATTTTCTCACCAGCCGAGTCAAAAAGTCAGCAGTTCCCATCTCAGCCCAGAAAGCAGGTAGAACATCCTTTGTGGTGCCTTTCACCTGCCTACCGGGGCACTGTAAAAAGTGCCATAAGAACTCCATTCTGGCACCTTCCCCGGGTGGAGTTGTGCATGGGGTGTCTTTGGAACATTTTCTCACCAGCCGAGTCCAAAATTCAGCGGTTCCCCATCTCAGCCCAGAAAGCAGGTAGAACAAGTTTTGTGGTGCCTTTCAGCTGCCTACCGGGGCAGTGCAAAAACTACCAACAGATTCCTTTCTGGCACCTTCCCCGGTGGAGTTGTGCATGGGATGTGTTTGGAACATTTTCTCACCAGCCGAGTCCAAAATTCAGCGGTTCCCCATCTCAGCCCAGAAAGCAGGTAGAACAAGTTTTGTGGTGCCTTTCAGCTGCCTACCGGGGCACTGTAAAAACTACCAAGAGAACTCCATTCTGGCACCTTCCCCGGGTGGAGTTGTGCATGGGGTGTCTTTGGAAGATTTTGTCACCAGCCGAGTCCAAAATTCAGCGGTTCCCCATCTCAGCCCAGAAAGCAGGTAGAACAACTTTTTTGGTGCCTTTCAGCTGCCTACCGGGGTACTGCAAAAACTACCAAGAGAACTCCTTACTGGCACCTTCCCCGGTGGAGTTGTACATGGGGTGTGTTTGGAACATTTTGTCACCAGCCGAGTCCAAAATTCAGCGCTTCCCCATCTCAGCCCAGAAAGCAGGTAGAACAACATTTGTGGTACCTTTCAGCTGCCTACCGGGGTACTGTAAAAACTACCAAGAGAACTCCTTTCTGGCACCTTCCCCGGTGGAGTTGTGCATGGGGTGTGTTTGGAACATTTTCTCACCAGCCGAGTCCAAAATTCAGCGCTTCCCCATCTCAGCCCAGAAAGCAGGTAGAACAACTTTTGTGGCGCCTTTCAGCTGCCTACCGGGGTACTGTAAAAACTGCCATAAGAACTCCATTCTGGCACCTTCCCCGGGTGGAGTTGTGCATGGGGTGTGTTTGGAACATTTTGTCACCAGCCGAGTCCAAAATTCAGCGCTTCCCCATCTCAGCCCAGAAAGCAGGTAGAACAACTTTTTTGGTGCCTTTCAGCTGCCTACCGGGGCAGTGCAAAAACTACCAAGAGAACTCCTTTCTGGCACCTTCCCCGGTGGAGTTGTGCATGGAGTGTGTTTGGAACATTTTCTCACCGGCCGAGTCCAAAATTCAGCGGTTCCCCATCTCAGCCCAGAAAGCAGGTAGAACAACTTTTGTGGTGCCTTTCAGCTGCCTACCGGGGTAGTGCAAAATCTACCAACAGATTCCTTTCTGGCACCTTCCCCGGTGGAGTTGTGCATGGGATGTGTTTGGAACATTTTGTCACCAGCCGAGTCCAAAATTCAGCGCTTCCCCATCTCAGCCCTGAAAGCAGGTAGAACAACTTTTGTGGTGCCTTTCAGCTGCCTACCGGGGTAGTGCAAAATCTACCAAAAGAACTCCTTTCTGGCTCCTTCCCCGGTGGAGTTGTGCATGGGCTGTGTTTGGAACATTTTCTCACCAGCCGAGTCAAAAAGTCAGCAGTTCCCATCTCAGCCCAGAAAGCAGGTAGAACATCCTTTGTGGTGCCTTTCACCTGCCTACCGGGGCACTGTAAAAAGTGCCATAAGAACTCCATTCTGGCACCTTCCCCGGGTGGAGTTGTGCATGGGGTGTCTTTGGAACATTTTGTCACCAGCCGAGTCCAAAATTCAGCGCTTCCCCATCTCAGCCCAGAAAGCAGGTAGAACAACATTTGTGGTGCCTTTCAGCTGCCTACCGGGGTACTGTAAAAACTACCAAGAGAACTCCTTTCTGGCTCCTTCCCCGGTGGAGTTGTGCATGGGGTGTCTTTGGAACATTTTCTCACCAGCCGAGTCCAAAATTCAGCGGTTCCCCATCACAGCACAGAAAGCAGGTAGGACAAGATTTGTGGCGCCTTTCAGCTGCCTACCGGGGCAGTGCAAAAACTACCAAGAGAACTCCTTACTGGCACCTTCCCCGGTGGAGTTGTGCATGGGGTGTGTTTGGAACATTTTCTCACCAGCCGAGTCCAAAATTCAGCGCTTCCCCATCTCAGCCCAGAAAGCAGGTAGAACAACTTTTGTGGCGCCTTTCAGCTGCCTACCGGGGCACTGTAAAAAGTGCCATAAGAATTCCTTTCTGGCACCTTCCCCGGTGGAGTTGTGCATGGGGTGTGTTTGGAACATTTTCTCACCAGCCGAGTCCAAAATTCAGCGGTTCCCCATCTCAGCCCAGAAAGCAGGTAGAACAACTTTTGTGGTGCCTTTCAGCTGCCTACCGGGGTAGTGCAAAATCTACCAACAGATTCCTTTCTGGCACCTTCCCCGGTGGAGTTGTGCATGGGATGTGTTTGGAACATTTTCTCACCAGCCGAGTCCAAAATTCAGCGCTTCCCCATCTCAGCCCTGAAAGCAGGTAGAACAACTTTTGTGGTGCCTTTCAGCTGCCTACCGGGGTAGTGCAAAATCTACCAAAAGAACTCCTTTCTGGCTCCTTCCCCGGTGGAGTTGTGCATGGGGTGTGTTTGGAACATTTTCTCACCAGCCGAGTCAAAAAGTCAGCAGTTCCCATCTCAGCCCAGAAAGCAGGTAGAACATCCTTTGTGGTGCCTTTCACCTGCCTACCGGGGCACTGTAAAAAGTGCCATAAGAACTCCATTCTGGCACCTTCCCCGGGTGGAGTTGTGCATGGGGTGTCTTTGGAACATTTTCTCACCAGCCGAGTCCAAAATTCAGCGGTTCCCCATCTCAGCCCAGAAAGCAGGTAGAACAAGTTTTGTGGTGCCTTTCAGCTGCCTACCGGGGCAGTGCAAAAACTACCAACAGATTCCTTTCTGGCACCTTCCCCGGTGGAGTTGTGCATGGGATGTGTTTGGAACATTTTGTCACCAGCCGAGTCCAAAATTCAGCGCTTCCCCATCTCAGCCCAGAAAGCAGGTAGAACAACATTTGTGGTGCCTTTCAGCTGCCTACCGGGGTACTGTAAAAACTACCAAGAGAACTCCTTTCTGGCTCCTTCCCCGGTGGAGTTGTGCATGGGGTGTCTTTGGAACATTTTGTCACCGGCCGAGTCCAAAATTCAGCGGTTCCCCATCTCAGCCCAGAAAGCAGGTAGGACAAGTTTTGTGGTGCCTTTCAGCTGCCTACCGGGGTACTGTAAAAACTACCAAGAGAACTCCTTTCTGGCACCTTCCCCGGTGGAGTTGTGAATGGGGTGTGTTTGGAACATTTTCTCACCAGCCGAGTCCAAAATTCAGCGGTTCCCCATCACAGCACAGAAAGCAGGTAGGACAAGATTTGTGGCGCCTTTCAGCTGCCTACCGGGGCAGTGCAAAAACTACCAAGAGAACTCCTTTCTGGCACCTTCCCCGGTGGAGTTGTACATGGGGTGTGTTTGGAACATTTTGTCACCAGCCGAGTCCAAAATTCAGCGGTTCCCCATCTCAGCCCAGAAAGCAGGTAGAACAACTTTTGTGGTACCTTTCAGCTGCCTACCGGGGTACTGTAAAAACTACCAAGAGAACTCCTTTCTGGCACCTTCCCCGGTGGAGTTGTGCATGGGGTGTGTTTGGAACATTTTCTCACCAGCCGAGTCCAAAATTCAGCGGTTCCCCATCTCAGCCCAGAAAGCAGGTAGAACAACATTTGTGGTACCTTTCAGCTGCCTACCGGGGTACTGTAAAAACTACCAAGAGAACTCCTTTCTGGCACCTTCCCCGGTGGAATTGTGCATGGGGTGTGTTTGGAACATTTTCTCACCAGCCGAGTCCAAAATTCAGCGGTTCCCCATCTCAGCCCAGAAAGCTGGTAGATCAACTTTTGTGGTTCCTTTCATTAGGCTACAGGGGCAGTGTAAGAACTACCAAGAGAACTCCTTTCTGGCACCTTCCCCGGTGGAGTTGTGCATGGGGTGTGTTAGGAACATTTTGCCACCAGCCGAGTCCAAAATTCAGCGGTTCCCCATCTCAGCCCAGAAAGCAGGTAGAACGAGTTTTGTAGTGCCTTTCAGCTGCCTACCGGGGTACTGTAAAAACTACCAAGAGAACTCCATTCTGGCACCTTCCCCGGGTGCAGTTGTGCATGGGGTGTCTTTGGAAGATTTTGTCACCAGCCGAGTCCAAAATTCAGCGCTTCCCCATCTCAGCCCAGAAAGCAGGTAGAACAACTTTTGTGGCGCCTTTCAGCTGCCTACCGGGGTACTGTAAAAACTGCCAAGAGAACTCCATTCTGGCACCTTCCCCGGGTGGAGTTGTGCATGGGGTGTGTTTGGAACATTTTGTCACCAGCCGAGTCCAAAATTCAGCGGTTCCCCATCTCAGCCCAGAAAGCAGGTAGAACAACTTTTTTGGTGCCTTTCAGCTGCCTACCGGGGTACTGTAAAAACTACCAAGAGAACTCCTTTCTGGCACCTTCCCCGGTGGAGTTGTGCATGGGGTGTGTTTGGAACATTTTCTCACCGGCCGAGTCCAAAATTCAGCGCTTCCCCATCTCAGCCCAGAAAGCAGGTAGGACAAGTTTTGTGGCGCCTTTCAGCTGCCTACCGGGGTACTGTAAAAACTACCAAGAGAACTCCTTTCTGGCACCTTCCCCGGTGGAGTTGTGAATGGGGTGTGTTTGGAACATTTTCTCACCAGCCGAGTCCAAAATTCAGCGGTTCCCCATCTCAGCCCAGAAAGCAGGTAGAACAAGTTTTGTGGTGCCTTTCAGCTGCCTACCGGGGCAGTGCAAAAACTACCAAGAGAACTCCTACTGGCACCTTCCCCGGTGGAGTTGTGCATGGGGTGTGTTTGGAACATTTTGTCACCGGCCGAGTCCAAAATTCAGCGGTTCCCCATCTCAGCCCAGAAAGCAGGTAGAACAACATTTGTGGTACCTTTCAGCTGCCTACCGGGGTACTGTAAAAACTACCAAGAGAACTCCTTTCTGGCACCTTCCCCGGTGGAGTTGTGCATGGGGTGTGTTTGGAACAGTTTGTCACCAGCCGAGTCCAAAATTCAGCGCTTCCCCATCTCAGCCCAGAAAGCAGGTAGAACAAGTTTTGTGGCGCCTTTCAGCTGCCTACCGCGGTACTGTAAAAACTACCAACAGAACTCCTTTCGGGCTCCTTCCCTGGTGGAGTTGTGCATGGGGTGTGTTTGGAACATTTTGTCACCAGCCGAGTCCAAAATTCTGCAGTTCCCCATCTCAGCCCAGAAAGCAGGTAGAACATCTTTTGTGGTGCCTTTCAGCTGCCTACCAGGACACTGTAAAAACTGTCATAAGAACTCCTTTCTGGCACCTTCCCCGGTGGAGTTATGCATGGGGTGTGTTTGGAACATTTTCTCACTAGCCGAGTCCAAAATTCAGCGGTTCCCCATCTCAGCCCAGAAAGCAGGTAGAACAACATTTGTGGTACCTTTCAGCTGCCTACCGGGGTACTGTAAAAACTACCAAGAGAACTCCTTTCTGGCACCTTCCCCGGTGGAGTTGTGCATGGGGTGTGTTTGGAACATTTTCTCACCAGCCGAGTCCAAAATTCAGCGCTTCCCCATCTCAGCCCAGAAAGCAGGTAGAACAACTTTTTTGGTGCCTTTCAGCTGCCTACCGGGGCAGTGCAAAAAGTGCCATAAGAACTCCTTTCTGGCACCTTCCCCGGTGGAGTTGTGCATGGAGTGTTTTTGGAACATTTTGTCACCAGCCGAGTCCAAAATTCAGCGGTTCCCCATCTCAGCCCAGAAAGCAGGTAGAACAACATTTGTGGTACCTTTCAGCTGCCTACCGGGGTACTGTAAAAACTACCAAGAGAACTCCTTTCTGGCACCTTCCCCGGTGGAGTTGTGCATGGGGTGTGTTTGGAACATTTTCTCACCAGCCGAGTCCAAAATTCAGCGGTTCCCCATCTCAGCCCAGAAAGCTGGTAGATCAACTTTTGTGGTTCCTTTCATTAGGCTACAGGGGCAGTGTAAGAACTACCAAGAGAACTCCTTTCTGGCACCTTCCCCGGTGGAGTTGTGCATGGGGTGTGTTTGGAACATTTTGCCACCAGCCGAGTCCAAAAGCCAGCGGTTCCCCATCTCAGCCCAGAAAGCAGGTAGAACGAGTTTTGTAGTGCCTTTCAGCTGCCTACCGGGGTACTGTAAAAACTACCAAGAGAACTCCATTCTGGCACCTTCCCCGGGTGCAGTTGTGCATGGGGTGTCTTTGGAAGATTTTGTCACCAGCCGAGTCCAAAATTCAGCGCTTCCCCATCTCAGCCCAGAAAGCAGGTAGAACAACTTTTGTGGTGCCTTTCAGCTGCCTACCGGGGTACTGTAAAAACTGCCAAGAGAACTCCATTCTGGCACCTTCCCCGGGTGGAGTTGTGCATGGGGTGTGTTTGGAACATTTTGTCACCAGCCGAGTCCAAAATTCAGCGGTTCCCCATCTCAGCCCAGAAAGCAGGTAGAACAACTTTTTTGGTGCCTTTCAGCTGCCTACCGGGGTACTGTAAAAACTACCAAGAGAACTCCTTTCTGGCACCTTCCCCGGTGGAGTTGTGCATGGGGTGTGTTTGGAACATTTTCTCACCAGCCGAGTCAAAAAGTCAGCAGTTCCCATCTCAGCCCAGAAAGCAGGTAGAACGAGTTTTGTAGTGCCTTTCAGCTGCCTACCGGGGTACTGTAAAAAGTGCCAACAGAACTCCATTCTGGCACCTTCCCCGGGTGGAGTTGTGCATGGGGTGTCTTTGGAACATTTTCTCACCAGCCGAGTCCAAAATTCAGCGCTTCCCCATCTCAGCCCAGAAAGCAGGTAGAACAAGTTTTGTGGCGCCTTTCAGCTGCCTACCGGGGTAGTGCAAAATCTACCAAGAGAACTCCTTACTGGCTCCTTCCCCGGTGGAGTTGTGCATGGGGTGTGTTTGGAACATTTTCTCACCAGCCGAGTCAAAAAGTCAGCAGTTCCCATCTCAGCCCAGAAAGCAGGTAGAACATCCTTTGTGGCGCCTTTCACCTGCCTACCGGGGCACTGTAAAAAGTGCCATAAGAACTCCATTCTGGCACCTTCCCCGGGTGGAGTTGTGCATGGGGTGTGTTTGGAACAGTTTGTCACCAGCCGAGTCCAAAATTCAGCGCTTCCCCATCTCAGCCCAGAAAGCAGGTAGAACAACTTTTGTGGTGCCTTTCAGCTGCCTACCGGGGCAGTGCAAAAACTACCAACAGATTCCTTTCTGGCACCTTCCCCGGTGGAGTTGTGCATGGGATGTGTTTGGAACATTTTGTCACCAGCCGAGTCCAAAATTCAGCGCTTCCCCATCTCAGCCCAGAAAGCAGGTAGAACAACATTTGTGGTGCCTTTCAGCTGCCTACCGGGGTACTGTAAAAACTACCAAGAGAACTCCTTTCTGGCTCCTTCCCCGGTGGAGTTGTGCATGGGGTGTCTTTGGAACATTTTGTCACCGGCCGAGTCCAAAATTCAGCGGTTCCCCATCTCAGCCCAGAAAGCAGGTAGGACAAGTTTTGTGGTGCCTTTCAGCTGCCTACCGGGGTACTGTAAAAACTACCAAGAGAACTCCTTTCTGGCACCTTCCCCGGTGGAGTTGTGAATGGGGTGTGTTTGGAACATTTTCTCACCAGCCGAGTCCAAAATTCAGCGGTTCCCCATCTCAGCCCAGAAAGCAGGTAGGACAAGATTTGTGGCGCCTTTCAGCTGCCTACCGGGGCAGTGCAAAAACTACCAAGAGAACTCCTTTCTGGCACCTTCCCCGGTGGAGTTGTACATGGGGTGTGTTTGGAACATTTTGTCACCAGCCGAGTCCAAAATTCAGCGGTTCCCCATCTCAGCCCAGAAAGCAGGTAGAACAACATTTGTGGTACCTTTCAGCTGCCTACCGGGGTACTGTAAAAACTACCAAGAGAACTCCTTTCTGGCACCTTCCCCGGTGGAGTTGTGCATGGGGTGTGTTTGGAACATTTTCTCACCAGCCGAGTCCAAAATTCAGCGCTTCCCCATCTCAGCCCAGAAAGCAGGTAGAACAACTTTTGTGGCGCCTTTCAGCTGCCTACCGGGGTACTGTAAAAACTGCCATAAGAACTCC
This sequence comes from Falco peregrinus, assembly GCF_023634155.1. Classification (NCBI taxonomy): domain Eukaryota; kingdom Metazoa; phylum Chordata; class Aves; order Falconiformes; family Falconidae; genus Falco; species Falco peregrinus. Next base: position 3,371,707 of record NC_073743.1, on the reverse strand, counting down.
ATTCTGGCACCTTCCCCGGGTGGAGTTGTGCATGGGGTGTGTTTGGAACATTTTGTCACCAGCCGAGTCCAAAATTCAGCGCTTCCCCATCTCAGCCCAGAAAGCAGGTAGAACAACTTTTTTGGTGCCTTTCAGCTGCCTACCGGGGCAGTGCAAAAACTACCAAGAGAACTCCTTTCTGGCACCTTCCCCGGTGGAGTTGTGCATGGAGTGTGTTTGGAACATTTTGTCACCAGCCGAGTCCAAAATTCAGCGGTTCCCCATCTCAGCCCAGAAAGCAGGTAGAACAACATTTGTGGTACCTTTCAGCTGCCTACCGGGGTACTGTAAAAACTACCAAGAGAACTCCTTTCTGGCACCTTCCCCGGTGGAATTGTGCATGGGGTGTGTTTGGAACATTTTCTCACCAGCCGAGTCCAAAATTCAGCGGTTCCCCATCTCAGCCCAGAAAGCTGGTAGATCAACTTTTGTGGTTCCTTTCATTAGGCTACAGGGGCAGTGTAAGAACTACCAAGAGAACTCCTTTCTGGCACCTTCCCCGGTGGAGTTGTGCATGGGGTGTGTTAGGAACATTTTGCCACCAGCCGAGTCCAAAATTCAGCGGTTCCCCATCTCAGCCCAGAAAGCAGGTAGAACGAGTTTTGTAGTGCCTTTCAGCTGCCTACCGGGGTACTGTAAAAACTACCAAGAGAACTCCATTCTGGCACCTTCCCCGGGTGCAGTTGTGCATGGGGTGTCTTTGGAAGATTTTGTCACCAGCCGAGTCCAAAATTCAGCGCTTCCCCATCTCAGCCCAGAAAGCAGGTAGAACAACTTTTGTGGCGCCTTTCAGCTGCCTACCGGGGTACTGTAAAAACTGCCAAGAGAACTCCATTCTGGCACCTTCCCCGGGTGGAGTTGTGCATGGGGTGTGTTTGGAACATTTTGTCACCAGCCGAGTCCAAAATTCAGCGGTTCCCCATCTCAGCCCAGAAAGCAGGTAGAACAACTTTTTTGGTGCCTTTCAGCTGCCTACCGGGGTACTGTAAAAACTACCAAGAGAACTCCTTTCTGGCACCTTCCCCGGTGGAGTTGTGCATGGGGTGTGTTTGGAACATTTTCTCACCAGCCGAGTCCAAAATTCAGCGGTTCCCCATCTCAGCCCAGAAAGCAGGTAGAACAACATTTGTGGCGCCTTTCAGCTGCCTACCGGGGCAGTGCAAAAACTACCAAGAGAACTCCTACTGGCACCTTCCCCGGTGGAGTTGTGCATGGGGTGTGTTTGGAACATTTTGTCACCGGCCGAGTCCAAAATTCAGCGGTTCCCCATCTCAGCCCAGAAAGCAGGTAGAACAACATTTGTGGTACCTTTCAGCTGCCTACCGGGGTACTGTAAAAACTACCAAGAGAACTCCTTTCTGGCACCTTCCCCGGTGGAGTTGTGCATGGGGTGTGTTTGGAACAGTTTGTCACCAGCCGAGTCCAAAATTCAGCGCTTCCCCATCTCAGCCCAGAAAGCAGGTAGAACAAGTTTTGTGGCGCCTTTCAGCTGCCTACCGCGGTACTGTAAAAACTACCAACAGAACTCCTTTCGGGCTCCTTCCCTGGTGGAGTTGTGCATGGGGTGTGTTTGGAACATTTTGTCACCAGCCGAGTCCAAAATTCTGCAGTTCCCCATCTCAGCCCAGAAAGCAGGTAGAACATCTTTTGTGGTGCCTTTCAGCTGCCTACCAGGACACTGTAAAAACTGTCATAAGAACTCCTTTCTGGCACCTTCCCCGGTGGAGTTATGCATGGGGTGTGTTTGGAACATTTTCTCACTAGCCGAGTCCAAAATTCAGCGGTTCCCCATCTCAGCCCAGAAAGCAGGTAGAACAACATTTGTGGTACCTTTCAGCTGCCTACCGGGGTACTGTAAAAACTACCAAGAGAACTCCTTTCTGGCACCTTCCCCGGTGGAGTTGTGCATGGGGTGTGTTTGGAACATTTTCTCACCAGCCGAGTCCAAAATTCAGCGCTTCCCCATCTCAGCCCAGAAAGCAGGTAGAACAACTTTTTTGGTGCCTTTCAGCTGCCTACCGGGGCACTGTAAAAAGTGCCATAAGAATTCCTTTCTGGCACCTTCCCCGGTGGAGTTGTGCATGGGGTGTGTTTGGAACATTTTCTCACCAGCCGAGTCCAAAATTCAGCGGTTCCCCATCTCAGCCCAGAAAGCAGGTAGAACAACTTTTGTGGTGCCTTTCAGCTGCCTACCGGGGTAGTGCAAAATCTACCAACAGATTCCTTTCTGGCACCTTCCCCGGTGGAGTTGTGCATGGGATGTGTTTGGAACATTTTCTCACCAGCCGAGTCCAAAATTCAGCGCTTCCCCATCTCAGCCCTGAAAGCAGGTAGAACAACTTTTGTGGTGCCTTTCAGCTGCCTACCGGGGTAGTGCAAAATCTACCAAAAGAACTCCTTTCTGGCTCCTTCCCCGGTGGAGTTGTGCATGGGGTGTGTTTGGAACATTTTCTCACCAGCCGAGTCAAAAAGTCAGCAGTTCCCATCTCAGCCCAGAAAGCAGGTAGAACATCCTTTGTGGTGCCTTTCACCTGCCTACCGGGGCACTGTAAAAAGTGCCATAAGAACTCCATTCTGGCACCTTCCCCGGGTGGAGTTGTGCATGGGGTGTCTTTGGAACATTTTCTCACCAGCCGAGTCCAAAATTCAGCGGTTCCCCATCTCAGCCCAGAAAGCAGGTAGAACAAGTTTTGTGGTGCCTTTCAGCTGCCTACCGGGGCAGTGCAAAAACTACCAACAGATTCCTTTCTGGCACCTTCCCCGGTGGAGTTGTGCATGGGATGTGTTTGGAACATTTTGTCACCAGCCGAGTCCAAAATTCAGCGCTTCCCCATCTCAGCCCAGAAAGCAGGTAGAACAACATTTGTGGTGCCTTTCAGCTGCCTACCGGGGTACTGTAAAAACTACCAAGAGAACTCCTTTCTGGCTCCTTCCCCGGTGGAGTTGTGCATGGGGTGTCTTTGGAACATTTTGTCACCGGCCGAGTCCAAAATTCAGCGGTTCCCCATCTCAGCCCAGAAAGCAGGTAGGACAAGTTTTGTGGTGCCTTTCAGCTGCCTACCGGGGTACTGTAAAAACTACCAAGAGAACTCCTTTCTGGCACCTTCCCCGGTGGAGTTGTGAATGGGGTGTGTTTGGAACATTTTCTCACCAGCCGAGTCCAAAATTCAGCGGTTCCCCATCACAGCACAGAAAGCAGGTAGGACAAGATTTGTGGCGCCTTTCAGCTGCCTACCGGGGCAGTGCAAAAACTACCAAGAGAACTCCTTTCTGGCACCTTCCCCGGTGGAGTTGTACATGGGGTGTGTTTGGAACATTTTGTCACCAGCCGAGTCCAAAATTCAGCGGTTCCCCATCTCAGCCCAGAAAGCAGGTAGAACAACTTTTGTGGTACCTTTCAGCTGCCTACCGGGGTACTGTAAAAACTACCAAGAGAACTCCTTTCTGGCACCTTCCCCGGTGGAGTTGTGCATGGGGTGTGTTTGGAACATTTTCTCACCAGCCGAGTCCAAAATTCAGCGCTTCCCCATCTCAGCCCAGAAAGCAGGTAGAACAACTTTTGTGGCGCCTTTCAGCTGCCTACCGGGGTACTGTAAAAACTGCCATAAGAACTCCATTCTGGCACCTTCCCCGGGTGGAGTTGTGCATGGGGTGTGTTTGGAACATTTTCTCACCAGCCGAGTCCAAAATTCAGCGCTTCCCCATCTCAGCCCAGAAAGCAGGTAGAACAACTTTTTTGGTGCCTTTCAGCTGCCTACCGGGGCAGTGCAAAAACTACCAAGAGAACTCCTTTCTGGCACCTTCCCCGGTGGAGTTGTGCATGGAGTGTGTTTGGAACATTTTGTCACCAGCCGAGTCCAAAATTCAGCGGTTCCCCATCTCAGCCCAGAAAGCAGGTAGAACAACATTTGTGGTACCTTTCAGCTGCCTACCGGGGTACTGTAAAAACTACCAAGAGAACTCCTTTCTGGCACCTTCCCCGGTGGAATTGTGCATGGGGTGTGTTTGGAACATTTTCTCACCAGCCGAGTCCAAAATTCAGCGGTTCCCCATCTCAGCCCAGAAAGCTGGTAGATCAACTTTTGTGGTTCCTTTCATTAGGCTACAGGGGCAGTGTAAGAACTACCAAGAGAACTCCTTTCTGGCACCTTCCCCGGTGGAGTTGTGCATGGGGTGTGTTAGGAACATTTTGCCACCAGCCGAGTCCAAAATTCAGCGGTTCCCCATCTCAGCCCAGAAAGCAGGTAGAACGAGTTTTGTAGTGCCTTTCAGCTGCCTACCGGGGTACTGTAAAAACTACCAAGAGAACTCCATTCTGGCACCTTCCCCGGGTGCAGTTGTGCATGGGGTGTCTTTGGAAGATTTTGTCACCAGCCGAGTCCAAAATTCAGCGCTTCCCCCATCTCAGCCCAGAAAGCAGGTAGAACAACTTTTGTGGCGCCTTTCAGCTGCCTACCGGGGTACTGTAAAAACTGCCAAGAGAACTCCATTCTGGCACCTTCCCCGGGTGGAGTTGTGCATGGGGTGTGTTTGGAACATTTTGTCACCAGCCGAGTCCAAAATTCAGCGGTTCCCCATCTCAGCCCAGAAAGCAGGTAGAACAACTTTTTTGGTGCCTTTCAGCTGCCTACCGGGGTACTGTAAAAACTACCAAGAGAACTCCTTTCTGGCACCTTCCCCGGTGGAGTTGTGCATGGGGTGTGTTTGGAACATTTTCTCACCGGCCGAGTCCAAAATTCAGCGCTTCCCCATCTCAGCCCAGAAAGCAGGTAGGACAAGTTTTGTGGCGCCTTTCAGCTGCCTACCTGGGTACTGTAAAAACTACCAAGAGAACTCCTTTCTGGCACCTTCCCCGGTGGAGTTGTGAATGGGGTGTGTTTGGAACATTTTCTCACCAGCCGAGTCCAAAATTCAGCGGTTCCCCATCTCAGCCCAGAAAGCAGGTAGAACAAGTTTTGTGGTGCCTTTCAGCTGCCTACCGGGGCAGTGCAAAAACTACCAAGAGAACTCCTACTGGCACCTTCCCCGGTGGAGTTGTGCATGGGGGTGTGTTTGGAACATTTTGTCACCGGCCGAGTCCAAAATTCAGCGGTTCCCCATCTCAGCCCAGAAAGCAGGTAGAACAACATTTGTGGTACCTTTCAGCTGCCTACCGGGGGTACTGTAAAAACTACCAAGAGAAACTCCTTTCTGGCACCTTCCCCGGTGGAGTTGTGCATGGGGTGTGTTTGGAACAGTTTGTCACCAGCCGAGTCCAAAATTCAGCGCTTCCCCATCTCAGCCCAGAAAGCAGGTAGAACAAGTTTTGTGGCGCCTTTCAGCTGCCTACCGCGGTACTGTAAAAACTACCAACAGAACTCCTTTCGGGCTCCTTCCCTGGTGGAGTTGTGCATGGGGTGTGTTTGGAACATTTTGTCACCAGCCGAGTCCAAAATTCTGCAGTTCCCCATCTCAGCCCAGAAAGCAGGTAGAACATCTTTTGTGGTGCCTTTCAGCTGCCTACCAGGACACTGTAAAAACTGTCATAAGAACTCCTTTCTGGCACCTTCCCCGGTGGAGTTATGCATGGGGTGTGTTTGGAACATTTTCTCACTAGCCGAGTCCAAAATTCAGCGGTTCCCCATCTCAGCCCAGAAAAGCAGGTAGAACAACATTTGTGGTACCTTTCAGCTGCCTACCGGGGTACTGTAAAAACTACCAAGAGAACTCCTTTCTGGCACCTTCCCCGGTGGAGTTGTGCATGGGGTGTGTTTGGAACATTTTCTCACCAGCCGAGTCCAAAATTCAGCGCTTCCCATCTCAGCCCAGAAAGCAGGTAGAACAACTTTTTTGGTGCCTTTCAGCTGCCTACCGGGGCAGTGCAAAAAGTGCCATAAGAACTCCTTTCTGGCACCTTCCCCGGTGGAGTTGTGCATGGAGTGTTTTTGGAACATTTTGTCACCAGCCGAGTCCAAAATTCAGCGGTTCCCCATCTCAGCCCAGAAAGCAGGTAGAACAACATTTGTGGTACCTTTCAGCTGCCTACCGGGGTACTGTAAGAACTACCAAGAGAACTCCTTTCTGGCACCTTTCCCCGGTGGAGTTGTGCATGGGGTGTGTTTGGAACATTTTCTCACCGCCGAGTCCAAAATTCAGCGCTTCCCCATCTCAGCCCAGAAAGCAGGTAGGACAAGTTTTGTGGCGCCTTTCAGCTGCCTACCTGGGTACTGTAAAAACTACCAAGAGAACTCCTTTCTGGCACCTTCCCCGGTGGAGTTGTGAATGGGGTGTGTTTGGAACATTTTCTCACCAGCCGAGTCCAAAATTCAGCGGTTCCCCATCTCAGCCCAGAAAGCAGGTAGAACAAGTTTTGTGGTGCCTTTCAGCTGCCTACCGGGGCAGTGCAAAAACTACCAAGAGAACTCCTACTGGCACCTTCCCCGGTGGAGTTGTGCATGGGGTGTGTTTGGAACATTTTGTCACCGGCCGAGTCCAAAATTCAGCGGTTCCCCATCTCAGCCCAGAAAGCAGGTAGAACAACATTTGTGGTACCTTTCAGCTGCCTACCGGGGTACTGTAAAAACTACCAAGAGAACTCCTTTCTGGCACCTTCCCCGGTGGAGTTGTGCATGGGGTGTGTTTGGAACAGTTTGTCACCAGCCGAGTCCAAAATTCAGCGCTTCCCCATCTCAGCCCAGAAAGCAGGTAGAACAAGTTTTGTGGCGCCTTTCAGCTGCCTACCGCGGTACTGTAAAAACTACCAACAGAACTCCTTTCGGGCTCCTTCCCTGGTGGAGTTGTGCATGGGGTGTGTTTGGAACATTTTGTCACCAGCCGAGTCCAAAATTCTGCAGTTCCCCATCTCAGCCCAGAAAGCAGGTAGAACATCTTTTGTGGTGCCTTTCAGCTGCCTACCAGGACACTGTAAAAACTGTCATAAGAACTCCTTTCTGGCACCTTCCCCGGTGGAGTTATGCATGGGGTGTGTTTGGAACATTTTCTCACTAGCCGAGTCCAAAATTCAGCGGTTCCCCATCTCAGCCCAGAAAGCAGGTAGAACAACATTTGTGGTACCTTTCAGCTGCCTACCGGGGTACTGTAAAAACTACCAAGAGAACTCCTTTCTGGCACCTTCCCCGGTGGAGTTGTGCATGGGGTGTGTTTGGAACATTTTCTCACCAGCCGAGTCCAAAATTCAGCGCTTCCCCATCTCAGCCCAGAAAGCAGGTAGAACAACTTTTTTGGTGCCTTTCAGCTGCCTACCGGGGCAGTGCAAAAAGTGCCATAAGAACTCCTTTCTGGCACCTTCCCCGGTGGAGTTGTGCATGGAGTGTTTTTGGAACATTTTGTCACCAGCCGAGTCCAAAATTCAGCGGTTCCCCATCTCAGCCCAGAAAGCAGGTAGAACAACATTTGTGGTACCTTTCAGCTGCCTACCGGGGTACTGTAAGAACTACCAAGAGAACTCCTTTCTGGCACCTTCCCCGGTGGAGTTGTGCATGGGGTGTGTTTGGAACATTTTGCCACCAGCCGAGTCCAAAAGCCAGCGGTTCCCCATCTCAGCCCAGAAAGCAGGTAGAACGAGTTTTGTAGTGCCTTTCAGCTGCCTACCGGGGTACTGTAAAAACTACCAAGAGAACTCCATTCTGGCACCTTCCCCGGGTGCAGTTGTGCATGGGGTGTCTTTGGAAGATTTTGTCACCAGCCGAGTCCAAAATTCAGCGCTTCCCCATCTCAGCCCAGAAAGCAGGTAGAACAACTTTTGTGGTGCCTTTCAGCTGCCTACCGGGGTACTGTAAAAACTGCCAAGAGAACTCCATTCTGGCACCTTCCCCGGGTGGAGTTGTGCATGGGGTGTGTTTGGAACATTTTGTCACCAGCCGAGTCCAAAATTCAGCGGTTCCCCATCTCAGCCCAGAAAGCAGGTAGAACAACTTTTGTCGCGCCTTTCAGCTGCCTACCGGGGTACTGTAAAAACTACCAAGAGAACTCCTTTCTGGCACCTTCCCCGGTGGAGTTGTGCATGGGGTGTGTTTGGAACATTTTCTCACCAGCCGAGTCAAAAAGTCAGCAGTTCCCATCTCAGCCCAGAAAGCAGGTAGAACGAGTTTTGTAGTGCCTTTCAGCTGCCTACCGGGGTACTGTAAAAAGTGCCAACAGAACTCCATTCTGGCACCTTCCCCGGGTGGAGTTGTGCATGGGGTGTCTTTGGAACATTTTCTCACCAGCCGAGTCCAAAATTCAGCGCTTCCCCATCTCAGCCCAGAAAGCAGGTAGAACAAGTTTTGTGGCGCCTTCAGCTGCCTACCGGGGTAGTGCAAAATCTACCAAGAGAACTCCTTACTGGCTCCTTCCCCGGTGGAGTTGTGCATGGGGTGTGTTTGGAACATTTTCTCACCAGCCGAGTCAAAAAGTCAGCAGTTCCCATCTCAGCCCAGAAAGCAGGTAGAACATCCTTTGTGGCGCCTTTCACCTGCCTACCGGGGCACTGTAAAAAGTGCCATAAGAACTCCATTCTGGCACCTTCCCCGGGTGGAGTTGTGCATGGGGTGTGTTTGGAACAGTTTGTCACCAGCCGAGTCCAAAATTCAGCGCTTCCCCATCTCAGCCCAGAAAGCAGGTAGAACAACTTTTGTGGTGCCTTTCAGCTGCCTACCGGGGCAGTGCAAAAACTACCAACAGATTCCTTTCTGGCACCTTCCCCGGTGGAGTTGTGCATGGGATGTGTTTGGAACATTTTGTCACCAGCCGAGTCCAAAATTCAGCGCTTCCCCATCTCAGCCCAGAAAGCAGGTAGAACAACATTTGTGGTGCCTTTCAGCTGCCTACCGGGGTACTGTAAAAACTACCAAGAGAACTCCTTTCTGGCACCTTCCCCGGTGGAGTTGTGAATGGGGTGTGTTTGGAACATTTTCTCACCAGCCGAGTCCAAAATTCAGCGGTTCCCCATCACAGCCCAGAAAGCAGGTAGGACAAGATTTGTGGCGCCTTTCAGCTGCCTACCGGGGCAGTGCAAAAACTACCAAGAGAACTCCTTTCTGGCACCTTCCCCGGTGGAGTTGTACATGGGGTGTGTTTGGAACATTTTGTCACCAGCCGAGTCCAAAATTCAGCGGTTCCCCATCTCAGCCCAGAAAGCAGGTAGAACAACATTTGTGGTACCTTTCAGCTGCCTACCGGGGTACTGTAAAAACTACCAAGAGAACTCCTTTCTGGCACCTTCCCCGGTGGAGTTGTGCATGGGGTGTGTTTGGAACATTTTCTCACCAGCCGAGTCCAAAATTCAGCGCTTCCCCATCTCAGCCCAGAAAGCAGGTAGAACAACTTTTGTGGCGCCTTTCAGCTGCCTACCGGGGTACTGTAAAAACTGCCATAAGAACTCCATTCTGGCACCTTCCCCGGGTGGAGTTGTGCATGGGGTGTGTTTGGAACATTTTGTCACCAGCCGAGTCCAAAATTCAGCGCTTCCCCATCTCAGCCCAGAAAGCAGGTAGAACAACTTTTTTGGTGCCTTTCAGCTGCCTACCGGGGCAGTGCAAAAACTACCAAGAGAACTCCTTTCTGGCACCTTCCCCGGTGGAGTTGTGCATGGAGTGTGTTTGGAACATTTTGTCACCAGCCGAGTCCAAAATTCAGCGGTTCCCCATCTCAGCCCAGAAAGCAGGTAGAACAACATTTGTGGTACCTTTCAGCTGCCTACCGGGGTACTGTAAAAACTACCAAGAGAACTCCTTTCTGGCACCTTCCCCGGTGGAATTGTGCATGGGGTGTGTTTGGAACATTTTCTCACCAGCCGAGTCCAAAATTCAGCGGTTCCCCATCTCAGCCCAGAAAGCTGGTAGATCAACTTTTGTGGTTCCTTTCATTAGGCTACAGGGGCAGTGTAAGAACTACCAAGAGAACTCCTTTCTGGCACCTTCCCCGGTGGAGTTGTGCATGGGGTGTGTTAGGAACATTTTGCCACCAGCCGAGTCCAAAATTCAGCGGTTCCCCATCTCAGCCCAGAAAGCAGGTAGAACGAGTTTTGTAGTGCCTTTCAGCTGCCTACCGGGGTACTGTAAAAACTACCAAGAGAACTCCATTCTGGCACCTTCCCCGGGTGCAGTTGTGCATGGGGTGTCTTTGGAAGATTTTGTCACCAGCCGAGTCCAAAATTCAGCGCTTCCCCATCTCAGCCCAGAAAGCAGGTAGAACAACTTTTGTGGCGCCTTTCAGCTGCCTACCGGGGTACTGTAAAAACTGCCAAGAGAACTCCATTCTGGCACCTTCCCCGGGTGGAGTTGTGCATGGGGTGTGTTTGGAACATTTTGTCACCAGCCGAGTCCAAAATTCAGCGGTTCCCCATCTCAGCCCAGAAAGCAGGTAGAACAACTTTTTTGGTGCCTTTCAGCTGCCTACCGGGGTACTGTAAAAACTACCAAGAGAACTCCTTTCTGGCACCTTCCCCGGTGGAGTTGTGCATGGGGTGTGTTTGGAACATTTTCTCACCAGCCGAGTCCAAAATTCAGCGGTTCCCCATCTCAGCCCAGAAAGCAGGTAGAACAACATTTGTGGCGCCTTTCAGCTGCCTACCGGGGCAGTGCAAAAACTACCAAGAGAACTCCTACTGGCACCTTCCCCGGTGGAGTTGTGCATGGGGTGTGTTTGGAACATTTTGTCACCGGCCGAGTCCAAAATTCAGCGGTTCCCCATCTCAGCCCAGAAAGCAGGTAGAACAACATTTGTGGTACCTTTCAGCTGCCTACCGGGGTACTGTAAAAACTACCAAGAGAACTCCTTTCTGGCACCTTCCCCGGTGGAGTTGTGCATGGGGTGTGTTTGGAACAGTTTGTCACCAGCCGAGTCCAAAATTCAGCGCTTCCCCATCTCAGCCCAGAAAGCAGGTAGAACAAGTTTTGTGGCGCCTTTCAGCTGCCTACCGCGGTACTGTAAAAACTACCAACAGAACTCCTTTCGGGCTCCTTCCCTGGTGGAGTTGTGCATGGGGTGTGTTTGGAACATTTTGTCACCAGCCGAGTCCAAAATTCTGCAGTTCCCCATCTCAGCCCAGAAAGCAGGTAGAACATCTTTTGTGGTGCCTTTCAGCTGCCTACCAGGACACTGTAAAAACTGTCATAAGAACTCCTTTCTGGCACCTTCCCCGGTGGAGTTATGCATGGGGTGTGTTTGGAACATTTTCTCACTAGCCGAGTCCAAAATTCAGCGGTTCCCCATCTCAGCCCAGAAAGCAGGTAGAACAACATTTGTGGTACCTTTCAGCTGCCTACCGGGGTACTGTAAAAACTACCAAGAGAACTCCTTTCTGGCACCTTCCCCGGTGGAGTTGTGCATGGGGTGTGTTTGGAACATTTTCTCACCAGCCGAGTCCAAAATTCAGCGCTTCCCCATCTCAGCCCAGAAAGCAGGTAGAACAACTTTTTTGGTGCCTTTCAGCTGCCTACCGGGGCAGTGCAAAAACTACCAAGAGAACTCCTTTCTGGCACCTTCCCCGGTGGAGTTGTGCATGGAGTGTTTTTGGAACATTTTGTCACCAGCCGAGTCCAAAATTCAGCGGTTCCCCATCTCAGCCCAGAAAGCAGGTAGAACAACATTTGTGGTACCTTTCAGCTGCCTACCGGGGTACTGTAAAAACTACCAAGAGAACTCCTTTCTGGCACCTTCCCCGGTGGAGTTGTGCATGGGGTGTGTTTGGAACATTTTCTCACCAGCCGAGTCCAAAATTCAGCGGTTCCCCATCTCAGCCCAGAAAGCTGGTAGATCAACTTTTGTGGTTCCTTTCATTAGGCTACAGGGGCAGTGTAAGAACTACCAAGAGAACTCCTTTCTGGCACCTTCCCCGGTGGAGTTGTGCATGGGGTGTGTTTGGAACATTTTGCCACCAGCCGAGTCCAAAAGCCAGCGGTTCCCCATCTCAGCCCAGAAAGCAGGTAGAACGAGTTTTGTAGTGCCTTTCAGCTGCCTACCGGGGTACTGTAAAAACTACCAAGAGAACTCCATTCTGGCACCTTCCCCGGGTGCAGTTGTGCATGGGGTGTCTTTGGAAGATTTTGTCACCAGCCGAGTCCAAAATTCAGCGCTTCCCCATCTCAGCCCAGAAAGCAGGTAGAACAACTTTTGTGGTGCCTTTCAGCTGCCTACCGGGGTACTGTAAAAACTACCAAGAGAACTCCATTCTGGCACCTTCCCCGGGTGGAGTTGTGCATGGGGTGTGTTTGGAACATTTTGTCACCAGCCGAGTCCAAAATTCAGCGGTTCCCCATCTCAGCCCAGAAAGCAGGTAGAACAACTTTTTTGGTGCCTTTCAGCTGCCTACCGGGGTACTGTAAAAACTACCAAGAGAACTCCTTTCTGGCACCTTCCCCGGTGGAGTTGTGCATGGGGTGTGTTTGGAACATTTTCTCACCAGCCGAGTCAAAAAGTCAGCAGTTCCCATCTCAGCCCAGAAAGCAGGTAGAACGAGTTTTGTAGTGCCTTTCAGCTGCCTACCGGGGTACTGTAAAAAGTGCCAACAGAACTCCATTCTGGCACCTTCCCCGGGTGGAGTTGTGCATGGGGTGTCTTTGGAACATTTTCTCACCAGCCGAGTCCAAAATTCAGCGCTTCCCCATCTCAGCCCAGAAAGCAGGTAGAACAAGTTTTGTGGCGCCTTTCAGCTGCCTACCGGGGTAGTGCAAAATCTACCAAGAGAACTCCTTACTGGCTCCTTCCCCGGTGGAGTTGTGCATGGGGTGTGTTTGGAACATTTTCTCACCAGCCGAGTCAAAAAGTCAGCAGTTCCCATCTCAGCCCAGAAAGCAGGAAGAACATCCTTTGTGGCGCCTTTCACCTGCCTACCGGGGCACTGTAAAAAGTGCCATAAGAACTCCATTCTGGCACCTTCCCCGGGTGGAGTTGTGCATGGGGTGTGTTTGGAACAGTTTGTCACCAGCCGAGTCCAAAATTCAGCGCTTCCCCATCTCAGCCCAGAAAGCAGGTAGAACAACTTTTGTGGCGCCTTTCAGCTGCCTACCGGGGTACTGTAAAAACTGCCATAAGAACTCCATTCTGGCACCTTCCCCGGTGGAGTTGTGCATCGGGTGTGTTTGGAACATTTTCTCACCGGCCGAGTCCAAAATTCAGCGGTTCCCCATCTCAGCCCAGAAAGCAGGTAGAACAACTTTTGTGGCGCCTTTCAGCTGCCTACCGGGGTACTGTAAAAACTGCCATAAGAACTCCATTCTGGCACCTTCCCCGGGTGCAGTTGTGCATGGGGTGTCTTTGGAAGATTTTGTCACCAGCCGAGTCCAAAATTCAGCGCTTCCCCATCTCAGCCCAGAAAGCAGGTAGAACAACTTTTGTGGCGCCTTTCAGCTGCCTACCGGGGTACTGTAAAAACTGCCATAAGAACTCCATTCTGGCACCTTCCCCGGGTGGAGTTGTGCATGGGGTGTGTTTGGAACATTTTGTCACCAGCCGAGTCCAAAATTCAGCGGTTCCCCATCTCAGCCCAGAAAGCAGGTAGAACAACTTTTTTGGTGCCTTTCAGCTGCCTACCGGGGTACTGTAAAAACTACCAAGAGAACTCCTTTCTGGCACCTTCCCCGGTGGAGTTGTGCATGGGGTGTGTTTGGAACATTTTCTCACCAGCCGAGTCAAAAAGTCAGCAGTTCCCATCTCAGCCCAGAAAGCAGGTAGAACGAGTTTTGTAGTGCCTTTCAGCTGCCTACCGGGGTACTGTAAAAAGTGCCAACAGAACTCCATTCTGGCACCTTCCCCGGGTGGAGTTGTGCATGGGGTGTCTTTGGAACATTTTCTCACCAGCCGAGTCCAAAATTCAGCGCTTCCCCATCTCAGCCCAGAAAGCAGGTAGAACAAGTTTTGTGGCGCCTTTCAGCTGCCTACCGGGGCACTGTAAAAACTACCAACAGAATTCCTTTCTGGCACCTTCCCCGGTGGAGTTGTGCATGGGGTGTTTTTGGACAATTTTGTCACGTGCCGAGTCCAAAATTCAGCGCTTCCCCATCACAGCACAGAAAGCAGGTAGAACATCTTTTGTGGCGCCTTTCAGCTGCCTACCGGGGTACTGTAAAAACTACCAAGAGAACTCCTTTCTGGCACCTTCCCCGGTGGAGTTGTGCATGGGGTGTGTTTGGAACATTTTCTCACCGGCCGAGTCCAAAAGTCAGCTGTTCCCCATCTCAGCCCAGAAAGCAGGTAGGACAAGTTTTGTGGTGCCTTTCAGCTGCCTACCGGGGCAGTGCAAAAACTACCAAGAGAACTCCTTTCTGGCACCTTCCCCGGTGGAGTTGTGCATGGGGTGTGTTTGGAACATTTTCTCACCAGCCGAGTCCAAAAGTCAACGCTTCCCCATCTCAGCCCAGAAAGCAGGTAGAACAAGTTTTGTGGCGCCTTTCAGCTGCCTACCGGGGCACTGTAAAAACTACCAAAAAAATTCCTTTCTGGCACCTTCCCCGGTGGAGTTGTGCATGGGGTGTGTTTGGAACATTTTCTCACCAGCCGAGTCCAAAAGCCAGCGGTTCCCCATCTCAGCCCAGAAAGCAGGTAGAACGAGTTTTGTAGTGCCTTTCAGCTGCCTACCGGGGTACTGTAAAAACTACCAAGAGAACTCCTTTCTGGCACCTTCCCCGGTGGAGTTGTGCATGGGGTGTGTTTGGAACAGTTTCTCACCGGCCGAGTCCAAAATTCAGCGGTTCCCCATCTCAGCCCAGAAAGCAGGTAGATCAACTTTTGTGGTTCCTTTCATTAGGCTACAGGGGCAGTGTAAGAACTACCAAGAGAACTCCTTTCTGGCACCTTCCCCGGTGGAGTTGTGCATGGGGTGTGTTTGGAACATTTTGCCACCAGCCGAGTCCAAAAGCCAGCGGTTCCCCATCTCAGCCCGGAAAGCAGGTAGAACAACATTTGTGGCGCCTTTCAGCTGCCTACCGGGGCACTGTAAAAACTACCAACAGAATTCCTTTCTGGCACCTTCCCCGGTGGAGTTGTGCATGGGGTGTGTTTGGACAATTTTGTCACGTGCCGAGTCCAAAATTCAGCGCTTCCCCATCACAGCACAGAAAGCAGGTAGAACATCTTTTGTGGCGCCTTTCAGCTGCCTACCGGGGTACTGTAAAAACTACCAAGAGAACTCCTTTCTGGCACCTTCCCCGGTGCAGTTGTGCATGGGGTGTGTTTGGAACATTTTGTCACCAGCCGAGTCCAAAATTCAGCGCTTCCCCATCTCAGCCCAGAAAGCAGGTAGGACAAGTTTTGTAGTGCCTTTCAGCTGCCTACCGGGGTACTGTAAAAACTACCAAGAGAACTCCTTTCTGGCACCTTCCCCGGTGGAGTTGTGCATGGGGTGTGTTTGGAACATTTTCTCACCAGCCGAGTCCAAAAGTCAGCTGTTCCCCATCTCAGCCCAGAAAGCAGGTAGATCAACTTTTGTGGTTCCTTTCATTAGGCTACAGGGGCAGTGTAAGAACTACCAAGAGAACTCCTTTCTGGCACCTTCCCCGGTGGAGTTGTGCATGGGGTGTGTTTGGAACATTTTGTCACCAGCCGAGTCCAAAATTCAGCGCTTCCCCATCTCAGCCCAGAAAGCAGGTAGAACAACTTTTGTGGTGCCTTTCAGCTGCCTACCGGGGCACTGTAAAAAGTGCCATAAGAACTCCTTTCTGGCACCTTCCCCGGTGGAGTTGTGCATAGGGTGTGTTTGGAACATTTTCTCACCAGCCGAGTCCAAAATTCAGCGCTTCCCCATCTCAGCCCAGAAAGCAGGTAGAACAAGTTTTGTGGCGCCTTTCAGCTGCCTACCGGGGCACTGTAAAAACTACCAACAGAATTCCTTTCTGGCACCTTCCCCGGTGGAGTTGTGCATGGGGTGTGTTTGGAACATTTTCTCACCAGCCGAGTCAAAAAGCCAGCGGTTCCCCATCTCAGCCCAGAAAGCAGGTAGAACAACATTTGTGGTACCTTTCAGCTGCCTACCGGGGTACTGTAAAAACTACCAAGAGAACTCCTTTCTGGCACCTTCCCCGGTGGAGTTGTGCATGGGGTGTGTTTGGAACATTTTCTCACCAGCCGAGTCCAAAAGTCAGCGCTTCCCCATCTCAGCCCAGAAAGCAGGTAGAACAACTTTTGTGGTGCCTTTCAGCTGCCTACCGGGGCACTGTAAAAAGTGCCATAAGAACTCCTTTCTGGCACCTTCCCCGGTGGAGTTGTGCATGGGGTGTGTTTGGAACATTTTGTCACCAGCCGAGTCCAAAATTCAGCGCTTCCCCATCTCAGCCCAGAAAGCAGGTAGATCAACTTTTGTGGTTCCTTTCATTAGGCTACAGGGGCAGTGTAAGAACTACCAAGAGAACTCCTTTCTGGCACCTTCCCCGGTGGAGTTGTGCATGGGGTGTGTTTGGAACATTTTGCCACCAGCCGAGTCCAAAAGCCAGCGGTTCCCCATCTCAGCCCAGGAAGCAGGTAGAACAAGTTTTGTGGCTCCTTTCAGCTGCCTACCGGGGCACTGTAAAAACTACCAACAGAATTCCTTTCTGGCACCTTCCCCGGTGGTGTTGTGCATGGGGTGTGTTTGGAACATTTTCTCACCAGCCGAGTCCAAAATTCAGCGCTTCCCCATCTCAGCCCAGAAAGCAGGTAGAACAAGTTTTGTGGTGCCTTTCAGCTGCCTACCGGGGTACTGTAAAAACTACCAAGAGAACTCCTTTCTGGCACCTTCCCCGGTGGAGTTGTGCATGGGGTGTGTTTGGAACATTTTCTCACCAGCCGAGTCCAAAAGCCAGCGGTTCCCCATCTCAGCCCAGAAAGCAGGTAGAACGAGTTTTGTAGTGCCTTTCAGCTGCCTACCGGGGTACTGTAAAAACTACCAAGAGAACTCCTTTCTGGCACCTTCCCCGGTGGAGTTGTGCATGGGGTGTGTTTGGAACAGTTTCTCACCGGCCGAGTCCAAAATTCAGCGGTTCCCCATCTCAGCCCAGAAAGCAGGTAGATCAACTTTTGTGGTTCCTTTCATTAGGCTACAGGGGCAGTGTAAGAACTACCAAGAGAACTCCTTTCTGGCACCTTCCCCGGTGGAGTTGTGCATGGGGTGTGTTTGGAACATTTTGCCACCAGCCGAGTCCAAAAGCCAGCGGTTCCCCATCTCAGCCCGGAAAGCAGGTAGAACAACATTTGTGGCGCCTTTCAGCTGCCTACCGGGGTACTGTAAAAACTACCAAGAGAATTCCTTTCTGGCACCTTCCCCGGTGGAGTTGTGCATGGGGTGTGTTTGGACAATTTTGTCACGTGCCGAGTCCAAAATTCAGCGCTTCCCCATCACAGCACAGAAAGCAGGTAGAACATCTTTTGTGGCGCCTTTCAGCTGCCTACCGGGGTACTGTAAAAACTACCAAGAGAACTCCTTTCTGGCACCTTCCCCGGTGGAGTTGTGCATGGGGTGTGTTTGGAACATTTTGTCACCAGCCGAGTCCAAAATTCAGCGCTTCCCCATCTCAGCCCAGAAAGCAGGTAGGACAAGTTTTGTAGTGCCTTTCAGCTGCCTACCGGGGTACTGTAAAAACTACCAAGAGAACTCCTTTCTGGCACCTTCCCCGGTGGAGTTGTGCATGGGGTGTGTTTGGAACATTTTCTCACCAGCCGAGTCCAAAAGTCAGCTGTTCCCCATCTCAGCCCAGAAAGCAGGTAGATCAACTTTTGTGGTTCCTTTCATTAGGCTACAGGGGCAGTGTAAGAACTACCAAGAGAACTCCTTTCTGGCACCTTCCCCGGTGGAGTTGTGCATGGGGTGTGTTTGGAACATTTTGTCACCAGCCGAGTCCAAAATTCAGCGCTTCCCCATCTCAGCCCAGAAAGCAGGTAGAACAACTTTTGTGGTGCCTTTCAGCTGCCTACCGGGGCACTGTAAAAAGTGCCATAAGAACTCCTTTCTGGCACCTTCCCCGGTGGAGTTGTGCATAGGGTGTGTTTGGAACATTTTCTCACCAGCCGAGTCCAAAATTCAGCGCTTCCCCATCTCAGCCCAGAAAGCAGGTAGAACAAGTTTTGTGGCGCCTTTCAGCTGCCTACCGGGGCACTGTAAAAACTACCAACAGAATTCCTTTCTGGCACCTTCCCCGGTGGAGTTGTGCATGGGGTGTGTTTGGAACATTTTCTCACCAGCCGAGTCAAAAAGCCAGCGGTTCCCCATCTCAGCCCAGAAAGCAGGTAGAACAACATTTGTGGTACCTTTCAGCTGCCTACCGGGGTACTGTAAAAACTACCAAGAGAACTCCTTTCTGGCACCTTCCCCGGTGGAGTTGTGCATGGGGTGTGTTTGGAACATTTTCTCACCAGCCGAGTCCAAAAGTCAGCGCTTCCCCATCTCAGCCCAGAAAGCAGGTAGAACAACTTTTGTGGTGCCTTTCAGCTGCCTACCGGGGCACTGTAAAAAGTGCCATAAGAACTCCTTTCTGGCACCTTCCCCGGTGGAGTTGTGCATGGGGTGTGTTTGGAACATTTTGTCACCAGCCGAGTCCAAAATTCAGCGCTTCCCCATCTCAGCCCAGAAAGCAGGTAGATCAACTTTTGTGGTTCCTTTCATTAGGCTACAGGGGCAGTGTAAGAACTACCAAGAGAACTCCTTTCTGGCACCTTCCCCGGTGGAGTTGTGCATGGGGTGTGTTTGGAACATTTTGCCACCAGCCGAGTCCAAAAGCCAGCGGTTCCCCATCTCAGCCCAGGAAGCAGGTAGAACAAGTTTTGTGGCTCCTTTCAGCTGCCTACCGGGGCACTGTAAAAACTACCAACAGAATTCCTTTCTGGCACCTTCCCCGGTGGTGTTGTGCATGGGGTGTGTTTGGAACATTTTCTCACCAGCCGAGTCCAAAATTCAGCGGTTCCCCATCTCAGCCCAGAAAGCAGGTAGAACAAGTTTTGTGGTGCCTTTCAGCTGCCTACCGGGGTACTGTAAAAACTACCAAGAGAACTCCTTTCTGGCACCTTCCCCGGTGGAGTTGTGCATGGGGTGTGTTTGGAACATTTTGTCACCAGCCGAGTCCAAAATTCAGCGCTTCCCCATCTCAGCCCAGAAAGCAGGTAGAACAACTTTTTTGTGCCTTTCAGCTGCCTACCGGGGCACTGTAAAAACTACCAAGAGAACTCCTTACTGGCACCTTCCCCGGTGGAGTTGTGCATGGGGTGTGTTTGGAACATTTTCTCACCGGCCGAGTCCAAAATTCAGCGGTTCCCCATCTCAGCCCAGAAAGCAGGTAGGACAAGTTTTGTGGCGCCTTTCAGCTGCCTACCTGGGTACTGTAAAAACTACCAAGAGAACTCCTTTCTGGCACCTTCCCCGGTGGAGTTGTGCATGGGGTGTGTTTGGAACATTTTGTCACCAGCCGAGTCCAAAATTCAGCGCTTCCCCATCACAGCACAGAAAGCAGGTAGAACATCTTTTGTGGCGCCTTTCAGCTGCCTACCGGGGCAGTGCAAAAACTACCAAGAGAATTCCTTTCTGGCACCTTCCCCGGTGGAGTTGTGCATGGGGTGTGTTTGGAACATTTTCTCACCAGCCGAGTCCAAAAGTCAGCTGTTCCCCATCTCAGCCCAGAAAGCAGGTAGATCAACTTTTGTGGTTCCTTTCATTAGGCTACAGGGGCAGTGTAAGAACTACCAAGAGAACTCCTTTCTGGCACCTTCCCCGGTGGAGTTGTGCATGGGGTGTGTTTGGAACATTTTGTCACCAGCCGAGTCCAAAATTCAGCGCTTCCCCATCTCAGCCCAGAAAGCAGGTAGGACAAGATTTGTGGCGCCTTTCAGCTACCTACCAGGACACTGTAAAAACTGTCATAAGAACTCCTTTCTGGCACCTTCCCCGGTGGAGTTATGCATGGGGTGTGTTTAGAACATTTTGTCACTAGCCGAGTCCAAAATTCAGCGGTTCCCCATCTCAGCCCAGAAAGCAGGTAGAACAACTTTTGTGGCGCCTTTCAGCTGCCTACCGCGGTACTGTAAAAACTACCAACAGAACTCCTTTCGGGCTCCTTCCCCGGTGGAGTTGTGCATGGGGTGTGTTTGGAATATTTTCTCACCAGCCGAGTCAAAAAGTCAGCAGTTCCCATCTCAGCCCAGAAAGCAGGTAGAACATCCTTTGTGTCGCCTTTCACCTGCCTACCGGGGCACTGTAAAAAGTGCCATAAGAACTCCATTCTGGCACCTTCCCCGGGTGGAGTTGTGCATGGGGTGTGTTTGGAACATTTTGTCACCAGCCGAGTCCAAAATTCAGCGCTTCCCCATCTCAGCCCAGAAAGCAGGTAGAACAACTTTTTTGGTGCCTTTCAGCTGCCTACCGGGGCAGTGCAAAAACTACCAAGAGAACTCCTTTCTGGCACCTTCCCCGGTGGAGTTGTGCATGGAGTGTGTTTGGAACATTTTGTCACCAGCCGAGTCCAAAATTCAGCGGTTCCCCATCTCAGCCCAGAAAGCAGGTAGAACAACATTTGTGGTACCTTTCAGCTGCCTACCGGGGTACTGTAAAAACTACCAAGAGAACTCCTTTCTGGCACCTTCCCCGGTGGAGTTGTGCATGGGGTGTGTTTGGAACATTTTCTCACCAGCCGAGTCCAAAAGCCAGCGGTTCCCCATCTCAGCCCAGAAAGCAGGTAGAACGAGTTTTGTAGTGCCTTTCAGCTGCCTACCGGGGTACTGTAAAAACTACCAAGAGAACTCCTTTCTGGCACCTTCCCCGGTGGAGTTGTGCATGGGGTGTGTTTGGAACATTTTGTCACCAGCCGAGTCCAAAATTCAGCGCTTCCCCATCTCAGCCCAGAAAGCAGGTAGAACAACTTTTGTGGTGCCTTTCAGCTGCCTACCGGGGCACTGTAAAAAGTGCCATAAGAACTCCTTTCTGGCACCTTCCCCGGTGGAGTTGTGCATGGGGTGTGTTTGGAACATTTTCTCACCAGCCGAGTCCAAAATTCAGCGCTTCCCCATCTCAGCCCAGAAAGCAGGTAGAACAAGTTTTGTGGCGCCTTTCAGCTGCCTACCGGGGCACTGTAAAAACTACCAACAGAATTCCTTTCTGGCACCTTCCCCGGTGGAGTTGTGCATGGGGTGTGTTTGGAACATTTTGTCACCAGCCGAGTCCAAAATTCAGCGGTTCCCCATCTCAGCCCAGAAAGCAGGTAGAACAACATTTGTGGTACCTTTCAGCTGCCTACCGGGGTACTGTAAAAACTACCAAGAGAACTCCTTTCTGGCACCTTCCCCGGTGGAGTTGTGCATGGGGTGTGTTTGGAACATTTTCTCACCAGCCGAGTCCAAAAGTCAGCGGTTCCCCATCTCAGCCCAGAAAGCAGGTAGATCAACTTTTGTGGTTCCTTTCATTAGGCTACAGGGGCAGTGTAAGAACTACCAAGAGAACTCCTTTCTGGCACCTTCCCCGGTGGAGTTGTGCATGAGGTGTGTTTGGAACATTTTGCCACCAGCCGAGTCCAAAAGCCAGCGGTTCCCCATCTCAGCCCGGAAAGCAGGTAGAACAATATTTGTGGCGCCTTTCAGCTGCCTACCGGGGCACTGTAAAAACTACCAACAGAATTCCTTTCTGGCACCTTCCCCGGTGGAGTTGTGCATGGGGTGTTTTTGGACAATTTTGTCACGTGCCGAGTCCAAAATTCAGCGCTTCCCCATCACAGCACAGAAAGCAGGTAGAACATCTTTTGTGGCGCCTTTCAGCTGCCTACCGGGGTACTGTAAAAACTACCAAGAGAACTCCTTTCTGGCACCTTCCCCGGTGGAGTTGTGCATGGGGTGTGTTTGGAACATTTTCTCACCGGCCGAGTCCAAAATTCAGCGCTTCCCCATCTCAGCCCAGAAAGCAGGTAGAACAACATTTGTGGTACCTTTCAGCTGCCTACCGGGGTACTGTAAAAACTACCAAGAGAACTCCTTTCTGGCACCTTCCCCGGTGGAGTTGTGCATGGGGTGTGTTTGGAACATTTTCTCACCAGCCGAGTCCAAAAGCCAGCGGTTCCCCATCTCAGCCCAGAAAGCAGGTAGAACGAGTTTTGTAGTGCCTTTCAGCTGCCTACCGGGGTACTGTAAAAACTACCAAGAGAACTCCTTTCTGGCACCTTCCCCGGTGGAGTTGTGCATGGGGTGTGTTTGGAACATTTTGTCACCAGCCGAGTCCAAAATTCAGCGCTTCCCCATCTCAGCCCAGAAAGCAGGTAGAACAACTTTTGTGGTGCCTTTCAGCTGCCTACCGGGGCACTGTAAAAAGTGCCATAAGAACTCCTTTCTGGCACCTTCCCCGGTGGAGTTGTGCATGGGGTGTGTTTGGAACATTTTCTCACCAGCCGAGTCCAAAATTCAGCGCTTCCCCATCTCAGCCCAGAAAGCAGGTAGAACAAGTTTTGTGGCGCCTTTCAGCTGCCTACCGGGGCACTGTAAAAACTACCAACAGAATTCCTTTCTGGCACCTTCCCCGGTGGAGTTGTGCATGGGGTGTGTTTGGAACATTTTGTCACCAGCCGAGTCCAAAATTCAGCGGTTCCCCATCTCAGCCCAGAAAGCAGGTAGAACAACATTTGTGGTACCTTTCAGCTGCCTACCGGGGTACTGTAAAAACTACCAAGAGAACTCCTTTCTGGCACCTTCCCCGGTGGAGTTGTGCATGGGGTGTGTTTGGAACATTTTCTCACCAGCCGAGTCCAAAAGTCAGCGGTTCCCCATCTCAGCCCAGAAAGCAGGTAGATCAACTTTTGTGGTTCCTTTCATTAGGCTACAGGGGCAGTGTAAGAACTACCAAGAGAACTCCTTTCTGGCACCTTCCCCGGTGGAGTTGTGCATGAGGTGTGTTTGGAACATTTTGCCACCAGCCGAGTCCAAAAGCCAGCGGTTCCCCATCTCAGCCCGGAAAGCAGGTAGAACAATATTTGTGGCGCCTTTCAGCTGCCTACCGGGGCACTGTAAAAACTACCAACAGAATTCCTTTCTGGCACCTTCCCCGGTGGAGTTGTGCATGGGGTGTTTTTGGACAATTTTGTCACGTGCCGAGTCCAAAATTCAGCGCTTCCCCATCACAGCACAGAAAGCAGGTAGAACATCTTTTGTGGCGCCTTTCAGCTGCCTACCGGGGTACTGTAAAAACTACCAAGAGAACTCCTTTCTGGCACCTTCCCCGGTGGAGTTGTGCATGGGGTGTGTTTGGAACATTTTCTCACCGGCCGAGTCCAAAATTCAGCGCTTCCCCATCTCAGCCCAGAAAGCAGGTAGGACAAGTTTTGTGGTGCCTTTCAGCTGCCTACCGGGGCAGTGCAAAAACTACCAAGAGAACTCCTTTCTGGCACCTTCCCCGGTGGAGTTGTGCATGGGGTGTGTTTGGAACATTTTCTCACCAGCCGAGTCCAAAAGTCAACGCTTCCCCATCTCAGCCCAGAAAGCAGGTAGAACAAGTTTTGTGGCGCCTTTCAGCTGCCTACCGGGGCACTGTAAAAACTACCAAAAAAATTCCTTTCTGGCACCTTCCCCGGTGGAGTTGTGCATGGGGTGTGTTTGGAACATTTTCTCACCAGCCGAGTCCAAAAGCCAGCGGTTCCCCATCTCAGCCCAGAAAGCAGGTAGAACGAGTTTTGTAGTGCCTTTCAGCTGCCTACCGGGGTACTGTAAAAACTACCAAGAGAACTCCTTTCTGGCACCTTCCCCGGTGGAGTTGTGCATGGGGTGTGTTTGGAACAGTTTCTCACCGGCCGAGTCCAAAATTCAGCGGTTCCCCATCTCAGCCCAGAAAGCAGGTAGATCAACTTTTGTGGTTCCTTTCATTAGGCTACAGGGGCAGTGTAAGAACTACCAAGAGAACTCCTTTCTGGCACCTTCCCCGGTGGAGTTGTGCATGGGGTGTGTTTGGAACATTTTGCCACCAGCCGAGTCCAAAAGCCAGCGGTTCCCCATCTCAGCCCGGAAAGCAGGTAGAACATCTTTTGTGGCGCCTTTCAGCTGCCTACCGGGGTACTGTAAAAACTACCAAGAGAATTCCTTTCTGGCACCTTCCCCGGTGGAGTTGTGCATGGGGTGTGTTTGGACAATTTTGTCACGTGCCGAGTCCAAAATTCAGCGCTTCCCCATCACAGCACAGAAAGCAGGTAGAACATCTTTTGTGGCGCCTTTCAGCTGCCTACCGGGGTACTGTAAAAACTACCAAGAGAACTCCTTTCTGGCACCTTCCCCGGTGCAGTTGTGCATGGGGTGTGTTTGGAACATTTTGTCACCAGCCGAGTCCAAAATTCAGCGCTTCCCCATCTCAGCCCAGAAAGCAGGTAGAACAACTTTTGTGGTGCCTTTCAGCTGCCTACCGGGGCACTGTAAAAAGTGCCATAAGAACTCCTTTCTGGCACCTTCCCCGGTGGAGTTGTGCATGGGGTGTGTTTGGAACATTTTCTCACCAGCCGAGTCCAAAAGTCAGCTGTTCCCCATCTCAGCCCAGAAAGCAGGTAGATCAACTTTTGTGGTTCCTTTCATTAGGCTACAGGGGCAGTGTAAGAACTACCAAGAGAACTCCTTTCTGGCACCTTCCCCGGTGGAGTTGTGCATGGGGTGTGTTTGGAACATTTTGTCACCAGCCGAGTCCAAAATTCAGCGCTTCCCCATCTCAGCCCAGAAAGCAGGTAGAACAACTTTTGTGGTGCCTTTCAGCTGCCTACCGGGGCACTGTAAAAAGTGCCATAAGAACTCCTTTCTGGCACCTTCCCCGGTGGAGTTGTGCATAGGGTGTGTTTGGAACATTTTCTCACCAGCCGAGTCCAAAATTCAGCGCTTCCCCATCTCAGCCCAGAAAGCAGGTAGAACAAGTTTTGTGGCGCCTTTCAGCTGCCTACCGGGGCACTGTAAAAACTACCAACAGAATTCCTTTCTGGCACCTTCCCCGGTGGAGTTGTGCATGGGGTGTGTTTGGAACATTTTCTCACCAGCCGAGTCAAAAAGCCAGCGGTTCCCCATCTCAGCCCAGAAAGCAGGTAGAACAACATTTGTGGTACCTTTCAGCTGCCTACCGGGGTACTGTAAAAACTACCAAGAGAACTCCTTTCTGGCACCTTCCCCGGTGGAGTTGTGCATGGGGTGTGTTTGGAACATTTTCTCACCAGCCGAGTCCAAAAGTCAGCGCTTCCCCATCTCAGCCCAGAAAGCAGGTAGAACAACTTTTGTGGTGCCTTTCAGCTGCCTACCGGGGCACTGTAAAAAGTGCCATAAGAACTCCTTTCTGGCACCTTCCCCGGTGGAGTTGTGCATGGGGTGTGTTTGGAACATTTTGTCACCAGCCGAGTCCAAAATTCAGCGCTTCCCCATCTCAGCCCAGAAAGCAGGTAGATCAACTTTTGTGGTTCCTTTCATTAGGCTACAGGGGCAGTGTAAGAACTACCAAGAGAACTCCTTTCTGGCACCTTCCCCGGTGGAGTTGTGCATGGGGTGTGTTTGGAACATTTTGCCACCAGCCGAGTCCAAAAGCCAGCGGTTCCCCATCTCAGCCCAGGAAGCAGGTAGAACAAGTTTTGTGGCTCCTTTCAGCTGCCTACCGGGGCACTGTAAAAGCTACCAACAGAATTCCTTTCTGGCACCTTCCCCGGTGGTGTTGTGCATGGGGTGTGTTTGGAACATTTTCTCACCAGCCGAGTCCAAAATTCAGCGCTTCCCCATCTCAGCCCAGAAAGCAGGTAGAACAAGTTTTGTGGTGCCTTTCAGCTGCCTACCGGGGTACTGTAAAAACTACCAAGAGAACTCCTTTCTGGCACCTTCCCCGGTGGAGTTGTGCATGGGGTGTGTTTGGAACATTTTGTCACCAGCCGAGTCCAAAATTCAGCGCTTCCCCATCTCAGCCCAGAAAGCAGGTAGAACAACTTTTTTGTGCCTTTCAGCTGCCTACCGGGGCACTGTAAAAACTACCAAGAGAACTCCTTACTGGCACCTTCCCCGGTGGAGTTGTGCATGGGGTGTGTTTGGAACATTTTCTCACCGGCCGAGTCCAAAATTCAGCGGTTCCCCATCTCAGCCCAGAAAGCAGGTAGGACAAGTTTTGTGGCGCCTTTCAGCTGCCTACCTGGGTACTGTAAAAACTACCAAGAGAACTCCTTTCTGGCACCTTCCCCGGTGGAGTTGTGCATGGGGTGTGTTTGGAACATTTTCTCACCAGCCGAGTCCAAAAGTCAGCTGTTCCCCATCTCAGCCCAGAAAGCAGGTAGATCAACTTTTGTGGTTCCTTTCATTAGGCTACAGGGGCAGTGTAAGAACTACCAAGAGAACTCCTTTCTGGCACCTTCCCCGGTGGAGTTGTGCATGGGGTGTGTTTGGAACAGTTTGTCACCAGCCGAGTCCAAAATTCAGCGCTTCCCCATCTCAGCCCAGAAAGCAGGTAGGACAAGATTTGTGGCGCCTTTCAGCTACCTACCAGGACACTGTAAAAACTGTCATAAGAACTCCTTTCTGGCACCTTCCCCGGTGGAGTTGTGCATGGGGTGTGTTTAGAACATTTTGTCACTAGCCGAGTCCAAAATTCAGCGGTTCCCCATCTCAGCCCAGAAAGCAGGTAGAACAACTTTTGTGGCGCCTTTCAGCTGCCTACCGCGGTACTGTAAAAACTACCAACAGAACTCCTTTCGGGCTCCTTCCCCGGTGGAGTTGTGCATGGGGTGTGTTTGGAATATTTTCTCACCAGCCGAGTCAAAAAGTCAGCAGTTCCCATCTCAGCCCAGAAAGCAGGTAGAACATCCTTTGTGTCGCCTTTCACCTGCCTACCGGGGCACTGTAAAAAGTGCCATAAGAACTCCATTCTGGCACCTTCCCCGGGTGGAGTTGTGCATGGGGTGTGTTTGGAACATTTTGTCACCAGCCGAGTCCAAAATTCAGCGGTTCCCCATCTCAGCCCAGAAAGCAGGTAGAACAACATTTGTGGTACCTTTCAGCTGCCTACCGGGGTACTGTAAAAACTACCAAGAGAACTCCTTTCTGGCACCTTCCCCGGTGGAGTTGTGCATGGGGTGTGTTTGGAAGTTTGTCACCAGCCGAGTCCAAAATTCAGCGCTTCCCCATCTCAGCCCAGAAAGCAGGTAGAACAACATTTGTGGTGCCTTTCAGCTGCCTACCGGGGCAGTGCAAAAACTACCAAGAGAACTCCTTTCTGGCACCTTCCCCGGTGGAGTTGTGCATGGGGTGTGTTTGGAACATTTTCTCACCGGCCGAGTCCAAAATTCAGCTCTTCCCCATCTCAGCCCAGAAAGCAGGTAGAACAACTTTTGTGGTGCCTTTCAGCTGCCTATCGGGGTAGTGCAAAATCTACCAAGAGAACTCTTTTCTGGCACCTTCCCCGGTGGTGTTGTGCATGGGGTGTGTTTGGAACAGATTGCCTCCAGCCAAGTCCAAATTCAGTGGTTCCCCATCTCAATCCAGAAAGCATGTAGAACATCTTTTGTGGTGCCTTTCAGCTGCCTACCGGGGCAGTGCAAAAACTACCAAGAGAACTCTTTTTCTGGCACCTTCCCCGGTGGAGTTGTGCATGGGGTGTTTTTGGACAATTTTGTCACGTGCCGAGTCCAAAATTCAGCGCTTCCCCATCACAGCACAGAAAGCAGGTAGAACATCTTTTGTGGCGCCTTTCAGCTGCCTACCGGGGTACTGTAAAAACTACCAAGAGAACTCCTTTCTGGCACCTTCCCCCAGGTGGAGTTGTGCATGGGGTGTGTTTGGAACATTTTCTCACCAGCCGAGTCCAAAATTCAGCGCTTCCCCATCTCAGCCCAGAAAGCAGGTAGGACAAGTTTTGTGGCGCCTTTCAGCTGCCTACCGGGGTACTGTAAAAACTACCAAGAGAACTCCTTACTGGCACCTTCCCCGGTGGAGTTGTGCATGGGGTGTGTTTGGAACATTTTCTCACCAGCCGAGTCCAAAATTCAGCGCTTCCCCATCTCAGCCCAGAAAGCAGGTAGAACAAGTTTTGTGGTTCCTTTCATTAGGCTACAGGGGCAGTGTAAGAACTACCAAGAGAACTCCTTTCTGGCACCTTCCCCGGTGGAGTTGTGCATGGGGTGTGTTTGGAACATTTTGTCACCAGCCGAGTCCAAAATTCAGCGCTTCCCCATCTCAGCCCAGAAAGCAGGTAGAACAACTTTTGTGGTGCCTTTCAGCTGCCTACCGGGGCACTGTAAAAAGTGCCATAAGAACTCCTTTCTGGCACCTTCCCCGGTGGAGTTGTGCATGGGGTGTGTTTGGAACATTTTCTCACCAGCCGAGTCCAAAATTCAGCACTTCCCCATCTCAGCCCAGAAAGCAGGTAGAACAAGTTTTGTGGCGCCTTTCAGCTGCCTACCGGGGTACTGTAAAAACTACCAAGAGAACTCCTTTCTGGCACCTTCCCCGGTGGAGTTGTGCATGGGGTGTGTTTGGAACATTTTCTCACCAGCCGAGTCCAAAAGTCAGCGGTTCCCCATCTCAGCCCAGAAAGCAGGTAGAACAAGTTTTGTGGTTCCTTTCATTAGGCTACAGGGGCAGTGTAAGAACTACCAAGAGAACTCCTTTCTGGCACCTTCCCCGGTGGAGTTGTGCATGGGGTGTGTTTGGAACATTTTGCCACCAGCCGAGTCCAAAAGCCAGCGGTTCCCCATCTCAGCCCGGAAAGCAGGTAGAACAACATTTGTGGCGCCTTTCAGCTGCCTACCGGGGCACTGTAAAAACTACCAACAGAATTCCTTTCTGGCACCTTCCCCGGTGGAGTTGTGCATGGGGTGTTTTTGGACAATTTTGTCACGTGCCGAGTCCAAAATTCAGCGCTTCCCCATCACAGCACAGAAAGCAGGTAGAACATCTTTTGTGGCGCCTTTCAGCTGCCTACCGGGGTACTGTAAAAACTACCAAGAGAACTCCTTTCTGGCACCTTCCCCGGTGGAGTTGTGCATGGGGTGTGTTTGGAACATTTTCTCACCGGCCGAGTCCAAAATTCAGCGCTTCCCCATCTCAGCCCAGAAAGCAGGTAGGACAAGTTTTGTGGCGCCTTTCAGCTGCCTACCGGGGCAGTGCAAAAACTACCAAGAGAACTCCTTTCTGGCACCTTCCCCGGTGGAGTTGTGCATGGGGTGTGTTTGGAACATTTTCTCACCAGCCGAGTCCAAAATTCAGCGCTTCCCCATCTCAGCCCAGAAAGCAGGTAGAACAAGTTTTGTGGCGCCTTTCAGCTGCCTACCGGGGCACTGTAAAAACTACCAACAGAATTCCTTTCTGGCACCTTCCCCGGTGGAGTTGTGCATGGGGTGTGTTTGGAAATATTTTCTCACCAGCCGAGTCCAAAAGCCAGCGGTTCCCCATCTCCAGCCCAGAAAGCAGGTAGAACGAGTTTTGTAGTGCCTTTCAGCTGCCTACCGGGGTACTGTAAAAACTACCAAGAGAACTCCTTTCTGGCACCTTCCCCGGTGGAGTTGTGCATGGGGTGTGTTTGGAACATTTTGTCACCAGCCGAGTCCAAAATTCAGCGCTTCCCCATCTCAGCCCAGAAAGCAGGTAGAACAACTTTTGTGGTGCCTTTCAGCTGCCTACCGGGGCACTGTAAAAAGTGCCATAAGAACTCCTTTCTGGCACCTTCCCCGGTGGAGTTGTGCATGGGGTGTGTTTGGAACATTTTCTCACCAGCCGAGTCCAAAATTCAGCGCTTCCCCATCTCAGCCCAGAAAGCAGGTAGAACAAGTTTTGTGGCGCCTTTCAGCTGCCTACCGGGGCACTGTAAAAACTACCAACAGAATTCCTTTCTGGCACCTTCCCCGGTGGAGTTGTGCATGGGGTGTGTTTGGAACATTTTGTCACCAGCCGAGTCCAAAATTCAGCGGTTCCCCATCTCAGCCCAGTAAGCAGGTAGAACAACATTTGTGGTACCTTTCAGCTGCCTACCGGGGTACTGTAAAAACTACCAAGAGAACTCCTTTCTGGCACCTTCCCCGGTGGAGTTGTGCATGGGGTGTGTTTGGAACATTTTCTCACCAGCCGAGTCCAAAAGTCAGCGGTTCCCCATCTCAGCCCAGGAAGCAGGTAGAACAAGTTTTGTGGCTCCTTTCAGCTGCCTACCGGGGCACTGTAAAAACTACCAACAGAATTCCTTTCTGGCACCTTCCCCGGTGGAGTTGTGCATGGGGTGTGTTTGGAACATTTTCTCACCAGCCGAGTCCAAAATTCAGCGCTTCCCCATCTCAGCCCAGAAAGCAGGTAGAACAAGTTTTGTGGTGCCTTTCAGCTGCCTACCGGGGTACTGTAAAAACTACCAAGAGAACTCCTTTCTGGCACCTTCCCCGGTGGAGTTGTGCATGGGGTGTGTTTGGAACAGTTTGTCACCAGCCGAGTCCAAAATTCAGCGCTTCCCCATCTCAGCCCAGAAAGCAGGTAGGACAAGATTTGTGGCGCCTTTCAGCTACCTACCAGGACACTGTAAAAACTGTCATAAGAACTCCTTTCTGGCACCTTCCCCGGTGGAGTTATGCATGGGGTGTGTTTAGAACATTTTGTCACTAGCCGAGTCCAAAATTCAGCGGTTCCCCATCTCAGCCCAGAAAGCAGGTAGAACAACTTTTGTGGCGCCTTTCAGCTGCCTACCGCGGTACTGTAAAAACTACCAACAGAACTCCTTTCGGGCTCCTTCCCCGGTGGAGTTGTGCATGGGGTGTGTTTGGAATATTTTCTCACCAGCCGAGTCAAAAAGTCAGCAGTTCCCATCTCAGCCCAGAAAGCAGGTAGAACATCCTTTGTGTCGCCTTTCACCTGCCTACCGGGGCACTGTAAAAAGTGCCATAAGAACTCCTTTCTGGCACCTTCCCCGGTGGAGTTGTGCATGGGGTGTGTTTGGAACATTTTGCCACCAGCCGAGTCCAAAAGCCAGCGGTTCCCCATCTCAGCCCGGAAAGCAGGTAGAACAACATTTGTGGCGCCTTTCAGCTGCCTACCGGGGCACTGTAAAAACTACAAACAGAATTCCTTTCTGGCACCTTCCCCGGTGGAGTTGTGCATGGGGTGTTTTTGGACAATTTTGTCACGTGCCGAGTCCAAAATTCAGCGCTTCCCCATCACAGCACAGAAAGCAGGTAGAACAAGTTTTGTGGTGCCTTTCAGCTGCCTACCGGGGCACTGTAAAAACTACCAAGAGAACTCCTTTCTGGCACCTTCCCCGGTGGAGTTGTGCATGGGGTGTGTTTGGAACATTTTGTCACCAGCCGAGTCCAAAATTCAGCGCTTCCCCATCTCAGCCCAGAAAGCAGGTAGAACAACTTTTTTGTGCCTTTCAGCTGCCTACCGGGGCACTGTAAAAACTACCAAGAGAACTCCTTACTGGCACCTTCCCCGGTGGAGTTGTGCATGGGGTGTGTTTGGAACATTTTCTCACCGGCCGAGTCCAAAATTCAGCGGTTCCCCATCTCAGCCCAGAAAGCAGGTAGGACAAGTTTTGTGGCGCCTTTCAGCTGCCTACCTGGGTACTGTAAAAACTACCAAGAGAACTCCTTTCTGGCACCTTCCCCGGTGGAGTTGTGCATGGGGTGTGTTTGGAACATTTTGTCACCAGCCGAGTCCAAAATTCAGCGCTTCCCCATCACAGCACAGAAAGCAGGTAGAACATCTTTTGTGGCGCCTTTCAGCTGCCTACCGGGGCAGTGCAAAAACTACCAAGAGAATTCCTTTCTGGCACCTTCCCCGGTGGAGTTGTGCATGGGGTGTGTTTGGAACATTTTCTCACCAGCCGAGTCCAAAAGTCAGCTGTTCCCCATCTCAGCCCAGAAAGCAGGTAGATCAACTTTTGTGGTTCCTTTCATTAGGCTACAGGGGCAGTGTAAGAACTACCAAGAGAACTCCTTTCTGGCACCTTCCCCGGTGGAGTTGTGCATGGGGTGTGTTTGGAACATTTTGTCACCAGCCGAGTCCAAAATTCAGCGCTTCCCCATCTCAGCCCAGAAAGCAGGTAGGACAAGATTTGTGGCGCCTTTCAGCTACCTACCAGGACACTGTAAAAACTGTCATAAGAACTCCTTTCTGGCACCTTCCCCGGTGGAGTTATGCATGGGGTGTGTTTAGAACATTTTGTCACTAGCCGAGTCCAAAATTCAGCGGTTCCCCATCTCAGCCCAGAAAGCAGGTAGAACAACTTTTGTGGCGCCTTTCAGCTGCCTACCGCGGTACTGTAAAAACTACCAACAGAACTCCTTTCGGGCTCCTTCCCCGGTGGAGTTGTGCATGGGGTGTGTTTGGAATATTTTCTCACCAGCCGAGTCAAAAAGTCAGCAGTTCCCATCTCAGCCCAGAAAGCAGGTAGAACATCCTTTGTGTCGCCTTTCACCTGCCTACCGGGGCACTGTAAAAAGTGCCATAAGAACTCCATTCTGGCACCTTCCCCGGGTGGAGTTGTGCATGGGGTGTGTTTGGAACATTTTGTCACCAGCCGAGTCCAAAATTCAGCGCTTCCCCATCTCAGCCCAGAAAGCAGGTAGAACAACTTTTTTGGTGCCTTTCAGCTGCCTACCGGGGCAGTGCAAAAACTACCAAGAGAACTCCTTTCTGGCACCTTCCCCGGTGGAGTTGTGCATGGAGTGTGTTTGGAACATTTTGTCACCAGCCGAGTCCAAAATTCAGCGCTTCCCCATCTCAGCCCAGAAAGCAGGTAGAACAACATTTGTGGTACCTTTCAGCTGCCTACCGGGGTACTGTAAAAACTACCAAGAGAACTCCTTTCTGGCACCTTCCCCGGTGGAGTTGTGCATGGGGTGTGTTTGGAACATTTTCTCACCAGCCGAGTCCAAAAGCCAGCGGTTCCCCATCTCAGCCCAGAAAGCAGGTAGAACGAGTTTTGTAGTGCCTTTCAGCTGCCTACCGGGGTACTGTAAAAACTACCAAGAGAACTCCTTTCTGGCACCTTCCCCGGTGGAGTTGTGCATGGGGTGTGTTTGGAACATTTTGTCACCAGCCGAGTCCAAAATTCAGCGCTTCCCCATCTCAGCCCAGAAAGCAGGTAGAACAACTTTTGTGGTGCCTTTCAGCTGCCTACCGGGGCACTGTAAAAAGTGCCATAAGAACTCCTTTCTGGCACCTTCCCCGGTGGAGTTGTGCATGGGGTGTGTTTGGAACATTTTCTCACCAGCCGAGTCCAAAATTCAGCGCTTCCCCATCTCAGCCCAGAAAGCAGGTAGAACAAGTTTTGTGGCGCCTTTCAGCTGCCTACCGGGGCACTGTAAAAACTACCAACAGAATTCCTTTCTGGCACCTTCCCCGGTGGAGTTGTGCATGGGGTGTGTTTGGAACATTTTGTCACCAGCCGAGTCCAAAATTCAGCGGTTCCCCATCTCAGCCCAGAAAGCAGGTAGAACAACATTTGTGGTACCTTTCAGCTGCCTACCGGGGTACTGTAAAAACTACCAAGAGAACTCCTTTCTGGCACCTTCCCCGGTGGAGTTGTGCATGGGGTGTGTTTGGAACATTTTCTCACCAGCCGAGTCCAAAAGTCAGCGGTTCCCCATCTCAGCCCAGAAAGCAGGTAGATCAACTTTTGTGGTTCCTTTCATTAGGCTACAGGGGCAGTGTAAGAACTACCAAGAGAACTCCTTTCTGGCACCTTCCCCGGTGGAGTTGTGCATGAGGTGTGTTTGGAACATTTTGCCACCAGCCGAGTCCAAAAGCCAGCGGTTCCCCATCTCAGCCCGGAAAGCAGGTAGAACAATATTTGTGGCGCCTTTCAGCTGCCTACCGGGGCACTGTAAAAACTACCAACAGAATTCCTTTCTGGCACCTTCCCCGGTGGAGTTGTGCATGGGGTGTTTTTGGACAATTTTGTCACGTGCCGAGTCCAAAATTCAGCGCTTCCCCATCACAGCACAGAAAGCAGGTAGAACATCTTTTGTGGCGCCTTTCAGCTGCCTACCGGGGTACTGTAAAAACTACCAAGAGAACTCCTTTCTGGCACCTTCCCCGGTGGAGTTGTGCATGGGGTGTGTTTGGAACATTTTCTCACCGGCCGAGTCCAAAATTCAGCGCTTCCCCATCTCAGCCCAGAAAGCAGGTAGGACAAGTTTTGTGGTGCCTTTCAGCTGCCTACCGGGGCAGTGCAAAAACTACCAAGAGAACTCCTTTCTGGCACCTTCCCCGGTGGAGTTGTGCATGGGGTGTGTTTGGAACATTTTCTCACCAGCCGAGTCCAAAAGTCAACGCTTCCCCATCTCAGCCCAGAAAGCAGGTAGAACAAGTTTTGTGGCGCCTTTCAGCTGCCTACCGGGGCACTGTAAAAACTACCAAAAAAATTCCTTTCTGGCACCTTCCCCGGTGGAGTTGTGCATGGGGTGTGTTTGGAACATTTTCTCACCAGCCGAGTCCAAAAGCCAGCGGTTCCCCATCTCAGCCCAGAAAGCAGGTAGAACGAGTTTTGTAGTGCCTTTCAGCTGCCTACCGGGGTACTGTAAAAACTACCAAGAGAACTCCTTTCTGGCACCTTCCCCGGTGGAGTTGTGCATGGGGTGTGTTTGGAACAGTTTCTCACCGGCCGAGTCCAAAATTCAGCGGTTCCCCATCTCAGCCCAGAAAGCAGGTAGATCAACTTTTGTGGTTCCTTTCATTAGGCTACAGGGGCAGTGTAAGAACTACCAAGAGAACTCCTTTCTGGCACCTTCCCCGGTGGAGTTGTGCATGGGGTGTGTTTGGAACATTTTGCCACCAGCCGAGTCCAAAAGCCAGCGGTTCCCCATCTCAGCCCGGAAAGCAGGTAGAACATCTTTTGTGGCGCCTTTCAGCTGCCTACCGGGGTACTGTAAAAACTACCAAGAGAATTCCTTTCTGGCACCTTCCCCGGTGGAGTTGTGCATGGGGTGTGTTTGGACAATTTTGTCACGTGCCGAGTCCAAAATTCAGCGCTTCCCCATCACAGCACAGAAAGCAGGTAGAACATCTTTTGTGGCGCCTTTCAGCTGCCTACCGGGGTACTGTAAAAACTACCAAGAGAACTCCTTTCTGGCACCTTCCCCGGTGCAGTTGTGCATGGGGTGTGTTTGGAACATTTTGTCACCAGCCGAGTCCAAAATTCAGCGCTTCCCCATCTCAGCCCAGAAAGCAGGTAGGACAAGTTTTGTGGTGCCTTTCAGCTGCCTACCGGGGTACTGTAAAAAGTGCCATAAGAACTCCATTCTGGCACCTTCCCCGGTGGAGTTGTGCATGGGATGTGTTTGGAACATTTTCTCACCAGCCGAGTCCAAAATTCAGCGGTTCCCCATCTCAGCCCAGAAAGCAGGTAGAACAACATTTGTGGTACCTTTCAGCTGCCTACCGGGGTACTGTAAAAACTACCAAGAGAACTCCTTTCTGGCACCTTCCCCGGTGGAGTTGTGCATGGGGTGTGTTTGGAACATTTTCTCACCAGCCGAGTCCAAAAGTCAGCTGTTCCCCATCTCAGCCCAGAAAGCAGGTAGATCAACTTTTGTGGTTCCTTTCATTAGGCTACAGGGGCAGTGTAAGAACTACCAAGAGAACTCCTTTCTGGCACCTTCCCCGGTGGAGTTGTGCATGGGGTGTGTTTGGAACATTTTGTCACCAGCCGAGTCCAAAATTCAGCGCTTCCCCATCTCAGCCCAGAAAGCAGGTAGAACAACTTTTGTGGTGCCTTTCAGCTGCCTACCGGGGCACTGTAAAAAGTGCCATAAGAACTCCTTTCTGGCACCTTCCCCGGTGGAGTTGTGCATAGGGTGTGTTTGGAACATTTTCTCACCAGCCGAGTCCAAAATTCAGCGCTTCCCCATCTCAGCCCAGAAAGCAGGTAGAACAAGTTTTGTGGCGCCTTTCAGCTGCCTACCGGGGCACTGTAAAAACTACCAACAGAATTCCTTTCTGGCACCTTCCCCGGTGGAGTTGTGCATGGGGTGTGTTTGGAACATTTTCTCACCAGCCGAGTCAAAAAGCCAGCGGTTCCCCATCTCAGCCCAGAAAGCAGGTAGAACAACATTTGTGGTACCTTTCAGCTGCCTACCGGGGTACTGTAAAAACTACCAAGAGAACTCCTTTCTGGCACCTTCCCCGGTGGAGTTGTGCATGGGGTGTGTTTGGAACATTTTCTCACCAGCCGAGTCCAAAAGTCAGCGCTTCCCCATCTCAGCCCAGAAAGCAGGTAGAACAACTTTTGTGGTGCCTTTCAGCTGCCTACCGGGGCACTGTAAAAAGTGCCATAAGAACTCCTTTCTGGCACCTTCCCCGGTGGAGTTGTGCATGGGGTGTGTTTGGAACATTTTGTCACCAGCCGAGTCCAAAATTCAGCGCTTCCCCATCTCAGCCCAGAAAGCAGGTAGATCAACTTTTGTGGTTCCTTTCATTAGGCTACAGGGGCAGTGTAAGAACTACCAAGAGAACTCCTTTCTGGCACCTTCCCCGGTGGAGTTGTGCATGGGGTGTGTTTGGAACATTTTGCCACCAGCCGAGTCCAAAAGCCAGCGGTTCCCCATCTCAGCCCAGGAAGCAGGTAGAACAAGTTTTGTGGCTCCTTTCAGCTGCCTACCGGGGCACTGTAAAAACTACCAACAGAATTCCTTTCTGGCACCTTCCCCGGTGGTGTTGTGCATGGGGTGTGTTTGGAACATTTTCTCACCAGCCGAGTCCAAAATTCAGCGCTTCCCCATCTCAGCCCAGAAAGCAGGTAGAACAAGTTTTGTGGTGCCTTTCAGCTGCCTACCGGGGTACTGTAAAAACTACCAAGAGAACTCCTTTCTGGCACCTTCCCCGGTGGAGTTGTGCATGGGGTGTGTTTGGAACATTTTGTCACCAGCCGAGTCCAAAATTCAGCGGTTCCCCATCTCAGCCCAGAAAGCAGGTAGAACAACTTTTTTGTGCCTTTCAGCTGCCTACCGGGGCACTGTAAAAACTACCAAGAGAACTCCTTACTGGCACCTTCCCCGGTGGAGTTGTGCATGGGGTGTGTTTGGAACATTTTCTCACCGGCCGAGTCCAAAATTCAGCGGTTCCCCATCTCAGCCCAGAAAGCAGGTAGGACAAGTTTTGTGGCGCCTTTCAGCTGCCTACCTGGGTACTGTAAAAACTACCAAGAGAACTCCTTTCTGGCACCTTCCCCGGTGGAGTTGTGCATGGGGTGTGTTTGGAACATTTTCTCACCAGCCGAGTCCAAAAGTCAGCTGTTCCCCATCTCAGCCCAGAAAGCAGGTAGATCAACTTTTGTGGTTCCTTTCATTAGGCTACAGGGGCAGTGTAAGAACTACCAAGAGAACTCCTTTCTGGCACCTTCCCCGGTGGAGTTGTGCATGGGGTGTGTTTGGAACAGTTTGTCACCAGCCGAGTCCAAAATTCAGCGCTTCCCCATCTCAGCCCAGAAAGCAGGTAGGACAAGATTTGTGGCGCCTTTCAGCTACCTACCAGGACACTGTAAAAACTGTCATAAGAACTCCTTTCTGGCACCTTCCCCGGTGGAGTTGTGCATGGGGTGTGTTTAGAACATTTTGTCACTAGCCGAGTCCAAAATTCAGCGGTTCCCCATCTCAGCCCAGAAAGCAGGTAGAACAACTTTTGTGGCGCCTTTCAGCTGCCTACCGCGGTACTGTAAAAACTACCAACAGAACTCCTTTCGGGCTCCTTCCCCGGTGGAGTTGTGCATGGGGTGTGTTTGGAATATTTTCTCACCAGCCGAGTCAAAAAGTCAGCAGTTCCCATCTCAGCCCAGAAAGCAGGTAGAACATCCTTTGTGTCGCCTTTCACCTGCCTACCGGGGCACTGTAAAAAGTGCCATAAGAACTCCATTCTGGCACCTTCCCCGGGTGGAGTTGTGCATGGGGTGTGTTTGGAACATTTTGTCACCAGCCGAGTCCAAAATTCAGCGGTTCCCCATCTCAGCCCAGAAAGCAGGTAGAACAACATTTGTGGTACCTTTCAGCTGCCTACCGGGGTACTGTAAAAACTACCAAGAGAACTCCTTTCTGGCACCTTCCCCGGTGGAGTTGTGCATGGGGTGTGTTTGGAAGTTTGTCACCAGCCGAGTCCAAAATTCAGCGGTTCCCCATCTCAGCCCAGAAAGCAGGTAGAACAACATTTGTGGTACCTTTCAGCTGCCTACCGGGGTACTGTAAAAACTACCAAGAGAACTCCTTTCTGGCACCTTCCCCGGTGGAGTTGTGCATGGGGTGTGTTTGGAACATTTTCTCACCAGCCGAGTCCAAAAGTCAGCGGTTCCCCATCTCAGCCCAGAAAGCAGGTAGATCAACTTTTGTGGTTCCTTTCATTAGGCTACAGGGGCAGTGTAAGAACTACCAAGAGAACTCCTTTCTGGCACCTTCCCCGGTGGAGTTGTGCATGAGGTGTGTTTGGAACATTTTGCCACCAGCCGAGTCCAAAAGCCAGCGGTTCCCCATCTCAGCCCGGAAAGCAGGTAGAACAATATTTGTGGCGCCTTTCAGCTGCCTACCGGGGCACTGTAAAAACTACCAACAGAATTCCTTTCTGGCACCTTCCCCGGTGGAGTTGTGCATGGGGTGTTTTTGGACAATTTTGTCACGTGCCGAGTCCAAAATTCAGCGCTTCCCCATCACAGCACAGAAAGCAGGTAGAACATCTTTTGTGGCGCCTTTCAGCTGCCTACCGGGGTACTGTAAAAACTACCAAGAGAACTCCTTTCTGGCACCTTCCCCGGTGGAGTTGTGCATGGGGTGTGTTTGGAACATTTTCTCACCGGCCGAGTCCAAAATTCAGCGCTTCCCCATCTCAGCCCAGAAAGCAGGTAGGACAAGTTTTGTGGTGCCTTTCAGCTGCCTACCGGGGCAGTGCAAAAACTACCAAGAGAACTCCTTTCTGGCACCTTCCCCGGTGGAGTTGTGCATGGGGTGTGTTTGGAACATTTTCTCACCAGCCGAGTCCAAAAGTCAACGCTTCCCCATCTCAGCCCAGAAAGCAGGTAGAACAAGTTTTGTGGCGCCTTTCAGCTGCCTACCGGGGCACTGTAAAAACTACCAAAAAAATTCCTTTCTGGCACCTTCCCCGGTGGAGTTGTGCATGGGGTGTGTTTGGAACATTTTCTCACCAGCCGAGTCCAAAAGCCAGCGGTTCCCCATCTCAGCCCAGAAAGCAGGTAGAACGAGTTTTGTAGTGCCTTTCAGCTGCCTACCGGGGTACTGTAAAAACTACCAAGAGAACTCCTTTCTGGCACCTTCCCCGGTGGAGTTGTGCATGGGGTGTGTTTGGAACAGTTTCTCACCGGCCGAGTCCAAAATTCAGCGGTTCCCCATCTCAGCCCAGAAAGCAGGTAGATCAACTTTTGTGGTTCCTTTCATTAGGCTACAGGGGCAGTGTAAGAACTACCAAGAGAACTCCTTTCTGGCACCTTCCCCGGTGGAGTTGTGCATGGGGTGTGTTTGGAACATTTTGCCACCAGCCGAGTCCAAAAGCCAGCGGTTCCCCATCTCAGCCCGGAAAGCAGGTAGAACATCTTTTGTGGCGCCTTTCAGCTGCCTACCGGGGTACTGTAAAAACTACCAAGAGAATTCCTTTCTGGCACCTTCCCCGGTGGAGTTGTGCATGGGGTGTGTTTGGACAATTTTGTCACGTGCCGAGTCCAAAATTCAGCGCTTCCCCATCACAGCACAGAAAGCAGGTAGAACATCTTTTGTGGCGCCTTTCAGCTGCCTACCGGGGTACTGTAAAAACTACCAAGAGAACTCCTTTCTGGCACCTTCCCCGGTGCAGTTGTGCATGGGGTGTGTTTGGAACATTTTGTCACCAGCCGAGTCCAAAATTCAGCGCTTCCCCATCTCAGCCCAGAAAGCAGGTAGGACAAGTTTTGTGGTGCCTTTCAGCTGCCTACCGGGGTACTGTAAAAAGTGCCATAAGAACTCCATTCTGGCACCTTCCCCGGTGGAGTTGTGCATGGGATGTGTTTGGAACATTTTCTCACCAGCCGAGTCCAAAATTCAGCGGTTCCCCATCTCAGCCCAGAAAGCAGGTAGAACAACATTTGTGGTACCTTTCAGCTGCCTACCGGGGTACTGTAAAAACTACCAAGAGAACTCCTTTCTGGCACCTTCCCCGGTGGAGTTGTGCATGGGGTGTGTTTGGAACATTTTCTCACCAGCCGAGTCCAAAAGTCAGCTGTTCCCCATCTCAGCCCAGAAAGCAGGTAGATCAACTTTTGTGGTTCCTTTCATTAGGCTACAGGGGCAGTGTAAGAACTACCAAGAGAACTCCTTTCTGGCACCTTCCCCGGTGGAGTTGTGCATGGGGTGTGTTTGGAACATTTTGTCACCAGCCGAGTCCAAAATTCAGCGCTTCCCCATCTCAGCCCAGAAAGCAGGTAGAACAACTTTTGTGGTGCCTTTCAGCTGCCTACCGGGGCACTGTAAAAAGTGCCATAAGAACTCCTTTCTGGCACCTTCCCCGGTGGAGTTGTGCATAGGGTGTGTTTGGAACATTTTCTCACCAGCCGAGTCCAAAATTCAGCGCTTCCCCATCTCAGCCCAGAAAGCAGGTAGAACAAGTTTTGTGGCGCCTTTCAGCTGCCTACCGGGGCACTGTAAAAACTACCAACAGAATTCCTTTCTGGCACCTTCCCCGGTGGAGTTGTGCATGGGGTGTGTTTGGAACATTTTCTCACCAGCCGAGTCAAAAAGCCAGCGGTTCCCCATCTCAGCCCAGAAAGCAGGTAGAACAACATTTGTGGTACCTTTCAGCTGCCTACCGGGGTACTGTAAAAACTACCAAGAGAACTCCTTTCTGGCACCTTCCCCGGTGGAGTTGTGCATGGGGTGTGTTTGGAACATTTTCTCACCAGCCGAGTCCAAAAGTCAGCGCTTCCCCATCTCAGCCCAGAAAGCAGGTAGAACAACTTTTGTGGTGCCTTTCAGCTGCCTACCGGGGCACTGTAAAAAGTGCCATAAGAACTCCTTTCTGGCACCTTCCCCGGTGGAGTTGTGCATGGGGTGTGTTTGGAACATTTTGTCACCAGCCGAGTCCAAAATTCAGCGCTTCCCCATCTCAGCCCAGAAAGCAGGTAGATCAACTTTTGTGGTTCCTTTCATTAGGCTACAGGGGCAGTGTAAGAACTACCAAGAGAACTCCTTTCTGGCACCTTCCCCGGTGGAGTTGTGCATGGGGTGTGTTTGGAACATTTTGCCACCAGCCGAGTCCAAAAGCCAGCGGTTCCCCATCTCAGCCCAGGAAGCAGGTAGAACAAGTTTTGTGGCTCCTTTCAGCTGCCTACCGGGGCACTGTAAAAACTACCAACAGAATTCCTTTCTGGCACCTTCCCCGGTGGTGTTGTGCATGGGGTGTGTTTGGAACATTTTCTCACCAGCCGAGTCCAAAATTCAGCGCTTCCCCATCTCAGCCCAGAAAGCAGGTAGAACAAGTTTTGTGGTGCCTTTCAGCTGCCTACCGGGGTACTGTAAAAACTACCAAGAGAACTCCTTTCTGGCACCTTCCCCGGTGGAGTTGTGCATGGGGTGTGTTTGGAACATTTTGTCACCAGCCGAGTCCAAAATTCAGCGGTTCCCCATCTCAGCCCAGAAAGCAGGTAGAACAACTTTTTTGTGCCTTTCAGCTGCCTACCGGGGCACTGTAAAAACTACCAAGAGAACTCCTTACTGGCACCTTCCCCGGTGGAGTTGTGCATGGGGTGTGTTTGGAACATTTTCTCACCGGCCGAGTCCAAAATTCAGCGGTTCCCCATCTCAGCCCAGAAAGCAGGTAGGACAAGTTTTGTGGCGCCTTTCAGCTGCCTACCTGGGTACTGTAAAAACTACCAAGAGAACTCCTTTCTGGCACCTTCCCCGGTGGAGTTGTGCATGGGGTGTGTTTGGAACATTTTCTCACCAGCCGAGTCCAAAAGTCAGCTGTTCCCCATCTCAGCCCAGAAAGCAGGTAGATCAACTTTTGTGGTTCCTTTCATTAGGCTACAGGGGCAGTGTAAGAACTACCAAGAGAACTCCTTTCTGGCACCTTCCCCGGTGGAGTTGTGCATGGGGTGTGTTTGGAACAGTTTGTCACCAGCCGAGTCCAAAATTCAGCGCTTCCCCATCTCAGCCCAGAAAGCAGGTAGGACAAGATTTGTGGCGCCTTTCAGCTACCTACCAGGACACTGTAAAAACTGTCATAAGAACTCCTTTCTGGCACCTTCCCCGGTGGAGTTGTGCATGGGGTGTGTTTAGAACATTTTGTCACTAGCCGAGTCCAAAATTCAGCGGTTCCCCATCTCAGCCCAGAAAGCAGGTAGAACAACTTTTGTGGCGCCTTTCAGCTGCCTACCGCGGTACTGTAAAAACTACCAACAGAACTCCTTTCGGGCTCCTTCCCCGGTGGAGTTGTGCATGGGGTGTGTTTGGAATATTTTCTCACCAGCCGAGTCAAAAAGTCAGCAGTTCCCATCTCAGCCCAGAAAGCAGGTAGAACATCCTTTGTGTCGCCTTTCACCTGCCTACCGGGGCACTGTAAAAAGTGCCATAAGAACTCCATTCTGGCACCTTCCCCGGGTGGAGTTGTGCATGGGGTGTGTTTGGAACATTTTGTCACCAGCCGAGTCCAAAATTCAGCGGTTCCCCATCTCAGCCCAGAAAGCAGGTAGAACAACATTTGTGGTACCTTTCAGCTGCCTACCGGGGTACTGTAAAAACTACCAAGAGAACTCCTTTCTGGCACCTTCCCCGGTGGAGTTGTGCATGGGGTGTGTTTGGAAGTTTGTCACCAGCCGAGTCCAAAATTCAGCGGTTCCCCATCTCAGCCCAGAAAGCAGGTAGAACAACATTTGTGGTACCTTTCAGCTGCCTACCGGGGTACTGTAAAAACTACCAAGAGAACTCCTTTCTGGCACCTTCCCCGGTGGAGTTGTGCATGGGGTGTGTTTGGAACATTTTCTCACCAGCCGAGTCCAAAAGTCAGCGGTTCCCCATCTCAGCCCAGAAAGCAGGTAGATCAACTTTTGTGGTTCCTTTCATTAGGCTACAGGGGCAGTGTAAGAACTACCAAGAGAACTCCTTTCTGGCACCTTCCCCGGTGGAGTTGTGCATGAGGTGTGTTTGGAACATTTTGCCACCAGCCGAGTCCAAAAGCCAGCGGTTCCCCATCTCAGCCCGGAAAGCAGGTAGAACAATATTTGTGGCGCCTTTCAGCTGCCTACCGGGGCACTGTAAAAACTACCAACAGAATTCCTTTCTGGCACCTTCCCCGGTGGAGTTGTGCATGGGGTGTTTTTGGACAATTTTGTCACGTGCCGAGTCCAAAATTCAGCGCTTCCCCATCACAGCACAGAAAGCAGGTAGAACATCTTTTGTGGCGCCTTTCAGCTGCCTACCGGGGTACTGTAAAAACTACCAAGAGAACTCCTTTCTGGCACCTTCCCCGGTGGAGTTGTGCATGGGGTGTGTTTGGAACATTTTCTCACCGGCCGAGTCCAAAATTCAGCGCTTCCCCATCTCAGCCCAGAAAGCAGGTAGGACAAGTTTTGTGGTGCCTTTCAGCTGCCTACCGGGGCAGTGCAAAAACTACCAAGAGAACTCCTTTCTGGCACCTTCCCCGGTGGAGTTGTGCATGGGGTGTGTTTGGAACATTTTCTCACCAGCCGAGTCCAAAAGTCAACGCTTCCCCATCTCAGCCCAGAAAGCAGGTAGAACAAGTTTTGTGGCGCCTTTCAGCTGCCTACCGGGGCACTGTAAAAACTACCAAAAAAATTCCTTTCTGGCACCTTCCCCGGTGGAGTTGTGCATGGGGTGTGTTTGGAACATTTTCTCACCAGCCGAGTCCAAAAGCCAGCGGTTCCCCATCTCAGCCCAGAAAGCAGGTAGAACGAGTTTTGTAGT
Source organism: Falco peregrinus (assembly GCF_023634155.1). NCBI lineage: Eukaryota > Metazoa > Chordata > Aves > Falconiformes > Falconidae > Falco > Falco peregrinus. Next base: position 3,327,905 of record NC_073743.1, on the reverse strand, counting down.
GCCTTTCAGCTGCCTACCGGGGTACTGTAAAAACTACCAAGAGAACTCCTTTCTGGCACCTTCCCCGGTGGAGTTGTGCATGGGGTGTGTTTGGAACAGTTTCTCACCGGCCGAGTCCAAAATTCAGCGGTTCCCCATCTCAGCCCAGAAAGCAGGTAGATCAACTTTTGTGGTTCCTTTCATTAGGCTACAGGGGCAGTGTAAGAACTACCAAGAGAACTCCTTTCTGGCACCTTCCCCGGTGGAGTTGTGCATGGGGTGTGTTTGGAACATTTTGCCACCAGCCGAGTCCAAAAGCCAGCGGTTCCCCATCTCAGCCCGGAAAGCAGGTAGAACATCTTTTGTGGCGCCTTTCAGCTGCCTACCGGGGTACTGTAAAAACTACCAAGAGAATTCCTTTCTGGCACCTTCCCCGGTGGAGTTGTGCATGGGGTGTGTTTGGACAATTTTGTCACGTGCCGAGTCCAAAATTCAGCGCTTCCCCATCACAGCACAGAAAGCAGGTAGAACATCTTTTGTGGCGCCTTTCAGCTGCCTACCGGGGTACTGTAAAAACTACCAAGAGAACTCCTTTCTGGCACCTTCCCCGGTGCAGTTGTGCATGGGGTGTGTTTGGAACATTTTGTCACCAGCCGAGTCCAAAATTCAGCGCTTCCCCATCTCAGCCCAGAAAGCAGGTAGGACAAGTTTTGTGGTGCCTTTCAGCTGCCTACCGGGGTACTGTAAAAAGTGCCATAAGAACTCCATTCTGGCACCTTCCCCGGTGGAGTTGTGCATGGGATGTGTTTGGAACATTTTCTCACCAGCCGAGTCCAAAATTCAGCGGTTCCCCATCTCAGCCCAGAAAGCAGGTAGAACAACATTTGTGGTACCTTTCAGCTGCCTACCGGGGTACTGTAAAAACTACCAAGAGAACTCCTTTCTGGCACCTTCCCCGGTGGAGTTGTGCATGGGGTGTGTTTGGAACATTTTCTCACCAGCCGAGTCCAAAATTCAGCCTTTCCCCATCTCAGCCCAGAAAGCAGGTAGATCAACTTTTGTGGTTCCTTTCATTAGGCTACAGGGGCAGTGTAAGAACTACCAAGAGAACTCCTTTCTGGCACCTTCCCCGGTGGAGTTGTGCATGGGGTGTGTTTGGAACATTTTGTCACCAGCCGAGTCCAAAATTCAGCGCTTCCCCATCTCAGCCCAGAAAGCAGGTAGAACAACTTTTGTGGTGCCTTTCAGCTGCCTACCGGGGCACTGTAAAAAGTGCCATAAGAACTCCTTTCTGGCACCTTCCCCGGTGGAGTTGTGCATAGGGTGTGTTTGGAACATTTTCTCACCAGCCGAGTCCAAAATTCAGCGCTTCCCCATCTCAGCCCAGAAAGCAGGTAGAACAAGTTTTGTGGCGCCTTTCAGCTGCCTACCGGGGCACTGTAAAAACTACCAACAGAATTCCTTTCTGGCACCTTCCCCGGTGGAGTTGTGCATGGGGTGTGTTTGGAACATTTTCTCACCAGCCGAGTCAAAAAGCCAGCGGTTCCCCATCTCAGCCCAGAAAGCAGGTAGAACAACATTTGTGGTACCTTTCAGCTGCCTACCGGGGTACTGTAAAAACTACCAAGAGAACTCCTTTCTGGCACCTTCCCCGGTGGAGTTGTGCATGGGGTGTGTTTGGAACATTTTCTCACCAGCCGAGTCCAAAAGTCAGCGCTTCCCCATCTCAGCCCAGAAAGCAGGTAGAACAACTTTTGTGGTGCCTTTCAGCTGCCTACCGGGGCACTGTAAAAAGTGCCATAAGAACTCCTTTCTGGCACCTTCCCCGGTGGAGTTGTGCATGGGGTGTGTTTGGAACATTTTGTCACCAGCCGAGTCCAAAATTCAGCGCTTCCCCATCTCAGCCCAGAAAGCAGGTAGATCAACTTTTGTGGTTCCTTTCATTAGGCTACAGGGGCAGTGTAAGAACTACCAAGAGAACTCCTTTCTGGCACCTTCCCCGGTGGAGTTGTGCATGGGGTGTGTTTGGAACATTTTGCCACCAGCCGAGTCCAAAAGCCAGCGGTTCCCCATCTCAGCCCAGGAAGCAGGTAGAACAAGTTTTGTGGCTCCTTTCAGCTGCCTACCGGGGCACTGTAAAAACTACCAACAGAATTCCTTTCTGGCACCTTCCCCGGTGGTGTTGTGCATGGGGTGTGTTTGGAACATTTTCTCACCAGCCGAGTCCAAAATTCAGCGCTTCCCCATCTCAGCCCAGAAAGCAGGTAGAACAAGTTTTGTGGTGCCTTTCAGCTGCCTACCGGGGTACTGTAAAAACTACCAAGAGAACTCCTTTCTGGCACCTTCCCCGGTGGAGTTGTGCATGGGGTGTGTTTGGAACATTTTGTCACCAGCCGAGTCCAAAATTCAGCGGTTCCCCATCTCAGCCCAGAAAGCAGGTAGAACAACTTTTTTGTGCCTTTCAGCTGCCTACCGGGGCACTGTAAAAACTACCAAGAGAACTCCTTACTGGCACCTTCCCCGGTGGAGTTGTGCATGGGGTGTGTTTGGAACATTTTCTCACCGGCCGAGTCCAAAATTCAGCGGTTCCCCATCTCAGCCCAGAAAGCAGGTAGGACAAGTTTTGTGGCGCCTTTCAGCTGCCTACCTGGGTACTGTAAAAACTACCAAGAGAACTCCTTTCTGGCACCTTCCCCGGTGGAGTTGTGCATGGGGTGTGTTTGGAACATTTTCTCACCAGCCGAGTCCAAAAGTCAGCTGTTCCCCATCTCAGCCCAGAAAGCAGGTAGATCAACTTTTGTGGTTCCTTTCATTAGGCTACAGGGGCAGTGTAAGAACTACCAAGAGAACTCCTTTCTGGCACCTTCCCCGGTGGAGTTGTGCATGGGGTGTGTTTGGAACAGTTTGTCACCAGCCGAGTCCAAAATTCAGCGCTTCCCCATCTCAGCCCAGAAAGCAGGTAGGACAAGATTTGTGGCGCCTTTCAGCTACCTACCAGGACACTGTAAAAACTGTCATAAGAACTCCTTTCTGGCACCTTCCCCGGTGGAGTTGTGCATGGGGTGTGTTTAGAACATTTTGTCACTAGCCGAGTCCAAAATTCAGCGGTTCCCCATCTCAGCCCAGAAAGCAGGTAGAACAACTTTTGTGGCGCCTTTCAGCTGCCTACCGCGGTACTGTAAAAACTACCAACAGAACTCCTTTCGGGCTCCTTCCCCGGTGGAGTTGTGCATGGGGTGTGTTTGGAATATTTTCTCACCAGCCGAGTCAAAAAGTCAGCAGTTCCCATCTCAGCCCAGAAAGCAGGTAGAACATCCTTTGTGTCGCCTTTCACCTGCCTACCGGGGCACTGTAAAAAGTGCCATAAGAACTCCATTCTGGCACCTTCCCCGGGTGGAGTTGTGCATGGGGTGTGTTTGGAACATTTTGTCACCAGCCGAGTCCAAAATTCAGCGGTTCCCCATCTCAGCCCAGAAAGCAGGTAGAACAACATTTGTGGTACCTTTCAGCTGCCTACCGGGGTACTGTAAAAACTACCAAGAGAACTCCTTTCTGGCACCTTCCCCGGTGGAGTTGTGCATGGGGTGTGTTTGGAAGTTTGTCACCAGCCGAGTCCAAAATTCAGCGCTTCCCCATCTCAGCCCAGAAAGCAGGTAGAACAACATTTGTGGTGCCTTTCAGCTGCCTACCGGGGCAGTGCAAAAACTACCAAGAGAACTCCTTTCTGGCACCTTCCCCGGTGGAGTTGTGCATGGGGTGTGTTTGGAACATTTTCTCACCGGCCGAGTCCAAAATTCAGCTCTTCCCCATCTCAGCCCAGAAAGCAGGTAGAACAACTTTTGTGGTGCCTTTCAGCTGCCTATCGGGGTAGTGCAAAATCTACCAAGAGAACTCTTTTCTGGCACCTTCCCCGGTGGTGTTGTGCATGGGGTGTGTTTGGAACAGATTGCCTCCAGCCAAGTCCAAATTCAGTGGTTCCCCATCTCAATCCAGAAAGCATGTAGAACATCTTTTGTGGTGCCTTTCAGCTGCCTACCGGGGCAGTGCAAAAACTACCAAGAGAACTCTTTTTCTGGCACCTTCCCCGGTGGAGTTGTGCATGGGGTGTTTTTGGACAATTTTGTCACGTGCCGAGTCCAAAATTCAGCGCTTCCCCATCACAGCACAGAAAGCAGGTAGAACATCTTTTGTGGCGCCTTTCAGCTGCCTACCGGGGTACTGTAAAAACTACCAAGAGAACTCCTTTCTGGCACCTTCCCCCAGGTGGAGTTGTGCATGGGGTGTGTTTGGAACATTTTCTCACCAGCCGAGTCCAAAATTCAGCGCTTCCCCATCTCAGCCCAGAAAGCAGGTAGGACAAGTTTTGTGGCGCCTTTCAGCTGCCTACCGGGGTACTGTAAAAACTACCAAGAGAACTCCTTACTGGCACCTTCCCCGGTGGAGTTGTGCATGGGGTGTGTTTGGAACATTTTCTCACCAGCCGAGTCCAAAATTCAGCGCTTCCCCATCTCAGCCCAGAAAGCAGGTAGAACAAGTTTTGTGGTTCCTTTCATTAGGCTACAGGGGCAGTGTAAGAACTACCAAGAGAACTCCTTTCTGGCACCTTCCCCGGTGGAGTTGTGCATGGGGTGTGTTTGGAACATTTTGTCACCAGCCGAGTCCAAAATTCAGCGCTTCCCCATCTCAGCCCAGAAAGCAGGTAGAACAACTTTTGTGGTGCCTTTCAGCTGCCTACCGGGGCACTGTAAAAAGTGCCATAAGAACTCCTTTCTGGCACCTTCCCCGGTGGAGTTGTGCATGGGGTGTGTTTGGAACATTTTCTCACCAGCCGAGTCCAAAATTCAGCACTTCCCCATCTCAGCCCAGAAAGCAGGTAGAACAAGTTTTGTGGCGCCTTTCAGCTGCCTACCGGGGCACTGTAAAAACTACCAACAGAATTCCTTTCTGGCACCTTCCCCGGTGGAGTTGTGCATGGGGTGTGTTTGGAACATTTTGTCACCAGCCGAGTCCAAAATTCAGCGGTTCCCCATCTCAGCCCAGAAAGCAGGTAGAACAACATTTGTGGTACCTTTCAGCTGCCTACCGGGGTACTGTAAAAACTACCAAGAGAACTCCTTTCTGGCACCTTCCCCGGTGGAGTTGTGCATGGGGTGTGTTTGGAACATTTTCTCACCAGCCGAGTCCAAAAGTCAGCGGTTCCCCATCTCAGCCCAGAAAGCAGGTAGAACAAGTTTTGTGGTTCCTTTCATTAGGCTACAGGGGCAGTGTAAGAACTACCAAGAGAACTCCTTTCTGGCACCTTCCCCGGTGGAGTTGTGCATGGGGTGTGTTTGGAACATTTTGCCACCAGCCGAGTCCAAAAGCCAGCGGTTCCCCATCTCAGCCCGGAAAGCAGGTAGAACAACATTTGTGGCGCCTTTCAGCTGCCTACCGGGGCACTGTAAAAACTACCAACAGAATTCCTTTCTGGCACCTTCCCCGGTGGAGTTGTGCATGGGGTGTTTTTGGACAATTTTGTCACGTGCCGAGTCCAAAATTCAGCGCTTCCCCATCACAGCACAGAAAGCAGGTAGAACATCTTTTGTGGCGCCTTTCAGCTGCCTACCGGGGTACTGTAAAAACTACCAAGAGAACTCCTTTCTGGCACCTTCCCCGGTGGAGTTGTGCATGGGGTGTGTTTGGAACATTTTCTCACCGGCCGAGTCCAAAATTCAGCGCTTCCCCATCTCAGCCCAGAAAGCAGGTAGGACAAGTTTTGTGGCGCCTTTCAGCTGCCTACCGGGGCAGTGCAAAAACTACCAAGAGAACTCCTTTCTGGCACCTTCCCCGGTGGAGTTGTGCATGGGGTGTGTTTGGAACATTTTCTCACCAGCCGAGTCCAAAATTCAGCGCTTCCCCATCTCAGCCCAGAAAGCAGGTAGAACAAGTTTTGTGGCGCCTTTCAGCTGCCTACCGGGGCACTGTAAAAACTACCAACAGAATTCCTTTCTGGCACCTTCCCCGGTGGAGTTGTGCATGGGGTGTGTTTGGAACATTTTCTCACCAGCCGAGTCCAAAAGCCAGCGGTTCCCCATCTCCAGCCCAGAAAGCAGGTAGAACGAGTTTTGTAGTGCCTTTCAGCTGCCTACCGGGGTACTGTAAAAACTACCAAGAGAACTCCTTTCTGGCACCTTCCCCGGTGGAGTTGTGCATGGGGTGTGTTTGGAACATTTTGTCACCAGCCGAGTCCAAAATTCAGCGCTTCCCCATCTCAGCCCAGAAAGCAGGTAGAACAACTTTTGTGGTGCCTTTCAGCTGCCTACCGGGGCACTGTAAAAAGTGCCATAAGAACTCCTTTCTGGCACCTTCCCCGGTGGAGTTGTGCATGGGGTGTGTTTGGAACATTTTCTCACCAGCCGAGTCCAAAATTCAGCGCTTCCCCATCTCAGCCCAGAAAGCAGGTAGAACAAGTTTTGTGGCGCCTTTCAGCTGCCTACCGGGGCACTGTAAAAACTACCAACAGAATTCCTTTCTGGCACCTTCCCCGGTGGAGTTGTGCATGGGGTGTGTTTGGAACATTTTCTCACCAGCCGAGTCCAAAATTCAGCGCTTCCCCATCTCAGCCCAGAAAGCAGGTAGAACAAGTTTTGTGGTGCCTTTCAGCTGCCTACCGGGGTACTGTAAAAACTACCAAGAGAACTCCTTTCTGGCACCTTCCCCGGTGGAGTTGTGCATGGGGTGTGTTTGGAACAGTTTGTCACCAGCCGAGTCCAAAATTCAGCGCTTCCCCATCTCAGCCCAGAAAGCAGGTAGGACAAGATTTGTGGCGCCTTTCAGCTACCTACCAGGACACTGTAAAAACTGTCATAAGAACTCCTTTCTGGCACCTTCCCCGGTGGAGTTATGCATGGGGTGTGTTTAGAACATTTTGTCACTAGCCGAGTCCAAAATTCAGCGGTTCCCCATCTCAGCCCAGAAAGCAGGTAGAACAACTTTTGTGGCGCCTTTCAGCTGCCTACCGCGGTACTGTAAAAACTACCAACAGAACTCCTTTCGGGCTCCTTCCCCGGTGGAGTTGTGCATGGGGTGTGTTTGGAATATTTTCTCACCAGCCGAGTCAAAAAGTCAGCAGTTCCCATCTCAGCCCAGAAAGCAGGTAGAACATCCTTTGTGTCGCCTTTCACCTGCCTACCGGGGCACTGTAAAAACTGCCATAAGAACTCCTTTCTGGCACCTTCCCCGGTGGAGTTGTGCATGGGGTGTGTTTGGAACATTTTGCCACCAGCCGAGTCCAAAAGCCAGCGGTTCCCCATCTCAGCCCGGAAAGCAGGTAGAACAACATTTGTGGCGCCTTTCAGCTGCCTACCGGGGCACTGTAAAAACTACCAACAGAATTCCTTTCTGGCACCTTCCCCGGTGGAGTTGTGCATGGGGTGTGTTTGGAACATTTTCTCACCAGCCGAGTCAAAAAGCCAGCGGTTCCCCATCTCAGCCCAGAAAGCAGGTAGAACAACATTTGTGGTACCTTTCAGCTGCCTACCGGGGTACTGTAAAAACTACCAAGAGAACTCCTTTCTGGCACCTTCCCCGGTGGAGTTGTGCATGGGGTGTGTTTGGAACATTTTCTCACCAGCCGAGTCCAAAAGTCAGCGCTTCCCCATCTCAGCCCAGAAAGCAGGTAGAACAACTTTTGTGGTGCCTTTCAGCTGCCTACCGGGGCACTGTAAAAAGTGCCATAAGAACTCCTTTCTGGCACCTTCCCCGGTGGAGTTGTGCATGGGGTGTGTTTGGAACATTTTGTCACCAGCCGAGTCCAAAATTCAGCGCTTCCCCATCTCAGCCCAGAAAGCAGGTAGATCAACTTTTGTGGTTCCTTTCATTAGGCTACAGGGGCAGTGTAAGAACTACCAAGAGAACTCCTTTCTGGCACCTTCCCCGGTGGAGTTGTGCATGGGGTGTGTTTGGAACATTTTGCCACCAGCCGAGTCCAAAAGCCAGCGGTTCCCCATCTCAGCCCAGGAAGCAGGTAGAACAAGTTTTGTGGCTCCTTTCAGCTGCCTACCGGGGCACTGTAAAAACTACCAACAGAATTCCTTTCTGGCACCTTCCCCGGTGGTGTTGTGCATGGGGTGTGTTTGGAACATTTTCTCACCAGCCGAGTCCAAAATTCAGCGCTTCCCCATCTCAGCCCAGAAAGCAGGTAGAACAAGTTTTGTGGTGCCTTTCAGCTGCCTACCGGGGTACTGTAAAAACTACCAAGAGAACTCCTTTCTGGCACCTTCCCCGGTGGAGTTGTGCATGGGGTGTGTTTGGAACATTTTGTCACCAGCCGAGTCCAAAATTCAGCGCTTCCCCATCTCAGCCCAGAAAGCAGGTAGAACAACTTTTTTGTGCCTTTCAGCTGCCTACCGGGGCACTGTAAAAACTACCAAGAGAACTCCTTACTGGCACCTTCCCCGGTGGAGTTGTGCATGGGGTGTGTTTGGAACATTTTCTCACCGGCCGAGTCCAAAATTCAGCGGTTCCCCATCTCAGCCCAGAAAGCAGGTAGGACAAGTTTTGTGGCGCCTTTCAGCTGCCTACCTGGGTACTGTAAAAACTACCAAGAGAACTCCTTTCTGGCACCTTCCCCGGTGGAGTTGTGCATGGGGTGTGTTTGGAACATTTTCTCACCAGCCGAGTCCAAAAGTCAGCTGTTCCCCATCTCAGCCCAGAAAGCAGGTAGATCAACTTTTGTGGTTCCTTTCATTAGGCTACAGGGGCAGTGTAAGAACTACCAAGAGAACTCCTTTCTGGCACCTTCCCCGGTGGAGTTGTGCATGGGGTGTGTTTGGAACAGTTTGTCACCAGCCGAGTCCAAAATTCAGCGCTTCCCCATCTCAGCCCAGAAAGCAGGTAGGACAAGATTTGTGGCGCCTTTCAGCTACCTACCAGGACACTGTAAAAACTGTCATAAGAACTCCTTTCTGGCACCTTCCCCGGTGGAGTTGTGCATGGGGTGTGTTTAGAACATTTTGTCACTAGCCGAGTCCAAAATTCAGCGGTTCCCCATCTCAGCCCAGAAAGCAGGTAGAACAACTTTTGTGGCGCCTTTCAGCTGCCTACCGCGGTACTGTAAAAACTACCAACAGAACTCCTTTCGGGCTCCTTCCCCGGTGGAGTTGTGCATGGGGTGTGTTTGGAATATTTTCTCACCAGCCGAGTCAAAAAGTCAGCAGTTCCCATCTCAGCCCAGAAAGCAGGTAGAACATCCTTTGTGTCGCCTTTCACCTGCCTACCGGGGCACTGTAAAAAGTGCCATAAGAACTCCATTCTGGCACCTTCCCCGGGTGGAGTTGTGCATGGGGTGTGTTTGGAACATTTTGTCACCAGCCGAGTCCAAAATTCAGCGGTTCCCCATCTCAGCCCAGAAAGCAGGTAGAACAACATTTGTGGTACCTTTCAGCTGCCTACCGGGGTACTGTAAAAACTACCAAGAGAACTCCTTTCTGGCACCTTCCCCGGTGGAGTTGTGCATGGGGTGTGTTTGGAAGTTTGTCACCAGCCGAGTCCAAAATTCAGCGCTTCCCCATCTCAGCCCAGAAAGCAGGTAGAACAACATTTGTGGTGCCTTTCAGCTGCCTACCGGGGCAGTGCAAAAACTACCAAGAGAACTCCTTTCTGGCACCTTCCCCGGTGGAGTTGTGCATGGGGTGTGTTTGGAACATTTTCTCACCGGCCGAGTCCAAAATTCAGCTCTTCCCCATCTCAGCCCAGAAAGCAGGTAGAACAACTTTTGTGGTGCCTTTCAGCTGCCTATCGGGGTAGTGCAAAATCTACCAAGAGAACTCTTTTCTGGCACCTTCCCCGGTGGTGTTGTGCATGGGGTGTGTTTGGAACAGATTGCCTCCAGCCAAGTCCAAATTCAGTGGTTCCCCATCTCAATCCAGAAAGCATGTAGAACATCTTTTGTGGTGCCTTTCAGCTGCCTACCGGGGCAGTGCAAAAACTACCAAGAGAACTCTTTTTCTGGCACCTTCCCCGGTGGAGTTGTGCATGGGGTGTTTTTGGACAATTTTGTCACGTGCCGAGTCCAAAATTCAGCGCTTCCCCATCACAGCACAGAAAGCAGGTAGAACATCTTTTGTGGCGCCTTTCAGCTGCCTACCGGGGTACTGTAAAAACTACCAAGAGAACTCCTTTCTGGCACCTTCCCCCAGGTGGAGTTGTGCATGGGGTGTGTTTGGAACATTTTCTCACCAGCCGAGTCCAAAATTCAGCGCTTCCCCATCTCAGCCCAGAAAGCAGGTAGGACAAGTTTTGTGGCGCCTTTCAGCTGCCTACCGGGGTACTGTAAAAACTACCAAGAGAACTCCTTACTGGCACCTTCCCCGGTGGAGTTGTGCATGGGGTGTGTTTGGAACATTTTCTCACCAGCCGAGTCCAAAATTCAGCGCTTCCCCATCTCAGCCCAGAAAGCAGGTAGAACAAGTTTTGTGGTTCCTTTCATTAGGCTACAGGGGCAGTGTAAGAACTACCAAGAGAACTCCTTTCTGGCACCTTCCCCGGTGGAGTTGTGCATGGGGTGTGTTTGGAACATTTTCTCACCAGCCGAGTCCAAAATTCAGCGCTTCCCCATCTCAGCCCAGAAAGCAGGTAGAACAACTTTTGTGGTGCCTTTCAGCTGCCTACCGGGGCACTGTAAAAAGTGCCATAAGAACTCCTTTCTGGCACCTTCCCCGGTGGAGTTGTGCATGGGGTGTGTTTGGAACATTTTCTCACCAGCCGAGTCCAAAATTCAGCACTTCCCCATCTCAGCCCAGAAAGCAGGTAGAACAAGTTTTGTGGCGCCTTTCAGCTGCCTACCGGGGCACTGTAAAAACTACCAACAGAATTCCTTTCTGGCACCTTCCCCGGTGGAGTTGTGCATGGGGTGTGTTTGGAACATTTTGTCACCAGCCGAGTCCAAAATTCAGCGGTTCCCCATCTCAGCCCAGAAAGCAGGTAGAACAACATTTGTGGTACCTTTCAGCTGCCTACCGGGGTACTGTAAAAACTACCAAGAGAACTCCTTTCTGGCACCTTCCCCGGTGGAGTTGTGCATGGGGTGTGTTTGGAACATTTTCTCACCAGCCGAGTCCAAAAGTCAGCGGTTCCCCATCTCAGCCCAGAAAGCAGGTAGAACAAGTTTTGTGGTTCCTTTCATTAGGCTACAGGGGCAGTGTAAGAACTACCAAGAGAACTCCTTTCTGGCACCTTCCCCGGTGGAGTTGTGCATGGGGTGTGTTTGGAACATTTTGCCACCAGCCGAGTCCAAAAGCCAGCGGTTCCCCATCTCAGCCCGGAAAGCAGGTAGAACAACATTTGTGGCGCCTTTCAGCTGCCTACCGGGGCACTGTAAAAACTACCAACAGAATTCCTTTCTGGCACCTTCCCCGGTGGAGTTGTGCATGGGGTGTTTTTGGACAATTTTGTCACGTGCCGAGTCCAAAATTCAGCGCTTCCCCATCACAGCACAGAAAGCAGGTAGAACATCTTTTGTGGCGCCTTTCAGCTGCCTACCGGGGTACTGTAAAAACTACCAAGAGAACTCCTTTCTGGCACCTTCCCCGGTGGAGTTGTGCATGGGGTGTGTTTGGAACATTTTCTCACCGGCCGAGTCCAAAATTCAGCGCTTCCCCATCTCAGCCCAGAAAGCAGGTAGGACAAGTTTTGTGGCGCCTTTCAGCTGCCTACCGGGGCAGTGCAAAAACTACCAAGAGAACTCCTTTCTGGCACCTTCCCCGGTGGAGTTGTGCATGGGGTGTGTTTGGAACATTTTCTCACCAGCCGAGTCCAAAATTCAGCGCTTCCCCATCTCAGCCCAGAAAGCAGGTAGAACAAGTTTTGTGGCGCCTTTCAGCTGCCTACCGGGGCACTGTAAAAACTACCAACAGAATTCCTTTCTGGCACCTTCCCCGGTGGAGTTGTGCATGGGGTGTGTTTGGAACATTTTCTCACCAGCCGAGTCCAAAAGCCAGCGGTTCCCCATCTCCAGCCCAGAAAGCAGGTAGAACGAGTTTTGTAGTGCCTTTCAGCTGCCTACCGGGGTACTGTAAAAACTACCAAGAGAACTCCTTTCTGGCACCTTCCCCGGTGGAGTTGTGCATGGGGTGTGTTTGGAACATTTTGTCACCAGCCGAGTCCAAAATTCAGCGCTTCCCCATCTCAGCCCAGAAAGCAGGTAGAACAACTTTTGTGGTGCCTTTCAGCTGCCTACCGGGGCACTGTAAAAAGTGCCATAAGAACTCCTTTCTGGCACCTTCCCCGGTGGAGTTGTGCATGGGGTGTGTTTGGAACATTTTCTCACCAGCCGAGTCCAAAATTCAGCGCTTCCCCATCTCAGCCCAGAAAGCAGGTAGAACAAGTTTTGTGGCGCCTTTCAGCTGCCTACCGGGGCACTGTAAAAACTACCAACAGAATTCCTTTCTGGCACCTTCCCCGGTGGAGTTGTGCATGGGGTGTGTTTGGAACATTTTGTCACCAGCCGAGTCCAAAATTCAGCGGTTCCCCATCTCAGCCCAGTAAGCAGGTAGAACAACATTTGTGGTACCTTTCAGCTGCCTACCGGGGTACTGTAAAAACTACCAAGAGAACTCCTTTCTGGCACCTTCCCCGGTGGAGTTGTGCATGGGGTGTGTTTGGAACATTTTCTCACCAGCCGAGTCCAAAAGTCAGCGGTTCCCCATCTCAGCCCAGGAAGCAGGTAGAACAAGTTTTGTGGCTCCTTTCAGCTGCCTACCGGGGCACTGTAAAAACTACCAACAGAATTCCTTTCTGGCACCTTCCCCGGTGGAGTTGTGCATGGGGTGTGTTTGGAACATTTTCTCACCAGCCGAGTCCAAAATTCAGCGCTTCCCCATCTCAGCCCAGAAAGCAGGTAGAACAAGTTTTGTGGTGCCTTTCAGCTGCCTACCGGGGTACTGTAAAAACTACCAAGAGAACTCCTTTCTGGCACCTTCCCCGGTGGAGTTGTGCATGGGGTGTGTTTGGAACAGTTTGTCACCAGCCGAGTCCAAAATTCAGCGCTTCCCCATCTCAGCCCAGAAAGCAGGTAGGACAAGATTTGTGGCGCCTTTCAGCTACCTACCAGGACACTGTAAAAACTGTCATAAGAACTCCTTTCTGGCACCTTCCCCGGTGGAGTTATGCATGGGGTGTGTTTAGAACATTTTGTCACTAGCCGAGTCCAAAATTCAGCGGTTCCCCATCTCAGCCCAGAAAGCAGGTAGAACAACTTTTGTGGCGCCTTTCAGCTGCCTACCGCGGTACTGTAAAAACTACCAACAGAACTCCTTTCGGGCTCCTTCCCCGGTGGAGTTGTGCATGGGGTGTGTTTGGAATATTTTCTCACCAGCCGAGTCAAAAAGTCAGCAGTTCCCATCTCAGCCCAGAAAGCAGGTAGAACATCCTTTGTGTCGCCTTTCACCTGCCTACCGGGGCACTGTAAAAAGTGCCATAAGAACTCCTTTCTGGCACCTTCCCCGGTGGAGTTGTGCATGGGGTGTGTTTGGAACATTTTGCCACCAGCCGAGTCCAAAAGCCAGCGGTTCCCCATCTCAGCCCGGAAAGCAGGTAGAACAACATTTGTGGCGCCTTTCAGCTGCCTACCGGGGCACTGTAAAAACTACAAACAGAATTCCTTTCTGGCACCTTCCCCGGTGGAGTTGTGCATGGGGTGTTTTTGGACAATTTTGTCACGTGCCGAGTCCAAAATTCAGCGCTTCCCCATCACAGCACAGAAAGCAGGTAGAACATCTTTTGTGGCGCCTTTCAGCTGCCTACCGGGGTACTGTAAAAACTACCAAGAGAACTCCTTTCTGGCACCTTCCCCGGTGGAGTTGTGCATGGGGTGTGTTTGGAACATTTTCTCACCGGCCGAGTCCAAAATTCAGCGCTTCCCCATCTCAGCCCAGAAAGCAGGTAGGACAAGTTTTGTGGCGCCTTTCAGCTGCCTACCGGGGCAGTGCAAAAACTACCAAGAGAACTCCTTTCTGGCACCTTCCCCGGTGGAGTTGTGCATGGGGTGTGTTTGGAACATTTTCTCACCAGCCGAGTCCAAAATTCAGCGCTTCCCCATCTCAGCCCAGAAAGCAGGTAGAACAAGTTTTGTGGCGCCTTTCAGCTGCCTACCGGGGCACTGTAAAAACTACCAACAGAATTCCTTTCTGGCACCTTCCCCGGTGGAGTTGTGCATGGGGTGTGTTTGGAACATTTTCTCACCAGCCGAGTCCAAAAGCCAGCGGTTCCCCATCTCCAGCCCAGAAAGCAGGTAGAACGAGTTTTGTAGTGCCTTTCAGCTGCCTACCGGGGTACTGTAAAAACTACCAAGAGAACTCCTTTCTGGCACCTTCCCCGGTGGAGTTGTGCATGGGGTGTGTTTGGAACATTTTCTCACCAGCCGAGTCCAAAATTCAGCGCTTCCCCATCTCAGCCCAGAAAGCAGGTAGAACAACTTTTGTGGTGCCTTTCAGCTGCCTACCGGGGCACTGTAAAAAGTGCCATAAGAACTCCTTTCTGGCACCTTCCCCGGTGGAGTTGTGCATGGGGTGTGTTTGGAACATTTTCTCACCAGCCGAGTCCAAAATTCAGCGCTTCCCCATCTCAGCCCAGAAAGCAGGTAGAACAAGTTTTGTGGCGCCTTTCAGCTGCCTACCGGGGCACTGTAAAAACTACCAAGAGAATTCCTTTCTGGCACCTTCCCCGGTGGAGTTGTGCATGGGGTGTGTTTGGAACATTTTGTCACCAGCCGAGTCCAAAATTCAGCGGTTCCCCATCTCAGCCCAGAAAGCAGGTAGAACAACATTTGTGGTACCTTTCAGCTGCCTACCGGGGTACTGTAAAAACTACCAAGAGAACTCCTTTCTGGCACCTTCCCCGGTGGAGTTGTGCATGGGGTGTGTTTGGAACATTTTCTCACCAGCCGAGTCCAAAAGTCAGCGGTTCCCCATCTCAGCCCAGAAAGCAGGTAGATCAACTTTTGTGGTTCCTTTCATTAGGCTACAGGGGCAGTGTAAGAACTACCAAGAGAACTCCTTTCTGGCACCTTCCCCGGTGGAGTTGTGCATGGGGTGTGTTTGGAACATTTTGCCACCAGCCGAGTCCAAAAGCCAGCGGTTCCCCATCTCAGCCCAGGAAGCAGGTAGGACAAGTTTTGTGGCTCCTTTCAGCTGCCTACCGGGGCACTGTAAAAACTACCAACAGAATTCCTTTCTGGCACCTTCCCCGGTGGAGTTGTGCATGGGGTGTGTTTGGAACATTTTCTCACCAGCCGAGTCCAAAATTCAGCGCTTCCCCATCTCAGCCCAGAAAGCAGGTAGGACAACTTTTGTGGCGCCTTTCAGCTGCCTACCGCGGTACTGTAAAAACTACCAACAGAACTCCTTTCGGGCTCCTTCCCCGGTGGAGTTGTGCATGGGGTGTGTTTGGAATATTTTCTCACCAGCCGAGTCAAAAAGTCAGCAGTTCCCATCTCAGCCCAGAAAGCAGGTAGAACATCCTTTGTGTCGCCTTTCACCTGCCTACCGGGGCACTGTAAAAAGTGCCATAAGAACTCCTTTCTGGCACCTTCCCCGGTGGAGTTGTGCATGGGGTGTTTTTGGACAATTTTGTCACGTGCCGAGTCCAAAATTCAGCGCTTCCCCATCACAGCACAGAAAGCAGGTAGAACATCTTTTGTGGCGCCTTTCAGCTGCCTACCGGGGTACTGTAAAAACTACCAAGAGAACTCCTTTCTGGCACCTTCCCCGGTGGAGTTGTGCATGGGGTGTGTTTGGAACATTTTCTCACCGGCCGAGTCCAAAATTCAGCGCTTCCCCATCTCAGCCCAGAAAGCAGGTAGGACAAGTTTTGTGGCGCCTTTCAGCTGCCTACCGGGGCAGTGCAAAAACTACCAAGAGAACTCCTTTCTGGCACCTTCCCCGGTGGAGTTGTGCATGGGGTGTGTTTGGAACATTTTCTCACCAGCCGAGTCCAAAATTCAGCGCTTCCCCATCTCAGCCCAGAAAGCAGGTAGAACAAGTTTTGTGGCGCCTTTCAGCTGCCTACCGGGGCACTGTAAAAACTACCAACAGAATTCCTTTCTGGCACCTTCCCCGGTGGAGTTGTGCATGGGGTGTGTTTGGAACATTTTCTCACCAGCCGAGTCCAAAAGCCAGCGGTTCCCCATCTCCAGCCCAGAAAGCAGGTAGAACGAGTTTTGTAGTGCCTTTCATTAGCCTACCGGGGTACTGTAAAAACTACCAAGAGAACTCCTTTCTGGCACCTTCCCCGGTGGAGTTGTGCAAGGGGTGTGTTTGGAACATTTTCTCACCAGCCGAGTCCAAAATTCAGCGCTTCCCCATCTCAGCCCAGAAAGCAGGTAGAACAACTTTTGTGGTGCCTTTCAGCTGCCTACCGGGGCACTGTAAAAAGTGCCATAAGAACTCCTTTCTGGCACCTTCCCCGGTGGAGTTGTGCATGGGGTGTGTTTGGAACATTTTCTCACCAGCCGAGTCCAAAATTCAGCGCTTCCCCATCTCAGCCCAGAAAGCAGGTAGAACAAGTTTTGTGGCGCCTTTCAGCTGCCTACCGGGGCACTGTAAAAACTACCAACAGAATTCCTTTCTGGCACCTTCCCCGGTGGAGTTGTGCATGGGGTGTGTTTGGAACATTTTGTCACCAGCCGAGTCCAAAATTCAGCGGTTCCCCATCTCAGCCCAGAAAGCAGGTAGAACAACATTTGTGGTACCTTTCAGCTGCCTACCGGGGTACTGTAAAAACTACCAAGAGAACTCCTTTCTGGCACCTTCCCCGGTGGAGTTGTGCATGGGGTGTGTTTGGAACATTTTCTCACCAGCCGAGTCCAAAATTCAGCGCTTCCCCATCTCAGCCCAGAAAGCAGGTAGGACAAGATTTGTGGCGCCTTTCAGCTACCTACCAGGACACTGTAAAAACTGTCATAAGAACTCCTTTCTGGCACCTTCCCCGGTGGAGTTATGCATGGGGTGTGTTTAGAACATTTTGTCACTAGCCGAGTCCAAAATTCAGCGGTTCCCCATCTCAGCCCAGAAAGCAGGTAGAACAACTTTTGTGGCGCCTTTCAGCTGCCTACCGGGGCACTGTAAAAACTACAAACAGAATTCCTTTCTGGCACCTTCCCCGGTGGAGTTGTGCATGGGGTGTTTTTGGACAATTTTGTCACGTGCCGAGTCCAAAATTCAGCGCTTCCCCATCACAGCACAGAAAGCAGGTAGAACATCTTTTGTGGCGCCTTTCAGCTGCCTACCGGGGTACTGTAAAAACTACCAAGAGAACTCCTTTCTGGCACCTTCCCCGGTGGAGTTGTGCATGGGGTGTGTTTGGAACATTTTCTCACCGGCCGAGTCCAAAATTCAGCGCTTCCCCATCTCAGCCCAGAAAGCAGGTAGGACAAGTTTTGTGGCGCCTTTCAGCTGCCTACCGGGGCAGTGCAAAAACTACCAAGAGAACTCCTTTCTGGCACCTTCCCCGGTGGAGTTGTGCATGGGGTGTGTTTGGAACATTTTCTCACCAGCCGAGTCCAAAATTCAGCGCTTCCCCATCTCAGCCCAGAAAGCAGGTAGAACAAGTTTTGTGGCGCCTTTCAGCTGCCTACCGGGGCACTGTAAAAACTACCAACAGAATTCCTTTCTGGCACCTTCCCCGGTGGAGTTGTGCATGGGGTGTGTTTGGAACATTTTCTCACCAGCCGAGTCCAAAAGCCAGCGGTTCCCCATCTCCAGCCCAGAAAGCAGGTAGAACGAGTTTTGTAGTGCCTTTCAGCTGCCTACCGGGGTACTGTAAAAACTACCAAGAGAACTCCTTTCTGGCACCTTCCCCGGTGGAGTTGTGCATGGGGTGTGTTTGGAACATTTTCTCACCAGCCGAGTCCAAAATTCAGCGCTTCCCCATCTCAGCCCAGAAAGCAGGTAGAACAACTTTTGTGGTGCCTTTCAGCTGCCTACCGGGGCACTGTAAAAAGTGCCATAAGAACTCCTTTCTGGCACCTTCCCCGGTGGAGTTGTGCATGGGGTGTGTTTGGAACATTTTCTCACCAGCCGAGTCCAAAATTCAGCGCTTCCCCATCTCAGCCCAGAAAGCAGGTAGAACAAGTTTTGTGGCGCCTTTCAGCTGCCTACCGGGGCACTGTAAAAACTACCAAGAGAATTCCTTTCTGGCACCTTCCCCGGTGGAGTTGTGCATGGGGTGTGTTTGGAACATTTTGTCACCAGCCGAGTCCAAAATTCAGCGGTTCCCCATCTCAGCCCAGAAAGCAGGTAGAACAACATTTGTGGTACCTTTCAGCTGCCTACCGGGGTACTGTAAAAACTACCAAGAGAACTCCTTTCTGGCACCTTCCCCGGTGGAGTTGTGCATGGGGTGTGTTTGGAACATTTTCTCACCAGCCGAGTCCAAAAGTCAGCGGTACCCCATCTCAGCCCAGAAAGCAGGTAGATCAACTTTTGTGGTTCCTTTCATTAGGCTACAGGGGCAGTGTAAGAACTACCAAGAGAACTCCTTTCTGGCACCTTCCCCGGTGGAGTTGTGCATGGGGTGTGTTTGGAACATTTTGCCACCAGCCGAGTCCAAAAGCCAGCGGTTCCCCATCTCAGCCCAGGAAGCAGGTAGGACAAGTTTTGTGGCTCCTTTCAGCTGCCTACCGGGGCACTGTAAAAACTACCAACAGAATTCCTTTCTGGCACCTTCCCCGGTGGAGTTGTGCATGGGGTGTGTTTGGAACATTTTCTCACCAGCCGAGTCCAAAATTCAGCGCTTCCCCATCTCAGCCCAGAAAGCAGGTAGGACAAGATTTGTGGCGCCTTTCAGCTACCTACCAGGACACTGTAAAAACTGTCATAAGAACTCCTTTCTGGCACCTTCCCCGGTGGAGTTATGCATGGGGTGTGTTTAGAACATTTTGTCACTAGCCGAGTCCAAAATTCAGCGGTTCCCCATCTCAGCCCAGAAAGCAGGTAGAACAACTTTTGTGGCGCCTTTCAGCTGCCTACCGCGGTACTGTAAAAACTACCAACAGAACTCCTTTCGGGCTCCTTCCCCGGTGGAGTTGTGCATGGGGTGTGTTTGGAATATTTTCTCACCAGCCGAGTCAAAAAGTCAGCAGTTCCCATCTCAGCCCAGAAAGCAGGTAGAACATCCTTTGTGTCGCCTTTCACCTGCCTACCGGGGCACTGTAAAAAGTGCCATAAGAACTCCTTTCTGGCACCTTCCCCGGTGGAGTTGTGCATGGGGTGTGTTTGGAACATTTTGCCACCAGCCGAGTCCAAAAGCCAGCGGTTCCCCATCTCAGCCCGGAAAGCAGGTAGAACAACATTTGTGGCGCCTTTCAGCTGCCTACCGGGGCACTGTAAAAACTACAAACAGAATTCCTTTCTGGCACCTTCCCCGGTGGAGTTGTGCATGGGGTGTTTTTGGACAATTTTGTCACGTGCCGAGTCCAAAATTCAGCGCTTCCCCATCACAGCACAGAAAGCAGGTAGAACATCTTTTGTGGCGCCTTTCAGCTGCCTACCGGGGTACTGTAAAAACTACCAAGAGAACTCCTTTCTG
Organism: Falco peregrinus; assembly: GCF_023634155.1. Lineage (NCBI taxonomy): Eukaryota > Metazoa > Chordata > Aves > Falconiformes > Falconidae > Falco > Falco peregrinus. Next base: position 3,308,363 of record NC_073743.1, on the reverse strand, counting down.
GCACCTTCCCCGGTGGAGTTGTGCATGGGGTGTGTTTGGAACATTTTCTCACCGGCCGAGTCCAAAATTCAGCGCTTCCCCATCTCAGCCCAGAAAGCAGGTAGGACAAGTTTTGTGGCGCCTTTCAGCTGCCTACCGGGGCAGTGCAAAAACTACCAAGAGAACTCCTTTCTGGCACCTTCCCCGGTGGAGTTGTGCATGGGGTGTGTTTGGAACATTTTCTCACCAGCCGAGTCCAAAATTCAGCGCTTCCCCATCTCAGCCCAGAAAGCAGGTAGAACAAGTTTTGTGGCGCCTTTCAGCTGCCTACCGGGGCACTGTAAAAACTACCAACAGAATTCCTTTCTGGCACCTTCCCCGGTGGAGTTGTGCATGGGGTGTGTTTGGAACATTTTCTCACCAGCCGAGTCCAAAAGCCAGCGGTTCCCCATCTCCAGCCCAGAAAGCAGGTAGAACGAGTTTTGTAGTGCCTTTCATTAGCCTACCGGGGTACTGTAAAAACTACCAAGAGAACTCCTTTCTGGCACCTTCCCCGGTGGAGTTGTGCAAGGGGTGTGTTTGGAACATTTTCTCACCAGCCGAGTCCAAAATTCAGCGCTTCCCCATCTCAGCCCAGAAAGCAGGTAGAACAACTTTTGTGGTGCCTTTCAGCTGCCTACCGGGGCACTGTAAAAAGTGCCATAAGAACTCCTTTCTGGCACCTTCCCCGGTGGAGTTGTGCATGGGGTGTGTTTGGAACATTTTCTCACCAGCCGAGTCCAAAATTCAGCGCTTCCCCATCTCAGCCCAGAAAGCAGGTAGAACAAGTTTTGTGGCGCCTTTCAGCTGCCTACCGGGGCACTGTAAAAACTACCAACAGAATTCCTTTCTGGCACCTTCCCCGGTGGAGTTGTGCATGGGGTGTGTTTGGAACATTTTGTCACCAGCCGAGTCCAAAATTCAGCGGTTCCCCATCTCAGCCCAGAAAGCAGGTAGAACAACATTTGTGGTACCTTTCAGCTGCCTACCGGGGTACTGTAAAAACTACCAAGAGAACTCCTTTCTGGCACCTTCCCCGGTGGAGTTGTGCATGGGGTGTGTTTGGAACATTTTCTCACCAGCCGAGTCCAAAATTCAGCGCTTCCCCATCTCAGCCCAGAAAGCAGGTAGGACAAGATTTGTGGCGCCTTTCAGCTACCTACCAGGACACTGTAAAAACTGTCATAAGAACTCCTTTCTGGCACCTTCCCCGGTGGAGTTATGCATGGGGTGTGTTTAGAACATTTTGTCACTAGCCGAGTCCAAAATTCAGCGCTTCCCCATCTCAGCCCAGAAAGCAGGTAGAACAACTTTTGTGGCGCCTTTCAGCTGCCTACCGCGGTACTGTAAAAACTACCAACAGAACTCCTTTCGGGCTCCTTCCCCGGTGGAGTTGTGCATGGGGTGTGTTTGGAATATTTTCTCACCAGCCGAGTCAAAAAGTCAGCAGTTCCCATCTCAGCCCAGAAAGCAGGTAGAACATCCTTTGTGTCGCCTTTCACCTGCCTACCGGGGCACTGTAAAAAGTGCCATAAGAACTCCTTTCTGGCACCTTCCCCGGTGGAGTTGTGCATGGGGTGTGTTTGGAACATTTTGCCACCAGCCGAGTCCAAAAGCCAGCGGTTCCCCATCTCAGCCCGGAAAGCAGGTAGAACAACATTTGTGGCGCCTTTCAGCTGCCTACCGGGGCACTGTAAAAACTACCAACAGAATTCCTTTCTGGCACCTTCCCCGGTGGAGTTGTGCATGGGGTGTTTTTGGACAATTTTGTCACGTGCCGAGTCCAAAATTCAGCGCTTCCCCATCACAGCACAGAAAGCAGGTAGAACATCTTTTGTGGCGCCTTTCAGCTGCCTACCGGGGTACTGTAAAAACTACCAAGAGAACTCCTTTCTGGCACCTTCCCCGGTGGAGTTGTGCATGGGGTGTGTTTGGAACATTTTCTCACCGGCCGAGTCCAAAATTCAGCGCTTCCCCATCTCAGCCCAGAAAGCAGGTAGGACAAGTTTTGTGGCGCCTTTAAGCTGCCTACCGGGGCAGTGCAAAAACTACCAAGAGAACTCCTTTCTGGCACCTTCCCCGGTGGAGTTGTGCATGGGGTGTGTTTGGAACATTTTCTCACCAGCCGAGTCCAAAATTCAGCGCTTCCCCATCTCAGCCCAGAAAGCAGGTAGAACAAGTTTTGTGGCGCCTTTCAGCTGCCTACCGGGGCACTGTAAAAACTACCAACAGAATTCCTTTCTGGCACCTTCCCCGGTGGAGTTGTGCATGGGGTGTGTTTGGAACATTTTCTCACCAGCCGAGTCCAAAAGCCAGCGGTTCCCCATCTCCAGCCCAGAAAGCAGGTAGAACGAGTTTTGTAGTGCCTTTCAGCTGCCTACCGGGGTACTGTAAAAACTACCAAGAGAACTCCTTTCTGGCACCTTCCCCGGTGGAGTTGTGCATGGGGTGTGTTTGGAACATTTTCTCACCAGCCGAGTCCAAAATTCAGCGCTTCCCCATCTCAGCCCAGAAAGCAGGTAGAACAACTTTTGTGGTGCCTTTCAGCTGCCTACCGGGGCACTGTAAAAAGTGCCATAAGAACTCCTTTCTGGCACCTTCCCCGGTGGAGTTGTGCATGGGGTGTGTTTGGAACATTTTCTCACCAGCCGAGTCCAAAATTCAGCGCTTCCCCATCTCAGCCCAGAAAGCAGGTAGAACAAGTTTTGTGGCGCCTTTCAGCTGCCTACCGGGGCACTGTAAAAACTACCAACAGAATTCCTTTCTGGCACCTTCCCCGGTGGAGTTGTGCATGGGGTGTGTTTGGAACATTTTGTCACCAGCCGAGTCCAAAATTCAGCGGTTCCCCATCTCAGCCCAGAAAGCAGGTAGAACAACATTTGTGGTACCTTTCAGCTGCCTACCGGGGTACTGTAAAAACTACCAAGAGAACTCCTTTCTGGCACCTTCCCCGGTGGAGTTGTGCATGGGGTGTGTTTGGAACATTTTCTCACCAGCCGAGTCCAAAAGTCAGCGGTTCCCCATCTCAGCCCAGAAAGCAGGTAGATCAACTTTTGTGGTTCCTTTCATTAGGCTACAGGGGCAGTGTAAGAACTACCAAGAGAACTCCTTTCTGGCACCTTCCCCGGTGGAGTTGTGCATGGGGTGTGTTTGGAACAGATTGCCTCCAGCCGAGTCCAAATTCAGTGGTTCCCCATCTCAATCCAGAAAGCATGTAGAACATCTTTTGTGGTGCCTTTCAGCTGCCTACCGGGGCAGTGCAAAAACTACCAAGAGAACTCTTTTTCTGGCACCTTCCCCGGTGGAGTTGTGCATGGGGTGTTTTTGGACAATTTTGTCACGTGCCGAGTCCAAAATTCAGCGCTTCCCCATCACAGCACAGAAAGCAGGTAGAACATCTTTTGTGGCGCCTTTCAGCTGCCTACCGGGGCAGTGCAAAAACTACCAAGAGAACTCCTTTCTGGCACCTTCCCCGGTGGAGTTGTGCATGGGGTGTGTTTGGAACATTTTCTCACCAGCCGAGTCCAAAATTCAGCGCTTCCCCATCTCAGCCCAGAAAGCAGGTAGAACAAGTTTTGTGGCGCCTTTCAGCTGCCTACCGGGGCACTGTAAAAACTACCAACAGAATTCCTTTCTGGCACCTTCCCCGGTGGAGTTGTGCATGGGGTGTGTTTGGAACATTTTCTCACCAGCCGAGTCCAAAAGCCAGCGGTTCCCCATCTCCAGCCCAGAAAGCAGGTAGAACGAGTTTTGTAGTGCCTTTCAGCTGCCTACCGGGGTACTGTAAAAACTACCAAGAGAACTCCTTTCTGGCACCTTCCCCGGTGGAGTTGTGCATGGGGTGTGTTTGGAACATTTTGTCACCAGCCGAGTCCAAAATTCAGCGCTTCCCCATCTCAGCCCAGAAAGCAGGTAGAACAACTTTTGTGGTGCCTTTCAGCTGCCTACCGGGGCACTGTAAAAAGTGCCATAAGAACTCCTTTCTGGCACCTTCCCCGGTGGAGTTGTGCATGGGGTGTGTTTGGAACATTTTCTCACCAGCCGAGTCCAAAATTCAGCGCTTCCCCATCTCAGCCCAGAAAGCAGGTAGAACAAGTTTTGTGGCGCCTTTCAGCTGCCTACCGGGGCACTGTAAAAACTACCAACAGAATTCCTTTCTGGCACCTTCCCCGGTGGAGTTGTGCATGGGGTGTGTTTGGAACATTTTGTCACCAGCCGAGTCCAAAATTCAGCAGTTCCCATCTCAGCCCAGAAAGCAGGTAGAACAACATTTGTGGTACCTTTCAGCTGCCTACCGGGGTACTGTAAAAACTACCAAGAGAACTCCTTTCTGGCACCTTCCCCGGTGGAGTTGTGCATGGGGTGTGTTTGGAACATTTTCTCACCAGCCGAGTCCAAAAGTCAGCGGTTCCCCATCTCAGCCCAGAAAGCAGGTAGATCAACTTTTGTGGTTCCTTTCATTAGGCTACAGGGGCAGTGTAAGAACTACCAAGAGAACTCCTTTCTGGCACCTTCCCCGGTGGAGTTGTGCATGGGGTGTGTTTGGAACATTTTGCCACCAGCCGAGTCCAAAAGCCAGCGGTACCCCATCTCAGCCCAGGAAGCAGGTAGAACAACATTTGTGGTACCTTTCAGCTGCCTACCGGGGCACTGTAAAAACTACCAACAGAATTCCTTTCTGGCACCTTCCCCGGTGGAGTTGTGCATGGGGTGTGTTTGGAACATTTTCTCACCAGCCGAGTCCAAAATTCAGCGCTTCCCCATCTCAGCCCAGAAAGCAGGTAGAACAAGTTTTGTGGTGCCTTTCAGCTGCCTACCGGGGTACTGTAAAAACTACCAAGAGAACTCCTTTCTGGCACCTTCCCCGGTGGAGTTGTGCATGGGGTGTGTTTGGAACAGTTTGTCACCAGCCGAGTCCAAAATTCAGCGCTTCCCCATCTCAGCCCAGAAAGCAGGTAGGACAAGATTTGTGGCGCCTTTCAGCTACCTACCAGGACACTGTAAAAACTGTCATAAGAACTCCTTTCTGGCACCTTCCCCGGTGGAGTTATGCATGGGGTGTGTTTAGAACATTTTGTCACTAGCCGAGTCCAAAATTCAGCGGTTCCCCATCTCAGCCCAGAAAGCAGGTAGAACAACTTTTGTGGCGCCTTTCAGCTGCCTACCGCGGTACTGTAAAAACTACCAACAGAACTCCTTTCGGGCTCCTTCCCCGGTGGAGTTGTGCATGGGGTGTGTTTGGAATATTTTCTCACCAGCCGAGTCAAAAAGTCAGCAGTTCCCATCTCAGCCCAGAAAGCAGGTAGAACATCCTTTGTGTCGCCTTTCAGCTGCCTACCGGGGCACTGTAAAAAGTGCCATAAGAACTCCTTTCTGGCACCTTCCCCGGTGGAGTTGTGCATGGGGTGTGTTTGGAACATTTTGCCACCAGCCGAGTCCAAAAGCCAGCGGTTCCCCATCTCAGCCCGGAAAGCAGGTAGAACATCTTTTGTGGCGCCTTTCAGCTGCCTACCGGGGCACTGTAAAAAGTGCCATAAGAACTCCTTTCTGGCACCTTCCCCGGTGGAGTTGTGCATGGGGTGTGTTTGGAACATTTTGTCACCAGCCGAGTCCAAAATTCAGCGGTTCCCCATCTCAGCCCAGAAAGCAGGTAGAACAAGTTTTGTGGCGCCTTTCAGCTGCCTACCGGGGCACTGTAAAAACTACCAACAGAATTCCTTTCTGGCACCTTCCCCGGTGGAGTTGTGCATGGGGTGTGTTTGGAACATTTTGTCACCAGCCGAGTCCAAAATTCAGCGGTTCCCCATCTCAGCCCAGAAAGCAGGTAGAACAACATTTGTGGTACCTTTCAGCTGCCTACCGGGGGTACTGTAAAAACTACCAAGAGAACTCCTTTCTGGCACCTTCCCCGGTGGAGTTGTGCATGGGGTGTGTTTGGAACATTTTGTCACCAGCCGAGTCCAAAATTCAGCGGTTCCCCATCTCAGCCCAGAAAGCAGGTAGGACAAGATTTGTGGCGCCTTTCAGCTACCTACCAGGACACTGTAAAAACTGTCATAAGAACTCCTTTCTGGCACCTTCCCCGGTGGAGTTATGCATGGGGTGTGTTTAGAACATTTTGTCACTAGCCGAGTCCAAAATTCAGCGGTTCCCCATCTCAGCCCAGAAAGCAGGTAGAACAACTTTTGTGGCGCCTTTCAGCTGCCTACCGCGGTACTGTAAAAACTACCAACAGAACTCCTTTCGGGCTCCTTCCCCGGTGGAGTTGTGCATGGGGTGTGTTTGGAATATTTTCTCACCAGCCGAGTCAAAAAGTCAGCAGTTCCCATCTCAGCCCAGAAAGCAGGTAGAACATCCTTTGTGTCGCCTTTCACCTGCCTACCGGGGCACTGTAAAAAGTGCCATAAGAACTCCTTTCTGGCACCTTCCCCGGTGGAGTTGTGCATGGGGTGTGTTTGGAACATTTTGCCACCAGCCGAGTCCAAAAGCCAGCGGTTCCCCATCTCAGCCCGGAAAGCAGGTAGAACAACATTTGTGGCGCCTTTCAGCTGCCTACCGGGGCACTGTAAAAACTACCAACAGAATTCCTTTCTGGCACCTTCCCCGGTGGAGTTGTGCATGGGGTGTTTTTGGACAATTTTGTCACGTGCCGAGTCCAAAATTCAGCGCTTCCCCATCACAGCACAGAAAGCAGGTAGAACATCTTTTGTGGCGCCTTTCAGCTGCCTACCGGGGTACTGTAAAAACTACCAAGAGAACTCCTTACTGGCTCCTTCCCCGGTGGAGTTGTGCATGGGGTGTGTTTGGAACATTTTCTCACCGGCCGAGTCCAAAATTCAGCGCTTCCCCATCTCAGCCCAGAAAGCAGGTAGAACAAGTTTTGTGGCGCCTTTCAGCTGCCTACCGGGGCACTGTAAAAACTACCAACAGAATTCCTTTCTGGCACCTTCCCCGGTGGAGTTGTGCATGGGGTGTGTTTGGAACATTTTCTCACCAGCCGAGTCCAAAAGCCAGCGGTTCCCCATCTCCAGCCCAGAAAGCAGGTAGAACGAGTTTTGTAGTGCCTTTCAGCTGCCTACCGGGGTACTGTAAATACTACCAAGAGAACTCCTTTCTGGCACCTTCCCCGGTGGAGTTGTGCATGGGGTGTGTTTGGAACATTTTCTCACCAGCCGAGTCCAAAATTCAGCGCTTCCCCATCTCAGCCCAGAAAGCAGGTAGAACAACTTTTGTGGTGCCTTTCAGCTGCCTACCGGGGCACTGTAAAAAGTGCCATAAGAACTCCTTTCTGGCACCTTCCCCGGTGGAGTTGTGCATGGGGTGTGTTTGGAACATTTTCTCACCAGCCGAGTCCAAAATTCAGCGCTTCCCCATCTCAGCCCAGAAAGCAGGTAGAACAAGTTTTGTGGCGCCTTTCAGCTGCCTACCGGGGCACTGTAAAAACTACCAACAGAATTCCTTTCTGGCACCTTCCCCGGTGGAGTTGTGCATGGGGTGTGTTTGGAACATTTTGTCACCAGCCGAGTCCAAAATTCAGCGGTTCCCCATCTCAGCCCAGAAAGCAGGTAGAACAACATTTGTGGTACCTTTCAGCTGCCTACCGGGGTACTGTAAAAACTACCAAGAGAACTCCTTTCTGGCACCTTCCCCGGTGGAGTTGTGCATGGGGTGTGTTTGGAACATTTTCTCACCAGCCGAGTCCAAAATTCAGCGCTTCCCCATCTCAGCCCAGAAAGCAGGTAGGACAAGATTTGTGGCGCCTTTCAGCTACCTACCAGGACACTGTAAAAACTGTCATAAGAACTCCTTTCTGGCACCTTCCCCGGTGGAGTTATGCATGGGGTGTGTTTAGAACATTTTGTCACTAGCCGAGTCCAAAATTCAGCGGTTCCCCATCTCAGCCCAGAAAGCAGGTAGAACAACTTTTGTGGCGCCTTTCAGCTGCCTACCGCGGTACTGTAAAAACTACCAACAGAACTCCTTTCGGGCTCCTTCCCCGGTGGAGTTGTGCATGGGGTGTGTTTGGAATATTTTCTCACCAGCCGAGTCAAAAAGTCAGCAGTTCCCATCTCAGCCCAGAAAGCAGGTAGAACATCCTTTGTCTCGCCTTTCACCTGCCTACCGGGGCACTGTAAAAAGTGCCATAAGAACTCCTTTCTGGCACCTTCCCCGGTGGAGTTGTGCATGGGGTGTGTTTGGAACATTTTGCCACCAGCCGAGTCCAAAAGCCAGCGGTTCCCCATCTCAGCCCGGAAAGCAGGTAGAACAACATTTGTGGCGCCTTTCAGCTGCCTACCGGGGCACTGTAAAAACTACCAACAGAATTCCTTTCTGGCACCTTCCCCGGTGGAGTTGTGCATGGGGTGTTTTTGGACAATTTTGTCACGTGCCGAGTCCAAAATTCAGCGCTTCCCCATCACAGCACAGAAAGCAGGTAGAACATCTTTTGTGGCGCCTTTCAGCTGCCTACCGGGGTACTGTAAAAACTACCAAGAGAACTCCTTTCTGGCACCTTCCCCGGTGGAGTTGTGCATGGGGTGTGTTTGGAACATTTTCTCACCGGCCGAGTCCAAAATTCAGCGCTTCCCCATCTCAGCCCAGAAAGCAGGTAGGACAAGTTTTGTGGCGCCTTTCAGCTGCCTACCGGGGCAGTGCAAAAACTACCAAAAGAACTCCTTTCTGGCACCTTCCCCGGTGGAGTTGTGCATGGGGTGTGTTTGGAACATTTTCTCACCAGCCGAGTCCAAAATTCAGCGCTTCCCCATCTCAGCCCAGAAAGCAGGTAGAACAAGTTTTGTGGCGCCTTTCAGCTGCCTACCGGGGCACTGTAAAAACTACCAACAGAATTCCTTTCTGGCACCTTCCCCGGTGGAGTTGTGCATGGGGTGTGTTTGGAACATTTTCTCACCAGCCGAGTCCAAAAGCCAGCGGTTCCCCATCTCCAGCCCAGAAAGCAGGTAGAACGAGTTTTGTAGTGCCTTTCAGCTGCCTACCGGGGTACTGTAAAAGCTACCAAGAGAACTCCTTTCTGGCACCTTCCCCGGTGGAGTTGTGCATGGGGTGTGTTTGGAACATTTTCTCACCAGCCGAGTCCAAAATTCAGCGCTTCCCCATCTCAGCCCAGAAAGCAGGTAGAACAACTTTTGTGGTGCCTTTCAGCTGCCTACCGGGGCACTGTAAAAAGTGCCATAAGAACTCCTTTCTGGCACCTTCCCCGGTGGAGTTGTGCATGGGGTGTGTTTGGAACATTTTCTCACCAGCCGAGTCCAAAATTCAGCGCTTCCCCATCTCAGCCCAGAAAGCAGGTAGAACAAGTTTTGTGGCGCCTTTCAGCTGCCTACCGGGGCACTGTAAAAACTACCAAGAGAATTCCTTTCTGGCACCTTCCCCGGTGGAGTTGTGCATGGGGTGTGTTTGGAACATTTTGTCACCAGCCGAGTCCAAAATTCAGCGGTTCCCCATCTCAGCCCAGAAAGCAGGTAGAACAACATTTGTGGTACCTTTCAGCTGCCTACCGGGGTACTGTAAAAACTACCAAGAGAACTCCTTTCTGGCACCTTCCCCGGTGGAGTTGTGCATGGGGTGTGTTTGGAACATTTTCTCACCAGCCGAGTCCAAAAGTCAGCGGTTCCCCATCTCAGCCCAGAAAGCAGGTAGATCAACTTTTGTGGTTCCTTTCATTAGGCTACAGGGGCAGTGTAAGAACTACCAAGAGAACTCCTTTCTGGCACCTTCCCCGGTGGAGTTGTGCATGGGGTGTGTTTGGAACAGATTGCCTCCAGCCGAGTCCAAATTCAGTGGTTCCCCATCTCAATCCAGAAAGCATGTAGAACATCCTTTGTGCTGCCTTTCAGCTGCCTACCGGGGCAGTGCAAAAACTACCAAGAGAACTCTTTTTCTGGCACCTTCCCCGGTGGAGTTGTGCATGGGGTGTTTTTGGACAATTTTGTCACGTGCCGAGTCCAAAATTCAGCGCTTCCCCATCACAGCACAGAAAGCAGGTAGAACATCTTTTGTGGCGCCTTTCAGCTGCCTACCGCGGTACTGTAAAAACTACCAACAGAACTCCTTTCGGGCTCCTTCCCCGGTGGAGTTGTGCATGGGGTGTGTTTGGAATATTTTCTCACCAGCCGAGTCAAAAAGTCAGCAGTTCCCATCTCAGCCCAGAAAGCAGGTAGAACATCCTTTGTGTCGCCTTTCACCTGCCTACCGGGGCACTGTAAAAAGTGCCATAAGAACTCCTTTCTGGCACCTTCCCCGGTGGAGTTGTGCATGGGGTGTGTTTGGAACATTTTCTCACCAGCCGAGTCCAAAATTCAGCGCTTCCCCATCTCAGCCCAGAAAGCAGGTAGGACAAGATTTGTGGCGCCTTTCAGCTACCTACCAGGACACTGTAAAAACTGTCATAAGAACTCCTTTCTGGCACCTTCCCCGGTGGAGTTATGCATGGGGTGTGTTTAGAACATTTTGTCACTAGCCGAGTCCAAAATTCAGCGGTTCCCCATCTCAGCCCAGAAAGCAGGTAGAACAACTTTTGTGGCGCCTTTCAGCTGCCTACCGCGGTACTGTAAAAACTACCAACAGAACTCCTTTCGGGCTCCTTCCCCGGTGGAGTTGTGCATGGGGTGTGTTTGGAATATTTTCTCACCAGCCGAGTCAAAAAGTCAGCAGTTCCCATCTCAGCCCAGAAAGCAGGTAGAACATCCTTTGTGTCGCCTTTCACCTGCCTACCGGGGCACTGTAAAAAGTGCCATAAGAACTCCTTTCTGGCACCTTCCCCGGTGGAGTTGTGCATGGGGTGTGTTTGGAACATTTTGCCACCAGCCGAGTCCAAAAGCCAGCGGTTCCCCATCTCAGCCCGGAAAGCAGGTAGAACAACATTTGTGGCGCCTTTCAGCTGCCTACCGGGGCACTGTAAAAACTACCAACAGAATTCCTTTCTGGCACCTTCCCCGGTGGAGTTGTGCATGGGGTGTTTTTGGACAATTTTGTCACGTGCCGAGTCCAAAATTCAGCGCTTCCCCATCACAGCACAGAAAGCAGGTAGAACATCTTTTGTGGCGCCTTTCAGCTGCCTACCGGGGTACTGTAAAAACTACCAAGAGAACTCCTTTCTGGCACCTTCCCCGGTGGAGTTGTGCATGGGGTGTGTTTGGAACATTTTCTCACCGGCCGAGTCCAAAATTCAGCGCTTCCCCATCTCAGCCCAGAAAGCAGGTAGGACAAGTTTTGTGGCGCCTTTAAGCTGCCTACCGGGGCAGTGCAAAAACTACCAAGAGAACTCCTTTCTGGCACCTTCCCCGGTGGAGTTGTGCATGGGGTGTGTTTGGAACATTTTCTCACCAGCCGAGTCCAAAATTCAGCGCTTCCCCATCTCAGCCCAGAAAGCAGGTAGAACAAGTTTTGTGGCGCCTTTCAGCTGCCTACCGGGGCACTGTAAAAACTACCAACAGAATTCCTTTCTGGCACCTTCCCCGGTGGAGTTGTGCATGGGGTGTGTTTGGAACATTTTCTCACCAGCCGAGTCCAAAAGCCAGCGGTTCCCCATCTCCAGCCCAGAAAGCAGGTAGAACGAGTTTTGTAGTGCCTTTCAGCTGCCTACCGGGGTACTGTAAAAACTACCAAGAGAACTCCTTTCTGGCACCTTCCCCGGTGGAGTTGTGCATGGGGTGTGTTTGGAACATTTTCTCACCAGCCGAGTCCAAAATTCAGCGCTTCCCCATCTCAGCCCAGAAAGCAGGTAGAACAACTTTTGTGGTGCCTTTCAGCTGCCTACCGGGGCACTGTAAAAAGTGCCATAAGAACTCCTTTCTGGCACCTTCCCCGGTGGAGTTGTGCATGGGGTGTGTTTGGAACATTTTCTCACCAGCCGAGTCCAAAATTCAGCGCTTCCCCATCTCAGCCCAGAAAGCAGGTAGAACAAGTTTTGTGGCGCCTTTCAGCTGCCTACCGGGGCACTGTAAAAACTACCAACAGAATTCCTTTCTGGCACCTTCCCCGGTGGAGTTGTGCATGGGGTGTGTTTGGAACATTTTGTCACCAGCCGAGTCCAAAATTCAGCGGTTCCCCATCTCAGCCCAGAAAGCAGGTAGAACAACATTTGTGGTACCTTTCAGCTGCCTACCGGGGTACTGTAAAAACTACCAAGAGAACTCCTTTCTGGCACCTTCCCCGGTGGAGTTGTGCATGGGGTGTGTTTGGAACATTTTCTCACCAGCCGAGTCCAAAATTCAGCGGTTCCCCATCTCAGCCCAGAAAGCAGGTAGATCAACTTTTGTGGTTCCTTTCATTAGGCTACAGGGGCAGTGTAAGAACTACCAAGAGAACTCCTTTCTGGCACCTTCCCCGGTGGAGTTGTGCATGGGGTGTGTTTGGAACAGATTGCCTCCAGCCGAGTCCAAATTCAGTGGTTCCCCATCTCAATCCAGAAAGCATGTAGAACATCTTTTGTGGTGCCTTTCAGCTGCCTACCGGGGCAGTGCAAAAACTACCAAGAGAACTCTTTTTCTGGCACCTTCCCCGGTGGAGTTGTGCATGGGGTGTTTTTGGACAATTTTGTCACGTGCCGAGTCCAAAATTCAGCGCTTCCCCATCACAGCACAGAAAGCAGGTAGAACATCTTTTGTGGCGCCTTTCAGCTGCCTACCGGGGCAGTGCAAAAACTACCAAGAGAACTCCTTTCTGGCACCTTCCCCGGTGGAGTTGTGCATGGGGTGTGTTTGGAACATTTTCTCACCAGCCGAGTCCAAAATTCAGCGCTTCCCCATCTCAGCCCAGAAAGCAGGTAGAACAAGTTTTGTGGCGCCTTTCAGCTGCCTACCGGGGCACTGTAAAAACTACCAACAGAATTCCTTTCTGGCACCTTCCCCGGTGGAGTTGTGCATGGGGTGTGTTTGGAACATTTTCTCACCAGCCGAGTCCAAAAGCCAGCGGTTCCCCATCTCCAGCCCAGAAAGCAGGTAGAACGAGTTTTGTAGTGCCTTTCAGCTGCCTACCGGGGTACTGTAAAAACTACCAAGAGAACTCCTTTCTGGCACCTTCCCCGGTGGAGTTGTGCATGGGGTGTGTTTGGAACATTTTGTCACCAGCCGAGTCCAAAATTCAGCGGTTCCCCATCTCAGCCCAGAAAGCAGGTAGAACAACATTTGTGGTACCTTTCAGCTGCCTACCGGGGTACTGTAAAAACTACCAAGAGAACTCCTTTCTGGCACCTTCCCCGGTGGAGTTGTGCATGGGGTGTGTTTGGAACATTTTCTCACCAGCCGAGTCCAAAATTCAGCGCTTCCCCATCTCAGCCCAGAAAGCAGGTAGGACAAGATTTGTGGCGCCTTTCAGCTACCTACCAGGACACTGTAAAAACTGTCATAAGAACTCCTTTCTGGCACCTTCCCCGGTGGAGTTATGCATGGGGTGTGTTTAGAACATTTTGTCACTAGCCGAGTCCAAAATTCAGCGGTTCCCCATCTCAGCCCAGAAAGCAGGTAGAACAACTTTTGTGGCGCCTTTCAGCTGCCTACCGCGGTACTGTAAAAACTACCAACAGAACTCCTTTCGGGCTCCTTCCCCGGTGGAGTTGTGCATGGGGTGTGTTTGGAATATTTTCTCACCAGCCGAGTCAAAAAGTCAGCAGTTCCCATCTCAGCCCAGAAAGCAGGTAGAACATCCTTTGTCTCGCCTTTCACCTGCCTACCGGGGCACTGTAAAAAGTGCCATAAGAACTCCTTTCTGGCACCTTCCCCGGTGGAGTTGTGCATGGGGTGTGTTTGGAACATTTTGCCACCAGCCGAGTCCAAAAGCCAGCGGTTCCCCATCTCAGCCCGGAAAGCAGGTAGAACAACATTTGTGGCGCCTTTCAGCTGCCTACCGGGGCACTGTAAAAACTACCAACAGAATTCCTTTCTGGCACCTTCCCCGGTGGAGTTGTGCATGGGGTGTTTTTGGACAATTTTGTCACGTGCCGAGTCCAAAATTCAGCGCTTCCCCATCACAGCACAGAAAGCAGGTAGAACATCTTTTGTGGCGCCTTTCAGCTGCCTACCGGGGTACTGTAAAAACTACCAAGAGAACTCCTTTCTGGCACCTTCCCCGGTGGAGTTGTGCATGGGGTGTGTTTGGAACATTTTCTCACCGGCCGAGTCCAAAATTCAGCGCTTCCCCATCTCAGCCCAGAAAGCAGGTAGGACAAGTTTTGTGGCGCCTTTCAGCTGCCTACCGGGGCAGTGCAAAAACTACCAAAAGAACTCCTTTCTGGCACCTTCCCCGGTGGAGTTGTGCATGGGGTGTGTTTGGAACATTTTCTCACCAGCCGAGTCCAAAATTCAGCGCTTCCCCATCTCAGCCCAGAAAGCAGGTAGAACAAGTTTTGTGGCGCCTTTCAGCTGCCTACCGGGGCACTGTAAAAACTACCAACAGAATTCCTTTCTGGCACCTTCCCCGGTGGAGTTGTGCATGGGGTGTGTTTGGAACATTTTCTCACCAGCCGAGTCCAAAAGCCAGCGGTTCCCCATCTCCAGCCCAGAAAGCAGGTAGAACGAGTTTTGTAGTGCCTTTCAGCTGCCTACCGGGGTACTGTAAAAGCTACCAAGAGAACTCCTTTCTGGCACCTTCCCCGGTGGAGTTGTGCATGGGGTGTGTTTGGAACATTTTCTCACCAGCCGAGTCCAAAATTCAGCGCTTCCCCATCTCAGCCCAGAAAGCAGGTAGAACAACTTTTGTGGTGCCTTTCAGCTGCCTACCGGGGCACTGTAAAAAGTGCCATAAGAACTCCTTTCTGGCACCTTCCCCGGTGGAGTTGTGCATGGGGTGTGTTTGGAACATTTTCTCACCAGCCGAGTCCAAAATTCAGCGCTTCCCCATCTCAGCCCAGAAAGCAGGTAGAACAAGTTTTGTGGCGCCTTTCAGCTGCCTACCGGGGCACTGTAAAAACTACCAAGAGAATTCCTTTCTGGCACCTTCCCCGGTGGAGTTGTGCATGGGGTGTGTTTGGAACATTTTGTCACCAGCCGAGTCCAAAATTCAGCGGTTCCCCATCTCAGCCCAGAAAGCAGGTAGAACAACATTTGTGGTACCTTTCAGCTGCCTACCGGGGTACTGTAAAAACTACCAAGAGAACTCCTTTCTGGCACCTTCCCCGGTGGAGTTGTGCATGGGGTGTGTTTGGAACATTTTCTCACCAGCCGAGTCCAAAAGTCAGCGGTTCCCCATCTCAGCCCAGAAAGCAGGTAGATCAACTTTTGTGGTTCCTTTCATTAGGCTACAGGGGCAGTGTAAGAACTACCAAGAGAACTCCTTTCTGGCACCTTCCCCGGTGGAGTTGTGCATGGGGTGTGTTTGGAACAGATTGCCTCCAGCCGAGTCCAAATTCAGTGGTTCCCCATCTCAATCCAGAAAGCATGTAGAACATCCTTTGTGCTGCCTTTCAGCTGCCTACCGGGGCAGTGCAAAAACTACCAAGAGAACTCTTTTTCTGGCACCTTCCCCGGTGGAGTTGTGCATGGGGTGTTTTTGGACAATTTTGTCACGTGCCGAGTCCAAAATTCAGCGCTTCCCCATCACAGCACAGAAAGCAGGTAGAACATCTTTTGTGGCGCCTTTCAGCTGCCTACCGCGGTACTGTAAAAACTACCAACAGAACTCCTTTCGGGCTCCTTCCCCGGTGGAGTTGTGCATGGGGTGTGTTTGGAATATTTTCTCACCAGCCGAGTCAAAAAGTCAGCAGTTCCCATCTCAGCCCAGAAAGCAGGTAGAACATCCTTTGTGTCGCCTTTCACCTGCCTACCGGGGCACTGTAAAAAGTGCCATAAGAACTCCTTTCTGGCACCTTCCCCGGTGGAGTTGTGCATGGGGTGTGTTTGGAACATTTTCTCACCAGCCGAGTCCAAAATTCAGCGCTTCCCCATCTCAGCCCAGAAAGCAGGTAGGACAAGATTTGTGGCGCCTTTCAGCTACCTACCAGGACACTGTAAAAACTGTCATAAGAACTCCTTTCTGGCACCTTCCCCGGTGGAGTTATGCATGGGGTGTGTTTAGAACATTTTGTCACTAGCCGAGTCCAAAATTCAGCGGTTCCCCATCTCAGCCCAGAAAGCAGGTAGAACAACTTTTGTGGCGCCTTTCAGCTGCCTACCGCGGTACTGTAAAAACTACCAACAGAACTCCTTTCGGGCTCCTTCCCCGGTGGAGTTGTGCATGGGGTGTGTTTGGAATATTTTCTCACCAGCCGAGTCAAAAAGTCAGCAGTTCCCATCTCAGCCCAGAAAGCAGGTAGAACATCCTTTGTGTCGCCTTTCACCTGCCTACCGGGGCACTGTAAAAAGTGCCATAAGAACTCCTTTCTGGCACCTTCCCCGGTGGAGTTGTGCATGGGGTGTGTTTGGAACATTTTGCCACCAGCCGAGTCCAAAAGCCAGCGGTTCCCCATCTCAGCCCGGAAAGCAGGTAGAACAACATTTGTGGCGCCTTTCAGCTGCCTACCGGGGCACTGTAAAAACTACCAACAGAATTCCTTTCTGGCACCTTCCCCGGTGGAGTTGTGCATGGGGTGTTTTTGGACAATTTTGTCACGTGCCGAGTCCAAAATTCAGCGCTTCCCCATCACAGCACAGAAAGCAGGTAGAACATCTTTTGTGGCGCCTTTCAGCTGCCTACCGGGGTACTGTAAAAACTACCAAGAGAACTCCTTTCTGGCACCTTCCCCGGTGGAGTTGTGCATGGGGTGTGTTTGGAACATTTTCTCACCGGCCGAGTCCAAAATTCAGCGCTTCCCCATCTCAGCCCAGAAAGCAGGTAGGACAAGTTTTGTGGCGCCTTTAAGCTGCCTACCGGGGCAGTGCAAAAACTACCAAGAGAACTCCTTTCTGGCACCTTCCCCGGTGGAGTTGTGCATGGGGTGTGTTTGGAACATTTTCTCACCAGCCGAGTCCAAAATTCAGCGCTTCCCCATCTCAGCCCAGAAAGCAGGTAGAACAAGTTTTGTGGCGCCTTTCAGCTGCCTACCGGGGCACTGTAAAAACTACCAACAGAATTCCTTTCTGGCACCTTCCCCGGTGGAGTTGTGCATGGGGTGTGTTTGGAACATTTTCTCACCAGCCGAGTCCAAAAGCCAGCGGTTCCCCATCTCCAGCCCAGAAAGCAGGTAGAACGAGTTTTGTAGTGCCTTTCAGCTGCCTACCGGGGTACTGTAAAAACTACCAAGAGAACTCCTTTCTGGCACCTTCCCCGGTGGAGTTGTGCATGGGGTGTGTTTGGAACATTTTCTCACCAGCCGAGTCCAAAATTCAGCGCTTCCCCCATCTCAGCCCAGAAAGCAGGTAGAACAACTTTTGTGGTGCCTTTCAGCTGCCTACCGGGGCACTGTAAAAAGTGCCATAAGAACTCCTTTCTGGCACCTTCCCCGGTGGAGTTGTGCATGGGGTGTGTTTGGAACATTTTCTCACCAGCCGAGTCCAAAATTCAGCGCTTCCCCATCTCAGCCCAGAAAGCAGGTAGAACAAGTTTTGTGGCGCCTTTCAGCTGCCTACCGGGGCACTGTAAAAACTACCAACAGAATTCCTTTCTGGCACCTTCCCCGGTGGAGTTGTGCATGGGGTGTGTTTGGAACATTTTGTCACCAGCCGAGTCCAAAATTCAGCGGTTCCCCATCTCAGCCCAGAAAGCAGGTAGAACAACATTTGTGGTACCTTTCAGCTGCCTACCGGGGTACTGTAAAAACTACCAAGAGAACTCCTTTCTGGCACCTTCCCCGGTGGAGTTGTGCATGGGGTGTGTTTGGAACATTTTCTCACCAGCCGAGTCCAAAAGTCAGCGGTTCCCCATCTCAGCCCAGAAAGCAGGTAGATCAACTTTTGTGGTTCCTTTCATTAGGCTACAGGGGCAGTGTAAGAACTACCAAGAGAACTCCTTTCTGGCACCTTCCCCGGTGGAGTTGTGCATGGGGTGTGTTTGGAACAGATTGCCTCCAGCCGAGTCCAAATTCAGTGGTTCCCCATCTCAATCCAGAAAGCATGTAGAACATCTTTTGTGGTGCCTTTCAGCTGCCTACCGGGGCAGTGCAAAAACTACCAAGAGAACTCTTTTTCTGGCACCTTCCCCGGTGGAGTTGTGCATGGGGTGTTTTTGGACAATTTTGTCACGTGCCGAGTCCAAAATTCAGCGCTTCCCCATCACAGCACAGAAAGCAGGTAGAACATCTTTTGTGGCGCCTTTCAGCTGCCTACCGGGGCAGTGCAAAAAACTACCAAGAGAACTCCTTTCTGGCACCTTCCCCGGTGGAGTTGTGCATGGGGTGTGTTTGGAACATTTTCTCACCAGCCGAGTCCAAAATTCAGCGCTTCCCCATCTCAGCCCAGAAAGCAGGTAGAACAAGTTTTGTGGCGCCTTTCAGCTGCCTACCGGGGCACTGTAAAAACTACCAACAGAATTCCTTTCTGGCACCTTCCCCGGTGGAGTTGTGCATGGGGTGTGTTTGGAACATTTTCTCACCAGCCGAGTCCAAAAGCCAGCGGTTCCCCATCTCCAGCCCAGAAAGCAGGTAGAACGAGTTTTGTAGTGCCTTTCAGCTGCCTACCGGGGTACTGTAAAAACTACCAAGAGAACTCCTTTCTGGCACCTTCCCCGGTGGAGTTGTGCATGGGGTGTGTTTGGAACATTTTGTCACCAGCCGAGTCCAAAATTCAGCGCTTCCCCATCTCAGCCCAGAAAGCAGGTAGAACAACTTTTGTGGTGCCTTTCAGCTGCCTACCGGGGCACTGTAAAAAGTGCCATAAGAACTCCTTTCTGGCACCTTCCCCGGTGGAGTTGTGCATGGGGTGTGTTTGGAACATTTTCTCACCAGCCGAGTCCAAAATTCAGCGCTTCCCCATCTCAGCCCAGAAAGCAGGTAGAACAAGTTTTGTGGCGCCTTTCAGCTGCCTACCGGGGCACTGTAAAAACTACCAACAGAATTCCTTTCTGGCACCTTCCCCGGTGGAGTTGTGCATGGGGTGTGTTTGGAACATTTTGTCACCAGCCGAGTCCAAAATTCAGCGGTTCCCCATCTCAGCCCAGAAAGCAGGTAGAACAACATTTGTGGTACCTTTCAGCTGCCTACCGGGGTACTGTAAAAACTACCAAGAGAACTCCTTTCTGGCACCTTCCCCGGTGGAGTTGTGCATGGGGTGTGTTTGGAACATTTTCTCACCAGCCGAGTCCAAAAGTCAGCGGTTCCCCATCTCAGCCCAGAAAGCAGGTAGATCAACTTTTGTGGTTCCTTTCATTAGGCTACAGGGGCAGTGTAAGAACTACCAAGAGAACTCCTTTCTGGCACCTTCCCCGGTGGAGTTGTGCATGGGGTGTGTTTGGAACATTTTGCCACCAGCCGAGTCCAAAAGCCAGCGGTACCCCATCTCAGCCCAGGAAGCAGGTAGAACAACATTTGTGGTACCTTTCAGCTGCCTACCGGGGCACTGTAAAAACTACCAACAGAATTCCTTTCTGGCACCTTCCCCGGTGGAGTTGTGCATGGGGTGTGTTTGGAACATTTTCTCACCAGCCGAGTCCAAAATTCAGCGCTTCCCCATCTCAGCCCAGAAAGCAGGTAGAACAAGTTTTGTGGTGCCTTTCAGCTGCCTACCGGGGTACTGTAAAAACTACCAAGAGAACTCCTTTCTGGCACCTTCCCCGGTGGAGTTGTGCATGGGGTGTGTTTGGAACAGTTTGTCACCAGCCGAGTCCAAAATTCAGCGCTTCCCCATCTCAGCCCAGAAAGCAGGTAGGACAAGATTTGTGGCGCCTTTCAGCTACCTACCAGGACACTGTAAAAACTGTCATAAGAACTCCTTTCTGGCACCTTCCCCCGGTGGAGTTATGCATGGGGTGTGTTTAGAACATTTTGTCACTAGCCGAGTCCAAAATTCAGCGGTTCCCCATCTCAGCCCAGAAAGCAGGTAGAACAACTTTTGTGGCGCCTTTCAGCTGCCTACCGCGGTACTGTAAAAACTACCAACAGAACTCCTTTCGGGCTCCTTCCCCGGTGGAGTTGTGCATGGGGTGTGTTTGGAATATTTTCTCACCAGCCGAGTCAAAAAGTCAGCAGTTCCCATCTCAGCCCAGAAAGCAGGTAGAACATCCTTTGTGTCGCCTTTCAGCTGCCTACCGGGGCACTGTAAAAAGTGCCATAAGAACTCCTTTCTGGCACCTTCCCCGGTGGAGTTGTGCATGGGGTGTGTTTGGAACATTTTGCCACCAGCCGAGTCCAAAAGCCAGCGGTTCCCCATCTCAGCCCGGAAAGCAGGTAGAACATCTTTTGTGGCGCCTTTCAGCTGCCTACCGGGGCACTGTAAAAAGTGCCATAAGAACTCCTTTCTGGCACCTTCCCCGGTGGAGTTGTGCATGGGGTGTGTTTGGAACATTTTGTCACCAGCCGAGTCCAAAATTCAGCGCTTCCCCATCTCAGCCCAGAAAGCAGGTAGAACAAGTTTTGTGGCGCCTTTCAGCTGCCTACCGGGGCACTGTAAAAACTACCAACAGAATTCCTTTCTGGCACCTTCCCCGGTGGAGTTGTGCATGGGGTGTGTTTGGAACATTTTGTCACCAGCCGAGTCCAAAATTCAGCGGTTCCCCATCTCAGCCCAGAAAGCAGGTAGAACAACATTTGTGGTACCTTTCAGCTGCCTACCGGGGGTACTGTAAAAACTACCAAGAGAACTCCTTTCTGGCACCTTCCCCGGTGGAGTTGTGCATGGGGTGTGTTTGGAACATTTTGTCACCAGCCGAGTCCAAAATTCAGCGGTTCCCCATCTCAGCCCAGAAAGCAGGTAGGACAAGATTTGTGGCGCCTTTCAGCTACCTACTAGGACACTGTAAAAACTGTCATAAGAACTCCTTTCTGGCACCTTCCCCGGTGGAGTTATGCATGGGGTGTGTTTAGAACATTTTGTCACTAGCCGAGTCCAAAATTCAGCGGTTCCCCATCTCAGCCCAGAAAGCAGGTAGAACAACTTTTGTGGCGCCTTTCAGCTGCCTACCGCGGTACTGTAAAAACTACCAACAGAACTCCTTTCGGGCTCCTTCCCCGGTGGAGTTGTGCATGGGGTGTGTTTGGAATATTTTCTCACCAGCCGAGTCAAAAAGTCAGCAGTTCCCATCTCAGCCCAGAAAGCAGGTAGAACATCCTTTGTGTCGCCTTTCACCTGCCTACCGGGGCACTGTAAAAAGTGCCATAAGAACTCCTTTCTGGCACCTTCCCCGGTGGAGTTGTGCATGGGGTGTGTTTGGAACATTTTGCCACCAGCCGAGTCCAAAAGCCAGCGGTTCCCCATCTCAGCCCGGAAAGCAGGTAGAACAACATTTGTGGCGCCTTTCAGCTGCCTACCGGGGCACTGTAAAAACTACCAACAGAATTCCTTTCTGGCACCTTCCCCGGTGGAGTTGTGCATGGGGTGTTTTTGGACAATTTTGTCACGTGCCGAGTCCAAAATTCAGCGCTTCCCCATCACAGCACAGAAAGCAGGTAGAACATCTTTTGTGGCGCCTTTCAGCTGCCTACCGGGGTACTGTAAAAACTACCAAGAGAACTCCTTTCTGGCACCTTCCCCGGTGGAGTTGTGCATGGGGTGTGTTTGGAACATTTTCTCACCGGCCGAGTCCAAAATTCAGCGCTTCCCCATCTCAGCCCAGAAAGCAGGTAGAACAAGTTTTGTGGCGCCTTTCAGCTGCCTACCGGGGCACTGTAAAAACTACCAACAGAATTCCTTTCTGGCACCTTCCCCGGTGGAGTTGTGCATGGGGTGTGTTTGGAACATTTTCTCACCAGCCGAGTCCAAAAGCCAGCGGTTCCCCATCTCCAGCCCAGAAAGCAGGTAGAACGAGTTTTGTAGTGCCTTTCAGCTGCCTACCGGGGTACTGTAAAAACTACCAAGAGAACTCCTTTCTGGCACCTTCCCCGGTGGAGTTGTGCATGGGGTGTGTTTGGAACATTTTCTCACCAGCCGAGTCCAAAATTCAGCGCTTCCCCATCTCAGCCCAGAAAGCAGGTAGAACAACTTTTGTGGTGCCTTTCAGCTGCCTACCGGGGCACTGTAAAAAGTGCCATAAGAACTCCTTTCTGGCACCTTCCCCGGTGGAGTTGTGCATGGGGTGTGTTTGGAACATTTTCTCACCAGCCGAGTCCAAAATTCAGCGCTTCCCCATCTCAGCCCAGAAAGCAGGTAGAACAAGTTTTGTGGCGCCTTTCAGCTGCCTACCGGGGCACTGTAAAAACTACCAACAGAATTCCTTTCTGGCACCTTCCCCGGTGGAGTTGTGCATGGGGTGTGTTTGGAACATTTTGTCACCAGCCGAGTCCAAAATTCAGCGGTTCCCCATCTCAGCCCAGAAAGCAGGTAGAACAACATTTGTGGTACCTTTCAGCTGCCTACCGGGGTACTGTAAAAACTACCAAGAGAACTCCTTTCTGGCACCTTCCCCGGTGGAGTTGTGCATGGGGTGTGTTTGGAACATTTTCTCACCAGCCGAGTCCAAAATTCAGCGCTTCCCCATCTCAGCCCAGAAAGCAGGTAGGACAAGATTTGTGGCGCCTTTCAGCTACCTACCAGGACACTGTAAAAACTGTCATAAGAACTCCTTTCTGGCACCTTCCCCGGTGGAGTTATGCATGGGGTGTGTTTAGAACATTTTGTCACTAGCCGAGTCCAAAATTCAGCGGTTCCCCATCTCAGCCCAGAAAGCAGGTAGAACAACTTTTGTGGCGCCTTTCAGCTGCCTACCGCGGTACTGTAAAAACTACCAACAGAACTCCTTTCGGGCTCCTTCCCCGGTGGAGTTGTGCATGGGGTGTGTTTGGAATATTTTCTCACCAGCCGAGTCAAAAAGTCAGCAGTTCCCATCTCAGCCCAGAAAGCAGGTAGAACATCCTTTGTCTCGCCTTTCACCTGCCTACCGGGGCACTGTAAAAAGTGCCATAAGAACTCCTTTCTGGCACCTTCCCCGGTGGAGTTGTGCATGGGGTGTGTTTGGAACATTTTGCCACCAGCCGAGTCCAAAAGCCAGCGGTTCCCCATCTCAGCCCGGAAAGCAGGTAGAACAACATTTGTGGCGCCTTTCAGCTGCCTACCGGGGCACTGTAAAAACTACCAACAGAATTCCTTTCTGGCACCTTCCCCGGTGGAGTTGTGCATGGGGTGTTTTTGGACAATTTTGTCACGTGCCGAGTCCAAAATTCAGCGCTTCCCCATCACAGCACAGAAAGCAGGTAGAACATCTTTTGTGGCGCCTTTCAGCTGCCTACCGGGGTACTGTAAAAACTACCAAGAGAACTCCTTTCTGGCACCTTCCCCGGTGGAGTTGTGCATGGGGTGTGTTTGGAACATTTTCTCACCGGCCGAGTCCAAAATTCAGCGCTTCCCCATCTCAGCCCAGAAAGCAGGTAGGACAAGTTTTGTGGCGCCTTTCAGCTGCCTACCGGGGCAGTGCAAAAACTACCAAAAGAACTCCTTTCTGGCACCTTCCCCGGTGGAGTTGTGCATGGGGTGTGTTTGGAACATTTTCTCACCAGCCGAGTCCAAAATTCAGCGCTTCCCCATCTCAGCCCAGAAAGCAGGTAGAACAAGTTTTGTGGCGCCTTTCAGCTGCCTACCGGGGCACTGTAAAAACTACCAACAGAATTCCTTTCTGGCACCTTCCCCGGTGGAGTTGTGCATGGGGTGTGTTTGGAACATTTTCTCACCAGCCGAGTCCAAAAGCCAGCGGTTCCCCATCTCCAGCCCAGAAAGCAGGTAGAACGAGTTTTGTAGTGCCTTTCAGCTGCCTACCGGGGGTACTGTAAAAACTACCAAGAGAACTCCTTTCTGTCACCTTCCCCGGTGGAGTTGTGCATGGGGTGTGTTTGGAACATTTTCTCACCAGCCGAGTCCAAAATTCAGCGCTTCCCCATCTCAGCCCAGAAAGCAGGTAGAACAACTTTTGTGGTGCCTTTCAGCTGCCTACCGGGGCACTGTAAAAAGTGCCATAAGAACTCCTTTCTGGCACCTTCCCCGGTGGAGTTGTGCATGGGGTGTGTTTGGAACATTTTCTCACCAGCCGAGTCCAAAATTCAGCGCTTCCCCATCTCAGCCCAGAAAGCAGGTAGAACAAGTTTTGTGGCGCCTTTCAGCTGCCTACCGGGGCACTGTAAAAACTACCAAGAGAATTCCTTTCTGGCACCTTCCCCGGTGGAGTTGTGCATGGGGTGTGTTTGGAACATTTTGTCACCAGCCGAGTCCAAAATTCAGCGGTTCCCCATCTCAGCCCAGAAAGCAGGTAGAACAACATTTGTGGTACCTTTCAGCTGCCTACCGGGGTACTGTAAAAACTACCAAGAGAACTCCTTTCTGGCACCTTCCCCGGTGGAGTTGTGCATGGGGTGTGTTTGGAACATTTTCTCACCAGCCGAGTCCAAAAGTCAGCGGTTCCCCATCTCAGCCCAGAAAGCAGGTAGATCAACTTTTGTGGTTCCTTTCATTAGGCTACAGGGGCAGTGTAAGAACTACCAAGAGAACTCCTTTCTGGCACCTTCCCCGGTGGAGTTGTGCATGGGGTGTGTTTGGAACAGATTGCCTCCAGCCGAGTCCAAATTCAGTGGTTCCCCATCTCAATCCAGAAAGCATGTAGAACATCCTTTGTGCTGCCTTTCAGCTGCCTACCGGGGCAGTGCAAAAACTACCAAGAGAACTCTTTTTCTGGCACCTTCCCCGGTGGAGTTGTGCATGGGGTGTTTTTGGACAATTTTGTCACGTGCCGAGTCCAAAATTCAGCGCTTCCCCATCACAGCACAGAAAGCAGGTAGAACATCTTTTGTGGCGCCTTTCAGCTGCCTACCGCGGTACTGTAAAAACTACCAACAGAACTCCTTTCGGGCTCCTTCCCCGGTGGAGTTGTGCATGGGGTGTGTTTGGAATATTTTCTCACCAGCCGAGTCAAAAAGTCAGCAGTTCCCATCTCAGCCCAGAAAGCAGGTAGAACATCCTTTGTGTCGCCTTTCACCTGCCTACCGGGGCACTGTAAAAAGTGCCATAAGAACTCCTTTCTGGCACCTTCCCCGGTGGAGTTGTGCATGGGGTGTGTTTGGAACATTTTGCCACCAGCCGAGTCCAAAAGCCAGCGGTTCCCCATCTCAGCCCGGAAAGCAGGTAGAACATCTTTTGTGGCGCCTTTCAGCTGCCTACCGGGGCACTGTAAAAAGTGCCATAAGAACTCCTTTCTGGCACCTTCCCCGGTGGAGTTGTGCATGGGGTGTGTTTGGAACATTTTGTCACCAGCCGAGTCCAAAATTCAGCGCTTCCCCATCTCAGCCCAGAAAGCAGGTAGAACAAGTTTTGTGGCGCCTTTCAGCTGCCTACCGGGGCACTGTAAAAACTACCAACAGAATTCCTTTCTGGCACCTTCCCCGGTGGAGTTGTGCATGGGGTGTGTTTGGAACATTTTGTCACCAGCCGAGTCCAAAATTCAGCGGTTCCCCATCTCAGCCCAGAAAGCAGGTAGAACAACATTTGTGGTACCTTTCAGCTGCCTACCGGGGGTACTGTAAAAACTACCAAGAGAACTCCTTTCTGGCACCTTCCCCGGTGGAGTTGTGCATGGGGTGTGTTTGGAACATTTTGTCACCAGCCGAGTCCAAAATTCAGCGGTTCCCCATCTCAGCCCAGAAAGCAGGTAGGACAAGATTTGTGGCGCCTTTCAGCTACCTACCAGGACACTGTAAAAACTGTCATAAGAACTCCTTTCTGGCACCTTCCCCGGTGGAGTTATGCATGGGGTGTGTTTAGAACATTTTGTCACTAGCCGAGTCCAAAATTCAGCGGTTCCCCATCTCAGCCCAGAAAGCAGGTAGAACAACTTTTGTGGCGCCTTTCAGCTGCCTACCGCGGTACTGTAAAAACTACCAACAGAACTCCTTTCGGGCTCCTTCCCCGGTGGAGTTGTGCATGGGGTGTGTTTGGAATATTTTCTCACCAGCCGAGTCAAAAAGTCAGCAGTTCCCATCTCAGCCCAGAAAGCAGGTAGAACATCCTTTGTGTCGCCTTTCACCTGCCTACCGGGGCACTGTAAAAAGTGCCATAAGAACTCCTTTCTGGCACCTTCCCCGGTGGAGTTGTGCATGGGGTGTGTTTGGAACATTTTGCCAACAGCCGAGTCCAAAAGCTAGCGGTTCCCCATCTC
Source organism: Falco peregrinus (assembly GCF_023634155.1). Lineage (NCBI taxonomy): Eukaryota > Metazoa > Chordata > Aves > Falconiformes > Falconidae > Falco > Falco peregrinus. The sequence goes on along the minus strand of NC_073743.1, from coordinate 3,282,173 downwards.
AGCCCGGAAAGCAGGTAGAACAACATTTGTGGCGCCTTTCAGCTGCCTACCGGGGCACTGTAAAAACTACCAACAGAATTCCTTTCTGGCACCTTCCCCGGTGGAGTTGTGCATGGGGTGTTTTTGGACAATTTTGTCACGTGCCGAGTCCAAAATTCAGCGCTTCCCCATCACAGCACAGAAAGCAGGTAGAACATCTTTTGTGGCGCCTTTCAGCTGCCTACCGGGGTACTGTAAAAACTACCAAGAGAACTCCTTTCTGGCACCTTCCCCGGTGGAGTTGTGCATGGGGTGTGTTTGGAACATTTTCTCACCGGCCGAGTCCAAAATTCAGCGCTTCCCCATCTCAGCCCAGAAAGCAGGTAGGACAAGTTTTGTGGCGCCTTTCAGCTGCCTACCGGGGCAGTGCAAAAACTACCAAGAGAACTCCTTTCTGGCACCTTCCCCGGTGGAGTTGTGCATGGGGTGTGTTTGGAACATTTTCTCACCAGCCGAGTCCAAAATTCAGCGCTTCCCCATCTCAGCCCAGAAAGCAGGTAGAACAAGTTTTGTGGCGCCTTTCAGCTGCCTACCGGGGCACTGTAAAAACTACCAACAGAATTCCTTTCTGGCACCTTCCCCGGTGGAGTTGTGCATGGGGTGTGTTTGGAACATTTTCTCACCAGCCGAGTCCAAAAGCCAGCGGTTCCCCATCTCCAGCCCAGAAAGCAGGTAGAACGAGTTTTGTAGTGCCTTTCAGCTGCCTACCGGGGTACTGTAAAAACTACCAAGAGAACTCCTTTCTGGCACCTTCCCCGGTGGAGTTGTGCATGGGGTGTGTTTGGAACATTTTCTCACCAGCCGAGTCCAAAATTCAGCGCTTCCCCATCTCAGCCCAGAAAGCAGGTAGAACAAGTTTTGTGGCGCCTTTCAGCTGCCTACCGGGGCACTGTAAAAACTACCAACAGAATTCCTTTCTGGCACCTTCCCCGGTGGAGTTGTGCATGGGGTGTGTTTGGAACATTTTGTCACCAGCCGAGTCCAAAATTCAGCGGTTCCCCATCTCAGCCCAGAAAGCAGGTAGAACAACATTTGTGGTACCTTTCAGCTGCCTACCGGGGTACTGTAAAAACTACCAAGAGAACTCCTTTCTGGCACCTTCCCCGGTGGAGTTGTGCATGGGGTGTGTTTGGAACATTTTCTCACCAGCCGAGTCCAAAAGTCAGCGGTTCCCCATCTCAGCCCAGAAAGCAGGTAGATCAACTTTTGTGGTTCCTTTCATTAGGCTACAGGGGCAGTGTAAGAACTACCAAGAGAACTCCTTTCTGGCACCTTCCCCGGTGGAGTTGTGCATGGGGTGTGTTTGGAACAGATTGCCTCCAGCCGAGTCCAAATTCAGTGGTTCCCCATCTCAATCCAGAAAGCATGTAGAACATCTTTTGTGGTGCCTTTCAGCTGCCTACCGGGGCAGTGCAAAAACTACCAAGAGAACTCTTTCTCTGGCACCTTCCCCGGTGGAGTTGTGCATGGGGTGTTTTTGGACAATTTTGTCACGTGCCGAGTCCAAAATTCAGCGCTTCCCCATCACAGCACAGAAAGCAGGTAGAACATCTTTTGTGGCGCCTTTCAGCTGCCTACCGGGGCAGTGCAAAAACTACCAAGAGAACTCCTTTCTGGCACCTTCCCCGGTGGAGTTGTGCATGGGGTGTGTTTGGAACATTTTCTCACCAGCCGAGTCCAAAATTCAGCGCTTCCCCATCTCAGCCCAGAAAGCAGGTAGAACAAGTTTTGTGGCGCCTTTCAGCTGCCTACCGGGGCACTGTAAAAACTACCAACAGAATTCCTTTCTGGCACCTTCCCCGGTGGAGTTGTGCATGGGGTGTGTTTGGAACATTTTCTCACCAGCCGAGTCCAAAAGCCAGCGGTTCCCCATCTCCAGCCCAGAAAGCAGGTAGAACGAGTTTTGTAGTGCCTTTCAGCTGCCTACCGGGGTACTGTAAAAACTACCAAGAGAACTCCTTTCTGGCACCTTCCCCGGTGGAGTTGTGCATGGGGTGTGTTTGGAACATTTTGTCACCAGCCGAGTCCAAAATTCAGCGCTTCCCCATCTCAGCCCAGAAAGCAGGTAGAACAACTTTTGTGGTGCCTTTCAGCTGCCTACCGGGGCACTGTAAAAAGTGCCATAAGAACTCCTTTCTGGCACCTTCCCCGGTGGAGTTGTGCATGGGGTGTGTTGGGAACATTTTCTCACCAGCCGAGTCCAAAATTCAGCGCTTCCCCATCTCAGCCCAGAAAGCAGGTAGAACAAGTTTTGTGGCGCCTTTCAGCTGCCTACCGGGGCACTGTAAAAACTACCAACAGAATTCCTTTCTGGCACCTTCCCCGGTGGAGTTGTGCATGGGGTGTGTTTGGAACATTTTGTCACCAGCCGAGTCCAAAATTCAGCGGTTCCCCATCTCAGCCCAGTAAGCAGGTAGAACAACATTTGTGGTACCTTTCAGCTGCCTACCGGGGTACTGTAAAAACTACCAAGAGAACTCCTTTCTGGCACCTTCCCCGGTGGAGTTGTGCATGGGGTGTGTTTGGAACATTTTCTCACCAGCCGAGTCCAAAAGTCAGCGGTTCCCCATCTCAGCCCAGAAAGCAGGTAGATCAACTTTTGTGGTTCCTTTCATTAGGCTACAGGGGCAGTGTAAGAACTACCAAGAGAACTCCTTTCTGGCACCTTCCCCGGTGGAGTTGTGCATGGGGTGTGTTTGGAACATTTTGCCACCAGCCGAGTCCAAAAGCCAGCGGTACCCCATCTCAGCCCAGGAAGCAGGTAGAACAAGTTTTGTGGCTCCTTTCAGCTGCCTACCGGGGCACTGTAAAAACTACCAACAGAACTCCTTTCGGGCTCCTTCCCCGGTGGAGTTGTGCATGGGGTGTGTTTGGAATATTTTCTCACCAGCCGAGTCAAAAAGTCAGCAGTTCCCATCTCAGCCCAGAAAGCAGGTAGAACATCCTTTGTGTCGCCTTTCACCTGCCTACCGGGGCACTGTAAAAAGTGCCATAAGAACTCCTTTCTGGCACCTTCCCCGGTGGAGTTGTGCATGGGGTGTGTTTGGAACATTTTGCCACCAGCCGAGTCCAAAAGCCAGCGGTTCCCCATCTCAGCCCGGAAAGCAGGTAGAACAACATTTGTGGCGCCTTTCAGCTGCCTACCGGGGCACTGTAAAAACTACCAACAGAATTCCTTTCTGGCACCTTCCCCGGTGGAGTTATGCATGGGGTGTTTTTGGACAATTTTGTCACGTGCCGAGTCCAAAATTCAGCGCTTCCCCATCACAGCACAGAAAGCAGGTAGAACATCTTTTGTGGCGCCTTTCAGCTGCCTACCGGGGTACTGTAAAAACTACCAAGAGAACTCCTTTCTGGCACCTTCCCCGGTGGAGTTGTGCATGGGGTGTGTTTGGAACATTTTCTCACCGGCCGAGTCCAAAATTCAGCGCTTCCCCATCTCAGCCCAGAAAGCAGGTAGGACAAGTTTTGTGGCGCCTTTCAGCTGCCTACCGGGGCAGTGCAAAAACTACCAAGAGAACTCCTTTATGGCACCTTCCCCGGTGGAGTTGTGCATGGGGTGTGTTTGGAACATTTTCTCACCAGCCGAGTCCAAAATTCAGCGCTTCCCCATCTCAGCCCAGAAAGCAGGTAGAACAAGTTTTGTGGCGCCTTTCAGCTGCCTACCGGGGCACTGTAAAAACTACCAACAGAATTCCTTTCTGGCACCTTCCCCGGTGGAGTTGTGCATGGGGTGTGTTTGGAACATTTTCTCACCAGCCGAGTCCAAAAGCCAGCGGTTCCCCATCTCCAGCCCAGAAAGCAGGTAGAACGAGTTTTGTAGTGCCTTTCAGCTGCCTACCGGGGTACTGTAAAAACTACCAAGAGAACTCCTTTCTGGCACCTTCCCCGGTGGAGTTGTGCATGGGGTGTGTTTGGAACATTTTCTCACCAGCCGAGTCCAAAATTCAGCGCTTCCCCATCTCAGCCCAGAAAGCAGGTAGAACAACTTTTGTGGTGCCTTTCAGCTGCCTACCGGGGCACTGTAAAAAGTGCCATAAGAACTCCTTTCTGGCACCTTCCCCGGTGGAGTTGTGCATGGGGTGTGTTTTGAACATTTTGCCACCAGCCGAGTCCAAAAGCCAGCGGTTCCCCATCTCAGCCCAGAAAGCAGGTAGAACAAGTTTTGTGGCTCCTTTCAGCTGCCTACCGGGGCACTGTAAAAACTACCAACAGAATTCCTTTCTGGCACCTTCCCCGGTGGAGTTGTGCATGGGGTGTGTTTGGAACATTTTGTCACCAGCCGAGTCCAAAATTCAGCGGTTCCCCATCTCAGCCCAGAAAGCAGGTAGAACAACATTTGTGGTACCTTTCAGCTGCCTACCGGGGTACTGTAAAAACTACCAAGAGAACTCCTTTCTGGCACCTTCCCCGGTGGAGTTGTGCATGGGGTGTGTTTGGAACATTTTCTCACCAGCCGAGTCCAAAATTCAGCGCTTCCCCATCTCAGCCCAGAAAGCAGGTAGGACAAGATTTGTGGCGCCTTTCAGCTACCTACCAGGACACTGTAAAAACTGTCATAAGAACTCCTTTCTGGCACCTTCCCCGGTGGAGTTGTGCATGGGGTGTGTTTAGAACATTTTGTCACTAGCCGAGTCCAAAATTCAGCGGTTCCCCATCTCAGCCCAGAAAGCAGGTAGAACAACTTTTGTGGCGCCTTTCAGCTGCCTACCGCGGTACTGTAAAAACTACCAACAGAACTCCTTTCTGGCACCTTCCCCGGTGGAGTTGTGCATGGGGTGTGTTTGGAATATTTTCTCACCAGCCGAGTCAAAAAGTCAGCAGTTCCCATCTCAGCCCAGAAAGCAGGTAGAACATCCTTTGTGTCGCCTTTCACCTGCCTACCGGGGCACTGTAAAAAGTGCCATAAGAACTCCTTTCTGGCACCTTCCCCGGTGGAGTTGTGCATGGGGTGTGTTTGGAACATTTTGCCACCAGCCGAGTCCAAAAGCCAGCGGTTCCCCATCTCAGCCCGGAAAGCAGGTAGAACAACATTTGTGGCGCCTTTCAGCTGCCTACCGGGGCACTGTAAAAACTACCAACAGAATTCCTTTCTGGCACCTTCCCCGGTGGAGTTGTGCATGGGGTGTTTTTGGACAATTTTGTCACGTGCCGAGTCCAAAATTCAGCGCTTCCCCATCACAGCACAGAAAGCAGGTAGAACATCTTTTGTGGCGCCTTTCAGCTGCCTACCGGGGTACTGTAAAAACTACCAAGAGAACTCCTTTCTGGCACCTTCCCCGGTGGAGTTGTGCATGGGGTGTGTTTGGAACATTTTCTCACCGGCCGAGTCCAAAATTCAGCGCTTCCCCATCTCAGCCCAGAAAGCAGGTAGGACAAGTTTTGTGGCGCCTTTCAGCTGCCTACCGGGGCAGTGCAAAAACTACCAAGAGAACTCCTTTCTGGCACCTTCCCCGGTGGAGTTGTGCATGGGGTGTGTTTGGAACATTTTCTCACCAGCCGAGTCCAAAATTCAGCGCTTCCCCATCTCAGCCCAGAAAGCAGGTAGAACAAGTTTTGTGGCGCCTTTCAGCTGCCTACCGGGGCACTGTAAAAACTACCAACAGAATTCCTTTCTGGCACCTTCCCCGGTGGAGTTGTGCATGGGGTGTGTTTGGAACATTTTCTCACCAGCCGAGTCCAAAAGCCAGCGGTTCCCCATCTCCAGCCCAGAAAGCAGGTAGAACGAGTTTTGTAGTGCCTTTCAGCTGCCTACCGGGGTACTGTAAAAACTACCAAGAGAACTCCTTTCTGGCACCTTCCCCGGTGGAGTTGTGCATGGGGTGTGTTTGGAACATTTTGTCACCAGCCGAGTCCAAAATTCAGCGCTTCCCCATCTCAGCCCAGAAAGCAGGTAGAACAACTTTTGTGGTGCCTTTCAGCTGCCTACCGGGGCACTGTAAAAAGTGCCATAAGAACTCCTTTCTGGCACCTTCCCCGGTGGAGTTGTGCATGGGGTGTGTTTGGAACATTTTCTCACCAGCCGAGTCCAAAATTCAGCGCTTCCCCATCTCAGCCCAGAAAGCAGGTAGAACAAGTTTTGTGGCGCCTTTCAGCTGCCTACCGGGGCACTGTAAAAACTACCAACAGAATTCCTTTCTGGCACCTTCCCCGGTGGAGTTGTGCATGGGGTGTGTTTGGAACATTTTGTCACCAGCCGAGTCCAAAATTCAGCGGTTCCCCATCTCAGCCCAGAAAGCAGGTAGAACAACATTTGTGGTACCTTTCAGCTGCCTACCGGGGTACTGTAAAAACTACCAAGAGAACTCCTTTCTGGCACCTTCCCCGGTGGAGTTGTGCATGGGGTGTGTTTGGAACATTTTCTCACCAGCCGAGTCCAAAAGTCAGCGGTTCCCCATCTCAGCCCAGAAAGCAGGTAGATCAACTTTTGTGGTTCCTTTCATTAGGCTACAGGGGCAGTGTAAGAACTACCAAGAGAACTCCTTTCTGGCACCTTCCCCGGTGGAGTTGTGCATGGGGTGTGTTTGGAACAGATTGCCTCCAGCCGAGTCCAAATTCAGTGGTTCCCCATCTCAATCCAGAAAGCATGTAGAACATCCTTTGTGCTGCCTTTCAGCTGCCTACCGGGGCAGTGCAAAAACTACCAAGAGAACTCTTTTTCTGGCACCTTCCCCGGTGGAGTTGTGCATGGGGTGTTTTTGGACAATTTTGTCACGTGCCGAGTCCAAAATTCAGCGCTTCCCCATCACAGCACAGAAAGCAGGTAGAACATCTTTTGTGGCGCCTTTCAGCTGCCTACCGGGGCAGTGCAAAAACTACCAAGAGAACTCCTTTCTGGCACCTTCCCCGGTGGAGTTGTGCATGGGGTGTGTTTGGAACATTTTCTCACCAGCCGAGTCCAAAATTCAGCGCTTCCCCATCTCAGCCCAGAAAGCAGGTAGAACAAGTTTTGTGGCGCCTTTCAGCTGCCTACCGGGGCACTGTAAAAACTACCAACAGAATTCCTTTCTGGCACCTTCCCCGGTGGAGTTGTGCATGGGGTGTGTTTGGAACATTTTCTCACCAGCCGAGTCCAAAAGCCAGCGGTTCCCCATCTCCAGCCCAGAAAGCAGGTAGAACGAGTTTTGTAGTGCCTTTCAGCTGCCTACCGGGGTACTGTAAAAACTACCAAGAGAACTCCTTTCTGGCACCTTCCCCGGTGGAGTTGTGCATGGGGTGTGTTTGGAACATTTTGTCACCAGCCGAGTCCAAAATTCAGCGCTTCCCCATCTCAGCCCAGAAAGCAGGTAGAACAACTTTTGTGGTGCCTTTCAGCTGCCTACCGGGGCACTGTAAAAAGTGCCATAAGAACTCCTTTCTGGCACCTTCCCCGGTGGAGTTGTGCATGGGGTGTGTTTGGAACATTTTCTCACCAGCCGAGTCCAAAATTCAGCGCTTCCCCATCTCAGCCCAGAAAGCAGGTAGAACAAGTTTTGTGGCGCCTTTCAGCTGCCTACCGGGGCACTGTAAAAACTACCAACAGAATTCCTTTCTGGCACCTTCCCCGGTGGAGTTGTGCATGGGGTGTGTTTGGAACATTTTGTCACCAGCCGAGTCCAAAATTCAGCGGTTCCCCATCTCAGCCCAGAAAGCAGGTAGAACAACATTTGTGGTACCTTTCAGCTGCCTACCGGGGTACTGTAAAAACTACCAAGAGAACTCCTTTCTGGCACCTTCCCCGGTGGAGTTGTGCATGGGGTGTGTTTGGAACATTTTCTCACCAGCCGAGTCCAAAATTCAGCGCTTCCCCATCTCAGCCCAGAAAGCAGGTAGGACAAGATTTGTGGCGCCTTTCAGCTACCTACCAGGACACTGTAAAAACTGTCATAAGAACTCCTTTCTGGCACCTTCCCCGGTGGAGTTATGCATGGGGTGTGTTTAGAACATTTTGTCACTAGCCGAGTCCAAAATTCAGCGGTTCCCCATCTCAGCCCAGAAAGCAGGTAGAACAACTTTTGTGGCGCCTTTCAGCTGCCTACCGCGGGTACTGTAAAAACTACCAACAGAACTCCTTTCGGGCTCCTTCCCCGGTGGAGTTGTGCATGGGGTGTGTTTGGAATATTTTCTCACCAGCCGAGTCAAAAAGTCAGCAGTTCCCATCTCAGCCCAGAAAGCAGGTAGAACATCCTTTGTGTCGCCTTTCACCTGCCTACCGGGGCACTGTAAAAAGTGCCATAAGAACTCCTTTCTGGCACCTTCCCCGGTGGAGTTGTGCATGGGGTGTGTTTGGAACATTTTGCCACCAGCCGAGTCCAAAAGCCAGCGGTTCCCCATCTCAGCCCGGAAAGCAGGTAGAACAACATTTGTGGCGCCTTTCAGCTGCCTACCGGGGCACTGTAAAAACTACCAACAGAATTCCTTTCTGGCACCTTCCCCGGTGGAGTTGTGCATGGGGTGTTTTTGGACAATTTTGTCACGTGCCGAGTCCAAAATTCAGCGCTTCCCCATCACAGCACAGAAAGCAGGTAGAACATCTTTTGTGGCGCCTTTCAGCTGCCTACCGGGGTACTGTAAAAACTACCAAGAGAACTCCTTTCTGGCACCTTCCCCGGTGGAGTTGTGCATGGGGTGTGTTTGGAACATTTTCTCACCGGCCGAGTCCAAAATTCAGCGCTTCCCCATCTCAGCCCAGAAAGCAGGTAGGACAAGTTTTGTGGCGCCTTTCAGCTGCCTACCGGGGCAGTGCAAAAACTACCAAGAGAACTCCTTTCTGGCACCTTCCCCGGTGGAGTTGTGCATGGGGTGTGTTTGGAACATTTTCTCACCAGCCGAGTCCAAAATTCAGCGCTTCCCCATCTCAGCCCAGAAAGCAGGTAGAACAAGTTTTGTGGCGCCTTTCAGCTGCCTACCGGGGCACTGTAAAAACTACCAACAGAATTCCTTTCTGGCACCTTCCCCGGTGGAGTTGTGCATGGGGTGTGTTTGGAACATTTTCTCACCAGCCGAGTCCAAAAGCCAGCGGTTCCCCATCTCCAGCCCAGAAAGCAGGTAGAACGAGTTTTGTAGTGCCTTTCAGCTGCCTACCGGGGTACTGTAAAAACTACCAAGAGAACTCCTTTCTGGCACCTTCCCCGGTGGAGTTGTGCATGGGGTGTGTTTGGAACATTTTCTCACCAGCCGAGTCCAAAATTCAGCGCTTCCCCATCTCAGCCCAGAAAGCAGGTAGAACAACTTTTGTGGTGCCTTTCAGCTGCCTACCGGGGCACTGTAAAAAGTGCCATAAGAACTCCTTTCTGGCACCTTCCCCGGTGGAGTTGTGCATGGGGTGTGTTTGGAACATTTTCTCACCAGCCGAGTCCAAAATTCAGCGCTTCCCCATCTCAGCCCAGAAAGCAGGTAGAACAAGTTTTGTGGCGCCTTTCAGCTGCCTACCGGGGCACTGTAAAAACTACCAACAGAATTCCTTTCTGGCACCTTCCCCGGTGGAGTTGTGCATGGGGTGTGTTTGGAACATTTTGTCACCAGCCGAGTCCAAAATTCAGCGGTTCCCCATCTCAGCCCAGAAAGCAGGTAGAACAACATTTGTGGTACCTTTCAGCTGCCTACCGGGGTACTGTAAAAACTACCAAGAGAACTCCTTTCTGGCACCTTCCCCGGTGGAGTTGTGCATGGGGTGTGTTTGGAACATTTTCTCACCAGCCGAGTCCAAAAGTCAGCGGTTCCCCATCTCAGCCCAGAAAGCAGGTAGATCAACTTTTGTGGTTCCTTTCATTAGGCTACAGGGGCAGTGTAAGAACTACCAAGAGAACTCCTTTCTGGCACCTTCCCCGGTGGAGTTGTGCATGGGGTGTGTTTGGAACAGATTGCCTCCAGCCGAGTCCAAATTCAGTGGTTCCCCATCTCAATCCAGAAAGCATGTAGAACATCCTTTGTGCTGCCTTTCAGCTGCCTACCGGGGCAGTGCAAAAACTACCAAGAGAACTCTTTTTCTGGCACCTTCCCCGGTGGAGTTGTGCATGGGGTGTTTTTGGACAATTTTGTCACGTGCCGAGTCCAAAATTCAGCGCTTCCCCATCACAGCACAGAAAGCAGGTAGAACATCTTTTGTGGCGCCTTTCAGCTGCCTACCGGGGCAGTGCAAAAACTACCAAGAGAACTCCTTTCTGGCACCTTCCCCGGTGGAGTTGTGCATGGGGTGTGTTTGGAACATTTTCTCACCAGCCGAGTCCAAAATTCAGCGCTTCCCCATCTCAGCCCAGAAAGCAGGTAGAACAAGTTTTGTGGCGCCTTTCAGCTGCCTACCGGGGCACTGTAAAAACTACCAACAGAATTCCTTTCTGGCACCTTCCCCGGTGGAGTTGTGCATGGGGTGTGTTTGGAACATTTTCTCACCAGCCGAGTCCAAAAGCCAGCGGTTCCCCATCTCCAGCCCAGAAAGCAGGTAGAACGAGTTTTGTAGTGCCTTTCAGCTGCCTACCGGGGTACTGTAAAAACTACCAAGAGAACTCCTTTCTGGCACCTTCCCCGGTGGAGTTGTGCATGGGGTGTGTTTGGAACATTTTGTCACCAGCCGAGTCCAAAATTCAGCGCTTCCCCATCTCAGCCCAGAAAGCAGGTAGAACAACTTTTGTGGTGCCTTTCAGCTGCCTACCGGGGCACTGTAAAAAGTGCCATAAGAACTCCTTTCTGGCACCTTCCCCGGTGGAGTTGTGCATGGGGTGTGTTTGGAACATTTTCTCACCAGCCGAGTCCAAAATTCAGCGCTTCCCCATCTCAGCCCAGAAAGCAGGTAGAACAAGTTTTGTGGCGCCTTTCAGCTGCCTACCGGGGCACTGTAAAAACTACCAACAGAATTCCTTTCTGGCACCTTCCCCGGTGGAGTTGTGCATGGGGTGTGTTTGGAACATTTTCTCACCAGCCGAGTCCAAAAGCCAGCGGTTCCCCATCTCCAGCCCAGAAAGCAGGTAGAACGAGTTTTGTAGTGCCTTTCAGCTGCCTACCGGGGTACTGTAAAAACTACCAAGAGAACTCCTTTCTGGCACCTTCCCCGGTGGAGTTGTGCATGGGGTGTGTTTGGAACATTTTCTCACCAGCCGAGTCCAAAAGTCAGCGGTTCCCCATCTCAGCCCAGAAAGCAGGTAGATCAACTTTTGTGGTTCCTTTCATTAGGCTACAGGGGCAGTGTAAGAACTACCAAGAGAACTCCTTTCTGGCACCTTCCCCGGTGGAGTTGTGCATGGGGTGTGTTTGGAACATTTTGCCACCAGCCGAGTCCAAAAGCCAGCGGTACCCCATCTCAGCCCAGGAAGCAGGTAGAACAAGTTTTGTGGCTCCTTTCAGCTGCCTACCGGGGCACTGTAAAAACTACCAACAGAATTCCTTTCTGGCACCTTCCCCGGTGGAGTTGTGCATGGGGTGTGTTTGGAACATTTTCTCACCAGCCGAGTCCAAAATTCAGCGCTTCCCCATCTCAGCCCAGAAAGCAGGTAGAACAAGTTTTGTGGTGCCTTTCAGCTGCCTACCGGGGTACTGTAAAAACTACCAAGAGAACTCCTTTCTGGCACCTTCCCCGGTGGAGTTGTGCATGGGGTGTGTTTGGAACAGTTTGTCACCAGCCGAGTCCAAAATTCAGCGCTTCCCCATCTCAGCCCAGAAAGCAGGTAGGACAAGATTTGTGGCGCCTTTCAGCTACCTACCAGGACACTGTAAAAACTGTCATAAGAACTCCTTTCTGGCACCTTCCCCGGTGGAGTTATGCATGGGGTGTATTTAGAACATTTTGTCACTAGCCGAGTCCAAAATTCAGCGGTTCCCCATCTCAGCCCAGAAAGCAGGTAGAACAACTTTTGTGGCGCCTTTCAGCTGCCTACCGCGGTACTGTAAAAACTACCAACAGAACTCCTTTCGGGCTCCTTCCCCGGTGGAGTTGTGCATGGGGTGTGTTTGGAATATTTTCTCACCAGCCGAGTCAAAAAGTCAGCAGTTCCCATCTCAGCCCAGAAAGCAGGTAGAACATCCTTTGTGTCGCCTTTCACCTGCCTACCGGGGCACTGTAAAAAGTGCCATAAGAACTCCTTTCTGGCACCTTCCCCGGTGGAGTTGTGCATGGGGTGTGTTTGGAACATTTTCTCACCAGCCGAGTACAAAATTCAGCGCTTCCCCATCTCAGCCCAGAAAGCAGGTAGAACAACTTTTGTGGTGCCTTTCAGCTGCCTACCGGGGCACTGTAAAAAGTGCCATAAGAACTCCTTTCTGGCACCTTCCCCGGTGGAGTTGTGCATGGGGTGTGTTTGGAACATTTTCTCACCAGCCGAGTCCAAAATTCAGCGCTTCCCCATCTCAGCCCAGAAAGCAGGTAGAACAAGTTTTGTGGCGCCTTTCAGCTGCCTACCGGGGCACTGTAAAAACTACCAACAGAATTCCTTTCTGGCACCTTCCCCGGTGGAGTTGTGCATGGGGTGTGTTTGGAACATTTTGTCACCAGCCGAGTCCAAAATTCAGCGGTTCCCCATCTCAGCCCAGAAAGCAGGTAGAACAACATTTGTGGTACCTTTCAGCTGCCTACCGGGGTACTGTAAAAACTACCAAGAGAACTCCTTTCTGGCACCTTCCCCGGTGGAGTTGTGCATGGGGTGTGTTTGGAACATTTTCTCACCAGCCGAGTCCAAAAGTCAGCGGTTCCCCATCTCAGCCCAGAAAGCAGGTAGATCAACTTTTGTGGTTCCTTTCATTAGGCTACAGGGGCAGTGTAAGAACTACCAAGAGAACTCCTTTCTGGCACCTTCCCCGGTGGAGTTGTGCATGGGGTGTGTTTGGAACAGATTGCCTCCAGCCGAGTCCAAATTCAGTGGTTCCCCATCTCAATCCAGAAAGCATGTAGAACATCCTTTGTGCTGCCTTTCAGCTGCCTACCGGGGCAGTGCAAAAACTACCAAGAGAACTCTTTTTCTGGCACCTTCCCCGGTGGAGTTGTGCATGGGGTGTGTTTGGAACATTTTCTCACCAGCCGAGTCCAAAAGTCAGCGGTTCCCCATCTCAGCCCAGAAAGCAGGTAGATCAACTTTTGTGGTTCCTTTCATTAGGCTACAGGGGCAGTGTAAGAACTACCAAGAGAACTCCTTTCTGGCACCTTCCCCGGTGGAGTTGTGCATGGGGTGTGTTTGGAACAGATTGCCTCCAGCCGAGTCCAAATTCAGTGGTTCCCCATCTCAATCCAGAAAGCATGTAGAACATCTTTTGTGGTGCCTTTCAGCTGCCTACCGGGGCAGTGCAAAAACTACCAAGAGAACTCTTTTTCTGGCACCTTCCCCGGTGGAGTTGTGCATGGGGTGTTTTTGGACAATTTTGTCACGTGCCGAGTCCAAAATTCAGCGCTTCCCCATCACAGCACAGAAAGCAGGTAGAACATCTTTTGTGGCGCCTTTCAGCTGCCTACCGGGGCAGTGCAAAAACTACCAAGAGAACTCCTTTCTGGCACCTTCCCCGGTGGAGTTGTGCATGGGGTGTGTTTGGAACATTTTCTCACCAGCCGAGTCCAAAATTCAGCGCTTCCCCATCTCAGCCCAGAAAGCAGGTAGAACAAGTTTTGTGGCGCCTTTCAGCTGCCTACCGGGGCACTGTAAAAACTACCAACAGAATTCCTTTCTGGCACCTTCCCCGGTGGAGTTGTGCATGGGGTGTGTTTGGAACATTTTCTCACCAGCCGAGTCCAAAAGACAGCGGTTCCCCATCTCCAGCCCAGAAAGCAGGTAGAACGAGTTTTGTAGTGCCTTTCAGCTGCCTACCGGGGTACTGTAAAAACTACCAAGAGAACTCCTTTCTGGCACCTTCCCCGGTGGAGTTGTGCATGGGGTGTGTTTGGAACATTTTGTCACCAGCCGAGTCCAAAATTCAGCGCTTCCCCATCTCAGCCCAGAAAGCAGGTAGAACAACTTTTGTGGTGCCTTTCAGCTGCCTACCGGGGCACTGTAAAAAGTGCCATAAGAACTCCTTTCTGGCACCTTCCCCGGTGGAGTTGTGCATGGGGTGTGTTTGGAACATTTTCTCACCAGCCGAGTCCAAAATTCAGCGCTTCCCCATCTCAGCCCAGAAAGCAGGTAGAACAAGTTTTGTGGCGCCTTTCAGCTGCCTACCGGGGCACTGTAAAAACTACCAACAGAATTCCTTTCTGGCACCTTCCCCGGTGGAGTTGTGCATGGGGTGTGTTTGGAACATTTTGTCACCAGCCGAGTCCAAAATTCAGCGGTTCCCCATCTCAGCCCAGTAAGCAGGTAGAACAACATTTGTGGTACCTTTCAGCTGCCTACCGGGGTACTGTAAAAACTACCAAGAGAACTCCTTTCTGGCACCTTCCCCGGTGGAGTTGTGCATGGGGTGTGTTTGGAACATTTTCTCACCAGCCGAGTCCAAAAGTCAGCGGTTCCCCATCTCAGCCCAGAAAGCAGGTAGATCAACTTTTGTGGTTCCTTTCATTAGGCTACAGGGGCAGTGTAAGAACTACCAAGAGAACTCCTTTCTGGCACCTTCCCCGGTGGAGTTGTGCATGGGGTGTGTTTGGAACATTTTGCCACCAGCCGAGTCCAAAAGCCAGCGGTACCCCATCTCAGCCCAGGAAGCAGGTAGAACAAGTTTTGTGGCTCCTTTCAGCTGCCTACCGGGGCACTGTAAAAACTACCAACAGAATTCCTTTCTGGCACCTTCCCCGGTGGAGTTGTGCATGGGGTGTGTTTGGAACATTTTCTCACCAGCCGAGTCCAAAATTCAGCGCTTCCCCATCTCAGCCCAGAAAGCAGGTAGAACAAGTTTTGTGGTGCCTTTCAGCTGCCTACCGGGGTACTGTAAAAACTACCAAGAGAACTCCTTTCTGGCACCTTCCCCGGTGGAGTTGTGCATGGGGTGTGTTTGGAACAGTTTGTCACCAGCCGAGTCCAAAATTCAGCGCTTCCCCATCTCAGCCCAGAAAGCAGGTAGGACAAGATTTGTGGCGCCTTTCAGCTACCTACCAGGACACTGTAAAAACTGTCATAAGAACTCCTTTCTGGCACCTTCCCCGGTGGAGTTATGCATGGGGTGTGTTTAGAACATTTTGTCACTAGCCGAGTCCAAAATTCAGCGGTTCCCCATCTCAGCCCAGAAAGCAGGTAGAACAACTTTTGTGGCGCCTTTCAGCTGCCTACCGCGGTACTGTAAAAACTACCAACAGAACTCCTTTCGGGCTCCTTCCCCGGTGGAGTTGTGCATGGGGTGTGTTTGGAACATTTTGCCACCAGCCGAGTCCAAAAGCCAGCGGTTCCCCATCTCAGCCCGGAAAGCAGGTAGAACATCTTTTGTGGCGCCTTTCAGCTGCCTACCGGGGCACTGTAAAAAGTGCCATAAGAACTCCTTTCTGGCACCTTCCCCGGTGGAGTTGTGCATGGGGTGTGTTTGGAACATTTTGTCACCAGCCGAGTCCAAAATTCAGCGCTTCCCCATCTCAGCCCAGAAAGCAGGTAGAACAAGTTTTGTGGCGCCTTTCAGCTGCCTACCGGGGCACTGTAAAAACTACCAACAGAATTCCTTTCTGGCACCTTCCCCGGTGGAGTTGTGCATGGGGTGTGTTTGGAACATTTTGTCACCAGCCGAGTCCAAAATTCAGCGGTTCCCCATCTCAGCCCAGAAAGCAGGTAGAACAACATTTGTGGTACCTTTCAGCTGCCTACCGGGGTACTGTAAAAACTACCAAGAGAACTCCTTTCTGGCACCTTCCCCGGTGGAGTTGTGCATGGGGTGTGTTTGGAACATTTTCTCACCAGCCGAGTCCAAAAGTCAGCGGTTCCCCATCTCAGCCCAGAAAGCAGGTAGATCAACTTTTGTGGTTCCTTTCATTAGGCTACAGGGGCAGTGTAAGAACTACCAAGAGAACTCCTTTCTGGCACCTTCCCCGGTGGAGTTGTGCATGGGGTGTGTTTGGAACATTTTGCCACCAGCCGAGTCCAAAAGCCAGCGGTACCCCATCTCAGCCCAGGAAGCAGGTAGAACAAGTTTTGTGGCTCCTTTCAGCTGCCTACCGGGGCACTGTAAAAACTACCAACAGAATTCCTTTCTGGCACCTTCCCCGGTGGAGTTGTGCATGGGGTGTGTTTGGAACATTTTCTCACCAGCCGAGTCCAAAATTCAGCGCTTCCCCATCTCAGCCCAGAAAGCAGGTAGAACAAGTTTTGTGGTGCCTTTCAGCTGCCTACCGGGGTACTGTAAAAACTACCAAGAGAACTCCTTTCTGGCACCTTCCCCGGTGGAGTTGTGCATGGGGTGTGTTTGGAACAGTTTGTCACCAGCCGAGTCCAAAATTCAGCGCTTCCCCATCTCAGCCCAGAAAGCAGGTAGGACAAGATTTGTGGCGCCTTTCAGCTACCTACCAGGACACTGTAAAAACTGTCATAAGAACTCCTTTCTGGCACCTTCCCCGGTGGAGTTATGCATGGGGTGTGTTTAGAACATTTTGTCACTAGCCGAGTCCAAAATTCAGCGGTTCCCCATCTCAGCCCAGAAAGCAGGTAGAACAACTTTTGTGGCGCCTTTCAGCTGCCTACCGCGGTACTGTAAAAACTACCAACAGAACTCCTTTCGGGCTCCTTCCCCGGTGGAGTTGTGCATGGGGTGTGTTTGGAATATTTTCTCACCAGCCGAGTCAAAAAGTCAGCAGTTCCCATCTCAGCCCAGAAAGCAGGTAGAACATCCTTTGTGTCGCCTTTCACCTGCCTACCGGGGCACTGTAAAAAGTGCCATAAGAACTCCTTTCTGGCACCTTCCCCGGTGGAGTTGTGCATGGGGTGTGTTTGGAACATTTTGCCACCAGCCGAGTCCAAAAGCCAGCGGTTCCCCATCTCAGCCCGGAAAGCAGGTAGAACATCTTTTGTGGCGCCTTTCAGCTGCCTACCGGGGCACTGTAAAAAGTGCCATAAGAACTCCTTTCTGGCACCTTCCCCGGTGGAGTTGTGCATGGGGTGTGTTTGGAACATTTTGTCACCAGCCGAGTCCAAAATTCAGCGCTTCCCCATCTCAGCCCAGAAAGCAGGTAGAACAAGTTTTGTGGCGCCTTTCAGCTGCCTACCGGGGCACTGTAAAAACTACCAACAGAATTCCTTTCTGGCACCTTCCCCGGTGGAGTTGTGCATGGGGTGTGTTTGGAACATTTTGTCACCAGCCGAGTCCAAAATTCAGCGGTTCCCCATCTCAGCCCAGAAAGCAGGTAGAACAACATTTGTGGTACCTTTCAGCTGCCTACCGGGGTACTGTAAAAACTACCAAGAGAACTCCTTTCTGGCACCTTCCCCGGTGGAGTTGTGCATGGGGTGTGTTTGGAACATTTTCTCACCAGCCGAGTCCAAAAGTCAGCGGTTCCCCATCTCAGCCCAGAAAGCAGGTAGATCAACTTTTGTGGTTCCTTTCATTAGGCTACAGGGGCAGTGTAAGAACTACCAAGAGAACTCCTTTCTGGCACCTTCCCCGGTGGAGTTGTGCATGGGGTGTGTTTGGAACATTTTGCCACCAGCCGAGTCCAAAAGCCAGCGGTACCCCATCTCAGCCCAGGAAGCAGGTAGAACAAGTTTTGTGGCTCCTTTCAGCTGCCTACCGGGGCACTGTAAAAACTACCAACAGAATTCCTTTCTGGCACCTTCCCCGGTGGAGTTGTGCATGGGGTGTGTTTGGAACATTTTCTCACCAGCCGAGTCCAAAATTCAGCGCTTCCCCATCTCAGCCCAGAAAGCAGGTAGAACAAGTTTTGTGGTGCCTTTCAGCTGCCTACCGGGGTACTGTAAAAACTACCAAGAGAACTCCTTTCTGGCACCTTCCCCGGTGGAGTTGTGCATGGGGTGTGTTTGGAACAGTTTGTCACCAGCCGAGTCCAAAATTCAGCGCTTCCCCATCTCAGCCCAGAAAGCAGGTAGGACAAGATTTGTGGCGCCTTTCAGCTACCTACCAGGACACTGTAAAAACTGTCATAAGAACTCCTTTCTGGCACCTTCCCCGGTGGAGTTATGCATGGGGTGTGTTTAGAACATTTTGTCACTAGCCGAGTCCAAAATTCAGCGGTTCCCCATCTCAGCCCAGAAAGCAGGTAGAACAACTTTTGTGGCGCCTTTCAGCTGCCTACCGCGGTACTGTAAAAACTACCAACAGAACTCCTTTCGGGCTCCTTCCCCGGTGGAGTTGTGCATGGGGTGTGTTTGGAATATTTTCTCACCAGCCGAGTCAAAAAGTCAGCAGTTCCCATCTCAGCCCAGAAAGCAGGTAGAACATCCTTTGTGTCGCCTTTCACCTGCCTACCGGGGCACTGTAAAAAGTGCCATAAGAACTCCTTTCTGGCACCTTCCCCGGTGGAGTTGTGCATGGGGTGTGTTTGGAACATTTTGCCACCAGCCGAGTCCAAAAGCCAGCGGTTCCCCATCTCAGCCCGGAAAGCAGGTAGAACATCTTTTGTGGCGCCTTTCAGCTGCCTACCGGGGCACTGTAAAAAGTGCCATAAGAACTCCTTTCTGGCACCTTCCCCGGTGGAGTTGTGCATGGGGTGTGTTTGGAACATTTTGTCACCAGCCGAGTCCAAAATTCAGCGCTTCCCCATCTCAGCCCAGAAAGCAGGTAGAACAAGTTTTGTGGCGCCTTTCAGCTGCCTACCGGGGCACTGTAAAAACTACCAACAGAATTCCTTTCTGGCACCTTCCCCGGTGGAGTTGTGCATGGGGTGTGTTTGGAACATTTTGTCACCAGCCGAGTCCAAAATTCAGCGGTTCCCCATCTCAGCCCAGAAAGCAGGTAGAACAACATTTGTGGTACCTTTCAGCTGCCTACCGGGGTACTGTAAAAACTACCAAGAGAACTCCTTTCTGGCACCTTCCCCGGTGGAGTTGTGCATGGGGTGTGTTTGGAACATTTTGTCACCAGCCGAGTCCAAAATTCAGCGGTTCCCCATCTCAGCCCAGAAAGCAGGTAGGACAAGTTTTGTGGCGCCTTTCAGCTGCCTACCGGGGCAGTGCAAAAACTACCAAGAGAACTCCTTTCTGGCACCTTCCCCGGTGGAGTTGTGCATGGGGTGTGTTTGGAACATTTTCTCACCAGCCGAGTCCAAAATTCAGCGCTTCCCCATCTCAGCCCAGAAAGCAGGTAGAACAAGTTTTGTGGCGCCTTTCAGCTGCCTACCGGGGCACTGTAAAAACTACCAACAGAATTCCTTTCTGGCACCTTCCCCGGTGGAGTTGTGCATGGGGTGTGTTTGGAACATTTTCTCACCAGCCGAGTCCAAAAGCCAGCGGTTCCCCATCTCCAGCCCAGAAAGCAGGTAGAACGAGTTTTGTAGTGCCTTTCAGCTGCCTACCGGGGTACTGTAAAAACTACCAAGAGAACTCCTTTCTGGCACCTTCCCCGGTGGAGTTGTGCATGGGGTGTGTTTGGAACATTTTCTCACCAGCCGAGTCCAAAATTCAGCGCTTCCCCATCTCAGCCCAGAAAGCAGGTAGAACAACTTTTGTGGTGCCTTTCAGCTGCCTACCGGGGCACTGTAAAAAGTGCCATAAGAACTCCTTTCTGGCACCTTCCCCGGTGGAGTTGTGCATGGGGTGTGTTTGGAACATTTTCTCACCAGCCGAGTCCAAAATTCAGCGCTTCCCCATCTCAGCCCAGAAAGCAGGTAGAACAAGTTTTGTGGCGCCTTTCAGCTGCCTACCGGGGCACTGTAAAAACTACCAACAGAATTCCTTTCTGGCACCTTCCCCGGTGGAGTTGTGCATGGGGTGTGTTTGGAACATTTTGTCACCAGCCGAGTCCAAAATTCAGCGCTTCCCCATCTCAGCCCAGAAAGCAGGTAGAACAACATTTGTGGTACCTTTCAGCTGCCTACCGGGGTACTGTAAAAACTACCAAGAGAACTCCTTTCTGGCACCTTCCCCGGTGGAGTTGTGCATGGGGTGTGTTTGGAACATTTTCTCACCAGCCGAGTCCAAAAGTCAGCGGTTCCCCATCTCAGCCCAGAAAGCAGGTAGATCAACTTTTGTGGTTCCTTTCATTAGGCTACAGGGGCAGTGTAAGAACTACCAAGAGAACTCCTTTCTGGCACCTTCCCCGGTGGAGTTGTGCATGGGGTGTGTTTGGAACAGATTGCCTCCAGCCGAGTCCAAATTCAGTGGTTCCCCATCTCAATCCAGAAAGCATGTAGAACATCCTTTGTGCTGCCTTTCAGCTGCCTACCGGGGCAGTGCAAAAACTACCAAGAGAACTCTTTTTCTGGCACCTTCCCCGGTGGAGTTGTGCATGGGGTGTTTTTGGACAATTTTGTCACGTGCCGAGTCCAAAATTCAGCGCTTCCCCATCACAGCACAGAAAGCAGGTAGAACATCTTTTGTGGCGCCTTTCAGCTGCCTACCGGGGTACTGTAAAAACTACCAAGAGAACTCCTTACTGGCACCTTCCCCGGTGGAGTTGTGCATGGGGTGTGTTTGGAACATTTTCTCACCGGCCGAGTCCAAAATTCAGCGCTTCCCCATCTCAGCCCAGAAAGCAGGTAGGACAAGTTTTGTGGTTCCTTTCATTAGGCTACAGGGGCAGTGTAAGAACTACCAAGAGAACTCCTTTCTGGCACCTTCCCCGGTGGAGTTGTGCATGGGGTGTGTTTGGAACATTTTGCCACCAGCCGAGTCCAAAAGCCAGCGGTTCCCCATCTCAGCCCAGGAAGCAGGTAGAACAAGTTTTGTGGCTCCTTTCAGCTGCCTACCGGGGCACTGTAAAAACTACCAACAGAATTCCTTTCTGGCACCTTCCCCGGTGGAGTTGTGCATGGGGTGTGTTTGGAACATTTTCTCACCAGCCGAGTCCAAAATTCAGCGCTTCCCCATCTCAGCCCAGAAAGCAGGTAGAACAAGTTTTGTGGTGCCTTTCAGCTGCCTACCGGGGTACTGTAAAAACTACCAAGAGAACTCCTTTCTGGCACCTTCCCCGGTGGAGTTGTGCATGGGGTGTGTTTGGAACAGTTTGTCACCAGCCGAGTCCAAAATTCAGCGCTTCCCCATCTCAGCCCAGAAAGCAGGTAGGACAAGATTTGTGGCGCCTTTCAGCTACCTACCAGGACACTGTAAAAACTGTCATAAGAACTCCTTTCTGGCACCTTCCCCGGTGGAGTTATGCATGGGGTGTGTTTAGAACATTTTGTCACTAGCCGAGTCCAAAATTCAGCGGTTCCCCATCTCAGCCCAGAAAGCAGGTAGAACAACTTTTGTGGCGCCTTTCAGCTGCCTACCGCGGTACTGTAAAAACTACCAACAGAACTCCTTTCGGGCTCCTTCCCCGGTGGAGTTGTGCATGGGGTGTGTTTGGAATATTTTCTCACCAGCCGAGTCAAAAAGTCAGCAGTTCCCATCTCAGCCCAGAAAGCAGGTAGAACATCCTTTGTGTCGCCTTTCACCTGCCTACCGGGGCACTGTAAAAAGTGCCATAAGAACTCCTTTCTGGCACCTTCCCCGGTGGAGTTGTGCATGGGGTGTTTTTGGACAATTTTGTCACGTGCCGAGTCCAAAATTCAGCGCTTCCCCATCACAGCACAGAAAGCAGGTAGAACATCTTTTGTGGCGCCTTTCAGCTGCCTACCGGGGCAGTGCAAAAACTACCAAGAGAACTCCTTTCTGGCACCTTCCCCGGTGGAGTTGTGCATGGGGTGTGTTTGGAACATTTTCTCACCAGCCGAGTCCAAAATTCAGCGCTTCCCCATCTCAGCCCAGAAAGCAGGTAGAACAAGTTTTGTGGCGCCTTTCAGCTGCCTACCGGGGCACTGTAAAAACTACCAACAGAATTCCTTTCTGGCACCTTCCCCGGTGGAGTTGTGCATGGGGTGTGTTTGGAACATTTTCTCACCAGCCGAGTCCAAAAGCCAGCGGTTCCCCATCTCCAGCCCAGAAAGCAGGTAGAACGAGTTTTGTAGTGCCTTTCAGCTGCCTACCGGGGTACTGTAAAAACTACCAAGAGAACTCCTTTCTGGCACCTTCCCCGGTGGAGTTGTGCATGGGGTGTGTTTGGAACATTTTCTCACCAGCCGAGTCCAAAATTCAGCGCTTCCCCATCTCAGCCCAGAAAGCAGGTAGAACAACTTTTGTGGTGCCTTTCAGCTGCCTACCGGGGCACTGTAAAAAGTGCCATAAGAACTCCTTTCTGGCACCTTCCCCGGTGGAGTTGTGCATGGGGTGTGTTTGGAACATTTTCTCACCAGCCGAGTCCAAAATTCAGCGCTTCCCCATCTCAGCCCAGAAAGCAGGTAGAACAAGTTTTGTGGCGCCTTTCAGCTGCCTACCGGGGCACTGTAAAAACTACCAACAGAATTCCTTTCTGGCACCTTCCCCGGTGGAGTTGTGCATGGGGTGTGTTTGGAACATTTTGTCACCAGCCGAGTCCAAAATTCAGCGGTTCCCCATCTCAGCCCAGAAAGCAGGTAGAACAACATTTGTGGTACCTTTCAGCTGCCTACCGGGGTACTGTAAAAACTACCAAGAGAACTCCTTTCTGGCACCTTCCCCGGTGGAGTTGTGCATGGGGTGTGTTTGGAACATTTTCTCACCAGCCGAGTCCAAAAGTCAGCGGTTCCCCATCTCAGCCCAGAAAGCAGGTAGATCAACTTTTGTGGTTCCTTTCATTAGGCTACAGGGGCAGTGTAAGAACTACCAAGAGAACTCCTTTCTGGCACCTTCCCCGGTGGAGTTGTGCATGGGGTGTGTTTGGAACAGATTGCCTCCAGCCGAGTCCAAATTCAGTGGTTCCCCATCTCAATCCAGAAAGCATGTAGAACATCTTTTGTGGTGCCTTTCAGCTGCCTACCGGGGCAGTGCAAAAACTACCAAGAGAACTCTTTTTCTGGCACCTTCCCCGGTGGAGTTGTGCATGGGGTGTGTTTGGAACATTTTCTCACCAGCCGAGTCCAAATTCAGCGGTTCCCCATCTCAGCCCGGAAAGCAGGTAGAACAACATTTGTGGCGCCTTTCAGCTGCCTACCGGGGTACTGTAAAAACTACCAAGAGAACTCCTTTCTGGCACCTTCCCCGGTGGAGTTGTGCATGGGGTGTGTTTGGAACATTTTGCCACCAGCCGAGTCCAAAAGCCAGCGGTTCCCCATCTCAGCCCGGAAAGCAGGTAGAACAACATTTGTGGCGCCTTTCAGCTGCCTACCGGGGTACTGTAAAAACTACCAACAGAATTCCTTTCTGGCACCTTCCCCGGTGGAGTTGTGCATGGGGTGTTTTTGGACAATTTTGTCACGTGCCGAGTCCAAAATTCAGCGCTTCCCCATCACAGCACAGAAAGCAGGTAGAACATCTTTTGTGGCGCCTTTCAGCTGCCTACCGGGGTACTGTAAAAACTACCAAGAGAACTCCTTTCTGGCACCTTCCCCCAGGTGGAGTTGTGCATGGGGTGTGTTTGGAACATTTTCTCACCAGCCGAGTCCAAAATTCAGCGCTTCCCCATCTCAGCCCAGAAAGCAGGTAGAACAAGTTTTGTGGCGCCTTTCAGCTGCCTACCGGGGTACTGTAAAAACTACCAAGAGAACTCCTTACTGGCACCTTCCCCGGTGGAGTTGTGCATGGGGTGTGTTTGGAACATTTTCTCACCAGCCGAGTCCAAAATTCAGCGCTTCCCCATCTCAGCCCAGAAAGCAGGTAGAACAAGTTTTGTGGTGCCCTTCAGCTGCCTACCGGGGTACTGTAAAAACTACCAAGAGAACTCCTTTCTGGCACCTTCCACGGTGGAGTTGTGCATGGGGTGTGTTTGGAACATTTTGTCACCAGCCGAGTCCAAAATTCTGCGCTTCCCCATCTCAGCCCAGAAAGCAGGTAGAACAACTTTTTTGGTGCCTTTCAGCTGCCTACCGGGGTAGTGCAAAATCTACCAAGAGAACTCCTTTCTGGCACCTTCCCCGGTGGAGTTGTGCATGGGGTGTGTTTGGAACATTTTCTCACCGGCCGAGTCCAAAATTCAGCGCTTCCCCATCTCAGCCCAGAAAGCAGGTAGAACAACATTTGTGGTACCTTTCAGCTGCCTACCGGGGCACTGTAAAAACTACCAAGAGAACTCCTTTCTGGCACCTTCCCCGGTGGAGTTGTGCATGGGGTGTGTTTGGAACATTTTGTCACCAGCCGAGTCCAAAATTCAGCGCTTCCCCATCACAGCACATAAAGCAGGTAGAACATCTTTTGTGGCGCCTTTCAGCTGCCTACCGGGGCAGTGCAAAAACTACCAACAGAATTCCTTTCTGGCACCTTCCCCGGTGGAGTTGTGCATGGGGTGTGTTTGGAACATTTTCTCACCAGCCGAGTCCAAAATTCAGCGCTTCCCCATCTCAGCCCAGAAAGCAGGTAGAACAAGTTTTGTGGTGCCTTTCAGCTGCCTACCGGGGTACTGTAAAAACTACCAAGAGAACTCCTTTCTGGCACCTTCCCCGGTGGAGTTGTGCATGGGGTGTGTTTGGAACATTTTCTCACCAGCCGAGTCCAAAATTCTGCGCTTCCCCATCTCAGCCCAGAAAGCAGGTAGAACAACTTTTTTGGTGCCTTTCAGCTGCCTACCGGGGTAGTGCAAAATCTACCAAGAGAACTCCTTTCTGGCACCTTCCCCGGTGGAGTTGTGCATGGGGTGTGTTTGGAACATTTTCTCACCGGCCGAGTCCAAAATTCAGCGCTTCCCCATCTCAGCCCAGAAAGCAGGTAGAACAACATTTGTGGTACCTTTCAGCTGCCTACCGGGGTACTGTAAAAACTACCAAGAGAACTCCTTTCTGGCACCTTCCCCGGTGGAGTTGTGCATGGGGTGTGTTTGGAACAGTTTGTCACCAGCCGAGTCCAAAATTCAGCGGTTCCCCATCTCAGCCCAGAAAGCAGGTAGGACAAGTTTTGTGGCGCCTTTCAGCTGCCTACCGGGGTACTGTAAAAACTACCAAGAGAACTCCTTTCTGGCACCTTCCCCGGTGGAGTTGTGCATGGGGTGTGTTTGGAACATTTTCTCACCAGCCGAGTCAAAAATTCAGCGCTTCCCCATCTCAGCCAAGAAAGCAGGTAGAACAAGTTTTGTGGTGCCTTTCAGCTGCCTACCGGGGTACTGTAAAAACTACCAAGAGAACTCCTTTCTGGCACCTTCCCCGGTGGAGTTGTGCATGGGGTGTGTTTGGAACATTTTGTCACCAGCCGAGTCCAAAATTCTGCGCTTCCCCATCTCAGCCCAGAAAGCAGGTAGAACAACTTTTTTGGTGCCTTTCAGCTGCCTACCGGGGTAGTGCAAAATCTACCAAGAGAACTCCTTTCTGGCACCTTCCCCGGTGGAGTTGTGCATGGGGTGTGTTTGGAACATTTTCTCACCGGCCGAGTCCAAAATTCAGCGCTTCCCCATCTCAGCCCAGAAAGCAGGTAGAACAACATTTGTGGTACCTTTCAGCTGCCTACCGGGGCACTGTAAAAACTACCAAGAGAACTCCTTTCTGGCACCTTCCCCGGTGGAGTTGTGCATGGGGTGTGTTTGGAACATTTTGTCACCAGCCGAGTCCAAAATTCAGCGCTTCCCCATCACAGCACAGAAAGCAGGTAGAACATCTTTTGTGGCGCCTTTCAGCTGCCTACCGGGGCAGTGCAAAAACTACCAAGAGAATTCCTTTCTGGCACCTTCCCCGGTGGAGTTGTGCATGGGGTGTGTTTGGAACATTTTCTCACCAGCCGAGTCCAAAATTCAGCGGTTCCCCATCTCAGCCCAGAAAGCAGGTAGAACAACATTTGTGGTACCTTTCAGCTGCCTACCGGGGTACTGTAAAAACTACCAAGAGAACTCCTTTCTGGCACCTACCCCGGTGGAGTTGTGCATGGGGTGTGTTTGGAACAGTTTCTCACCGGCCGAGTCCAAAATTCAGCG
Organism: Falco peregrinus; assembly: GCF_023634155.1. Taxonomy (NCBI): domain Eukaryota; kingdom Metazoa; phylum Chordata; class Aves; order Falconiformes; family Falconidae; genus Falco; species Falco peregrinus. The sequence goes on along the minus strand of NC_073743.1, from coordinate 3,256,253 downwards.
GTTCCCCATCTCAGCCCAGAAAGCAGGTAGAACATCTTTTGTGGTGCCTTTCAGCTGCCTACCGGGGCAGTGCAAAAACTACCAAGAGAACTCTTTTTCTGGCACCTTCCCCGGTGGAGTTGTGCATGGGGTGTGTTTGGAACATTTTCTCACCAGCCGAGTCCAAATTCAGCGGTTCCCCATCTCAGCCCGGAAAGCAGGTAGAACAACATTTGTGGTACCTTTCAGCTGCCTACCGGGGTACTGTAAAAACTACCAAGAGAACTCCTTTCTGGCACCTTCCCCGGTGGAGTTGTGCATGGGGTGTGTTTGGAACATTTTCTCACCAGCCGAGTCCAAAAGTCAGCGGTTCCCCATCTCAGCCCAGAAAGCAGGTAGAACAACTTTTGTGGTTCCTTTCATTAGGCTACAGGGGCAGTGTAAGAACTACCAAGAGAACTCCTTTCTGGCACCTTCCCCGGTGGAGTTGTGCATGGGGTGTGTTTGGAACATTTTGCCACCAGCCGAGTCCAAAAGCCAGCGGTTCCCCATCTCAGCCCGGAAAGCAGGTAGAACAACATTTGTGGCGCCTTTCAGCTGCCTACCGGGGCACTGTAAAAACTACCAACAGAATTCCTTTCTGGCACCTTCCCCGGTGGAGTTGTGCATGGGGTGTTTTTGGACAATTTTGTCACGTGCCGAGTCCAAAATTCAGCGCTTCCCCATCACAGCACAGAAAGCAGGTAGAACATCTTTTGTGGCGCCTTTCAGCTGCCTACCGGGGTACTGTAAAAACTACCAAGAGAACTCCTTTCTGGCACCTTCCCCGGTGGAGTTGTGCATGGGGTGTGTTTGGAACATTTTCTCACCGGCCGAGTCCAAAATTCAGCGCTTCCCCATCTCAGCCCAGAAAGCAGGTAGAACGAGTTTTGTAGTGCCTTTCAGCTGCCTACCGGGGCAGTGCAAAAACTACCAAGAGAACTCCTTTCTGGCACCTTCCCCGGTGGAGTTGTGCATGGGGTGTGTTTGGAACATTTTGTCACCAGCCGAGTCCAAAATTCAGCGGTTCCCCATCTCAGCCCAGAAAGCAGGTAGAACGAGTTTTGTAGTGCCTTTCAGCTGCCTACCGGGGTACTGTAAAAACTACCAAGAGAACTCCTTTCTGGCACCTTCCCCGGTGGAGTTGTGCATGGGGTGTGTTTGGAACATTTTGTCACCAGCCGAGTCCAAAATTCAGCTCTTCCCCATCTCAGCCCAGAAAGCAGGTAGAACAACTTTTGTGGTGCCTTTCAGCTGCCTACCGGGGCACTGTAAAAAGTGCCATAAGAACTCCTTTCTGGCACCTTCCCCGGTGGAGTTGTGCATGGGGTGTGTTTGGAACATTTTCTCACCAGCCGAGTCCAAAATTCAGCGCTTCCCCATCTCAGCCCAGAAAGCAGGTAGAACAAGTTTTGTGGCGCCTTTCAGCTGCCTACCGGGGCACTGTAAAAACTACCAACAGAATTCCTTTCTGGCACCTTCCCCGGTGGAGTTGTGCATGGGGTGTGTTTGGAACATTTTGTCACCAGCCGAGTCCAAAATTCAGCGGTTCCCCATCTCAGCCCAGAAAGCAGGTAGAACAACATTTGTGGTACCTTTCAGCTGCCTACCGGGGTACTGTAAAAACTACCAAGAGAACTCCTTTCTGGCACCTTCCCCGGTGGAGTTGTGCATGGGGTGTGTTTGGAACATTTTCTCACCAGCCGAGTCCAAAAGTCAGCGGTTCCCCATCTCAGCCCAGAAAGCAGGTAGATCAACTTTTGTGGTTCCTTTCATTAGGCTACAGGGGCAGTGTAAGAACTACCAAGAGAACTCCTTTCTGGCACCTTCCCCGGTGGAGTTGTGCATGGGGTGTGTTTGGAACATTTTGCCACCAGCCGAGTCCAAAAGCCAGCGGTTCCCCATCTCAGCCCAGGAAGCAGGTAGAACAAGTTTTGTGGCTCCTTTCAGCTGCCTACCGGGGCACTGTAAAAACTACCAACAGAATTCCTTTCTGGCACCTTCCCCGGTGGAGTTGTGCATGGGGTGTGTTTGGAACATTTTGTCACCAGCCGAGTCCAAAATTCAGCGGTTCCCCATCTCAGCCCAGTAAGCAGGTAGAACAAGTTTTGTGGTGCCTTTCAGCTGCCTACCGGGGTACTGTAAAAACTACCAAGAGAACTCCTTTCTGGCACCTTCCCCGGTGGAGTTGTGCATGGGGTGTGTTTGGAACAGTTTGTCACCAGCCGAGTCCAAAATTCAGCGGTTCCCCATCTCAGCCCAGAAAGCAGGTAGAACAACTTTTGTGGCGCCTTTCAGCTGCCTACCGCGGTACTGTAAAAACTACCAACAGAACTCCTTTCGGGCTCCTTCCCCGGTGGAGTTGTGCATGGGGTGTGTTTGGAATATTTTCTCACCAGCCGAGTCAAAAAGTCAGCAGTTCCCATCTCAGCCCAGAAAGCAGGTAGAACATCCTTTGTGTCGCCTTTCAGCTGCCTACCGGGGCACTGTAAAAACTACCAACAGAATTCCTTTCTGGCACCTTCCCCGGCGGAGTTGTGCATGGGGTGTTTTTGGACAATTTTGTCACGTGCCGAGTCCAAAATTCAGCGCTTCCCCATCACAGCACAGAAAGCAGGTAGAACATCTTTTGTGGCGCCTTTCAGCTGCCTACCGGGGTACTGTAAAAACTACCAAGAGAACTCCTTTCTGGCACCTTCCCCGGTGGAGTTGTGCATGGGGTGTGTTTGGAACATTTTCTCACCGGCCGAGTCCAAAATTCAGCGCTTCCCCATCTCAGCCCAGAAAGCAGGTAGGACAAGTTTTGTGGCGCCTTTCAGCTGCCTACCGGGGCAGTGCAAAAACTACCAAGAGAACTCCTTTCTGGCACCTTCCCCGGTGGAGTTGTGCATGGGGTGTGTTTGGAACATTTTCTCACCAGCCGAGTCCAAAATTCAGCGCTTCCCCATCTCAGCCCAGAAAGCAGGTAGAACAAGTTTTGTGGCGCCTTTCAGCTGCCTACCGGGGCACTGTAAAAACTACCAACAGAATTCCTTTCTGGCACCTTCCCCGGTGGAGTTGTGCATGGGGTGTGTTTGGAACATTTTGTCACCAGCCGAGTCCAAAATTCAGCGGTTCCCCATCTCCAGCCCAGAAAGCAGGTAGAACGAGTTTTGTAGTGCCTTTCAGCTGCCTACCGGGGTACTGTAAAAACTACCAAGAGAACTCCTTTCTGGCACCTTCCCCGGTGGAGTTGTGCATGGGGTGTGTTTGGAACATTTTCTCACCAGCCGAGTCCAAAATTCAGCGCTTCCCCATCTCAGCCCAGAAAGCAGGTAGAACAAGTTTTGTGGCGCCTTTCAGCTGCCTACCGGGGCACTGTAAAAACTACCAACAGAATTCCTTTCTGGCACCTTCCCCGGTGGAGTTGTGCATGGGGTGTGTTTGGAACATTTTGTCACCAGCCGAGTCCAAAATTCAGCGGTTCCCCATCTCAGCCCAGAAAGCAGGTAGAACAACATTTGTGGTACCTTTCAGCTGCCTACCGGGGTACTGTAAAAACTACCAAGAGAACTCCTTTCTGGCACCTTCCCCGGTGGAGTTGTGCATGGGGTGTGTTTGGAACATTTTCTCACCAGCCGAGTCCAAAAGTCAGCGGTTCCCCATCTCAGCCCAGAAAGCAGGTAGATCAACTTTTGTGGTTCCTTTCATTAGGCTACAGGGGCAGTGTAAGAACTACCAAGAGAACTCCTTTCTGGCACCTTCCCCGGTGGAGTTGTGCATGGGGTGTGTTTGGAACAGATTGCCTCCAGCCGAGTCCAAATTCAGTGGTTCCCCATCTCAATCCAGAAAGCATGTAGAACATCTTTTGTGGTGCCTTTCAGCTGCCTACCGGGGCAGTGCAAAAACTACCAAGAGAACTCTTTTTCTGGCACCTTCCCCGGTGGAGTTGTGCATGGGGTGTGTTTGGAACATTTTCTCACCAGCCGAGTCCAAATTCAGCGGTTCCCCATCTCAGCCCGGAAAGCAGGTAGAACAACATTTGTGGCGCCTTTCAGCTGCCTACCGGGGTACTGTAAAAACTACCAAGAGAACTCCTTTCTGGCACCTTCCCCGGTGGAGTTGTGCATGGGGTGTGTTTGGAACATTTTGCCACCAGCCGAGTCCAAAAGCCAGCGGTTCCCCATCTCAGCCCGGAAAGCAGGTAGAACAACTTTTTTGGTGCCTTTCAGCTGCCTACCGGGGTAGTGCAAAATCTACCAAGAGAACTCCTTTCTGGCACCTTCCCCGGTGGAGTTGTGCATGGGGTGTGTTTGGAACATTTTCTCACCGGCCGAGTCCAAAATTCAGCGCTTCCCCATCACAGCACAGAAAGCAGGTAGAACATCTTTTGTGGTGCCTTTCAGCTGCCTACCGGGGTACTGTAAAAACTACCAAGAGAACTCCTTTCTGGCACCTTCCCCCAGGTGGAGTTGTGCATGGGGTGTGTTTGGAACATTTTCTCACCAGCCGAGTCCAAAATTCAGCGCTTCCCCATCTCAGCCCAGAAAGCAGGTAGAACAAGTTTTGTGGCGCCTTTCAGCTGCCTACCGGGGTACTGTAAAAACTACCAAGAGAACTCCTTACTGGCACCTTCCCCGGTGGAGTTGTGCATGGGGTGTGTTTGGAACATTTTCTCACCAGCCGAGTCCAAAATTCAGCGCTTCCCCATCTCAGCCCAGAAAGCAGGTAGAACAAGTTTTGTGGTGCCTTTCAGCTGCCTACCGGGGTACTGTAAAAACTACCAAGAGAACTCCTTTCTGGCACCTTCCCCGGTGGAGTTGTGCATGGGGTGTGTTTGGAACATTTTGTCACCAGCCGAGTCCAAAATTCTGCGCTTCCCCATCTCAGCCCAGAAAGCAGGTAGAACAACTTTTTTGGTGCCTTTCAGCTGCCTACCGGGGTAGTGCAAAATCTACCAAGAGAACTCCTTTCTGGCACCTTCCCCGGTGGAGTTGTGCATGGGGTGTGTTTGGAACATTTTCTCACCGGCCGAGTCCAAAATTCAGCGCTTCCCCATCTCAGCCCAGAAAGCAGGTAGAACAACATTTGTGGTACCTTTCAGCTGCCTACCGGGGCACTGTAAAAACTACCAAGAGAACTCCTTTCTGGCACCTTCCCCGGTGGAGTTGTGCATGGGGTGTGTTTGGAACATTTTGTCACCAGCCGAGTCCAAAATTCAGCGCTTCCCCATCACAGCACAGAAAGCAGGTAGAACATCTTTTGTGGCGCCTTTCAGCTGCCTACCGGGGCAGTGCAAAAACTACCAAGAGAATTCCTTTCTGGCACCTTCCCCGGTGGAGTTGTGCATGGGGTGTGTTTGGAACATTTTCTCACCAGCCGAGTCCAAAATTCAGCGCTTCCCCATCTCAGCCCAGAAAGCAGGTAGAACAACTTTTGTGGTGCCTTTCAGCTGCCTACCGGGGCACTGTAAAAAGTGCCATAAGAACTCCTTTCTGGCACCTTCCCCGGTGGAGTTGTGCATGGGGTGTGTTTGGAACATTTTCTCACCAGCCGAGTCCAAAAGTCAGCGGTTCCCCATCTCAGCCCAGAAAGCAGGTAGATCAACTTTTGTGGTTCCTTTCATTAGGCTACAGGGGCAGTGTAAAAACTACCAACAGAATTCCTTTCTGGCACCTTCCCCGGTGGAGTTGTGCATGGGGTGTGTTTTGAACATTTTGCCACCAGCCGAGTCCAAAAGCCAGCGGTTCCCCATCTCAGCCCAGAAAGCAGGTAGAACAAGTTTTGTGGCTCCTTTCAGCTGCCTACCGGGGCACTGTAAAAACTACCAACAGAATTCCTTTCTGGCACCTTCCCCGGTGGAGTTGTGCATGGGGTGTGTTTGGAACATTTTCTCACCAGCCGAGTCCAAAATTCAGCGCTTCCCCATCTCAGCCCAGAAAGCAGGTAGAACAAGTTTTGTGGTGCCTTTCAGCTGCCTACCGGGGTACTGTAAAAACTACCAAGAGAACTCCTTTCTGGCACCTTCCCCGGTGGAGTTGTGCATGGGGTGTGTTTGGAACATTTTCTCACCAGCCGAGTCCAAAATTCTGCGCTTCCCCATCTCAGCCCAGAAAGCAGGTAGAACAACTTTTTTGGTGCCTTTCAGCTGCCTACCGGGGTAGTGCAAAATCTACCAAGAGAACTCCTTTCTGGCACCTTCCCCGGTGGAGTTGTGCATGGGGTGTGTTTGGAACATTTTCTCACCGGCCGAGTCCAAAATTCAGCGCTTCCCCATCTCAGCCCAGAAAGCAGGTAGAACAACATTTGTGGTACCTTTCAGCTGCCTACCGGGGTACTGTAAAAACTACCAAGAGAACTCCTTTCTGGCACCTTCCCCGGTGGAGTTGTGCATGGGGTGTGTTTGGAACAGTTTGTCACCAGCCGAGTCCAAAATTCAGCGGTTCCCCATCTCAGCCCAGAAAGCAGGTAGGACAAGTTTTGTGGCGCCTTTCAGCTGCCTACCGGGGTACTGTAAAAACTACCAAGAGAACTCCTTTCTGGCACCTTCCCCGGTGGAGTTGTGCATGGGGTGTGTTTGGAACATTTTCTCACCAGCCGAGTCCAAAATTCTGCGCTTCCCCATCTCAGCCCAGAAAGCAGGTAGAACAACTTTTTTGGTGCCTTTCAGCTGCCTACCGGGGTAGTGCAAAATCTACCAAGAGAACTCCTTTCTGGCACCTTCCCCGGTGGAGTTGTGCATGGGGTGTGTTTGGAACATTTTCTCACCGGCCGAGTCCAAAATTCAGCGCTTCCCCATCTCAGCCCAGAAAGCAGGTAGAACAACATTTGTGGTACCTTTCAGCTGCCTACCGGGGTACTGTAAAAACTACCAAGAGAACTCCTTTCTGGCACCTTCCCCGGTGGAGTTGTGCATGGGGTGTGTTTGGAACATTTTCTCACCAGCCGAGTCCAAAATTCAGCGGTTCCCCATCTCAGCCCAGAAAGCAGGTAGGACAAGTTTTGTGGCGCCTTTCAGCTGCCTACCGGGGTACTGTAAAAACTACCAAGAGAACTCCTTTCTGGCACCTTCCCCGGTGGAGTTGTGCATGGGGTGTGTTTGGAACATTTTCTCACCAGCCGAGTCCAAAATTCAGCGGTTCCCCATCTCAGCCCAGAAAGCAGGTAGAACAACATTTGTGGTACCTTTCAGCTGCCTACCGGGGTAGTGCAAAATCTACCAAGAGAACTCCTTTCTGGCACCTTCCCCGGTGGAGTTGTGCATGGGGTGTGTTTGGAACAGTTTCTCACCGGCCGAGTCCAAAATTCAGCGCTTCCCCATCTCAGCCCAGAAAGCAGGTAGAACGAGTTTTGTAGTGCCTTTCAGCTGCCTACCGGGGTACTGTAAGAACTACCAAGAGAACTCCTTTCTGGCACCTTCCCCGGTGGAGTTGTGCATGGGGTGTGTTTGGAACATTTTCTCACCAGCCGAGTCCAAAAGCCAGCGGTTCCCCATCTCAGCCCAGGAAGCAGGTAGAACAAGTTTTGTGGCTCCTTTCAGCTGCCTACCGGGGCACTGTAAAAATTACCAACAGAATTCCTTTCTGGCACCTTCCCCGGTGGAGTTGTGCATGGGGTGTGTTTGGAACATTTTCTCACCAGCCGAGTCCAAAATTCAGCGGTTCCCCATCTCAGCCCAGTAAGCAGGTAGAACAACATTTGTGGTACCTTTCAGCTGCCTACCGGGGTACTGTAAAAACTACCAAGAGAACTCCTTTCTGGCACCTTCCCCGGTGGAGTTGTGCATGGGGTGTGTTTGGAACATTTTCTCACCAGCCGAGTCCAAAAGTCAGCGGTTCCCCATCTCAGCCCAGAAAGCAGGTAGATCAACTTTTGTGGTTCCTTTCATTAGGCTACAGGGGCAGTGTAAGAACTACCAAGAGAACTCCTTTCTGGCACCTTCCCCGGTGGAGTTGTGCATGGGGTGTGTTTGGAACATTTTGCCACCAGCCGAGTCCAAAAGCCAGCGGTTCCCCATCTCAGCCCAGGAAGCAGGTAGAACAAGTTTTGTGGCTCCTTTCAGCTGCCTACCGGGGCACTGTAAAAACTACCAACAGAATTCCTTTCTGGCACCTTCCCCGGTGGAGTTGTGCATGGGGTGTGTTTGGAACATTTTCTCACCAGCCGAGTCCAAAATTCAGCGCTTCCCCATCTCAGCCCAGAAAGCAGGTAGAACAAGTTTTGTGGTGCCTTTCAGCTGCCTACCGGGGTACTGTAAAAACTACCAAGAGAACTCCTTTCTGGCACCTTCCCCGGTGGAGTTGTGCATGGGGTGTGTTTGGAACAGTTTGTCACCAGCCGAGTCCAAAATTCAGCGCTTCCCCATCTCAGCCCAGAAAGCAGGTAGGACAAGATTTGTGGCGCCTTTCAGCTACCTACCAGGACACTGTAAAAACTGTCATAAGAACTCCTTTCTGGCACCTTCCCCGGTGGAGTTATGCATGGGGTGTGTTTAGAACATTTTGTCACTAGCCGAGTCCAAAATTCAGCGGTTCCCCATCTCAGCCCAGAAAGCAGGTAGAACAACTTTTGTGGCGCCTTTCAGCTGCCTACCGCGGTACTGTAAAAACTACCAACAGAACTCCTTTCGGGCTCCTTCCCCGGTGGAGTTGTGCATGGGGTGTGTTTGGAATATTTTCTCACCAGCCGAGTCAAAAAGTCAGCAGTTCCCATCTCAGCCCAGAAAGCAGGTAGAACATCCTTTGTGTCGCCTTTCACCTGCCTACCGGGGCACTGTAAAAAGTGCCATAAGAACTCCTTTCTGGCACCTTCCCCGGTGGAGTTGTGCATGGGGTGTGTTTGGAACATTTTGCCACCAGCCGAGTCCAAAATCCAGCGGTTCCCCATCTCAGCCCGGAAAGCAGGTAGAACAACATTTGTGGCGCCTTTCAGCTGCCTACCGGGGCACTGTAAAAACTACCAACAGAATTCCTTTCTGGCACCTTCCCCGGCGGAGTTGTGCATGGGGTGTTTTTGGACAATTTTGTCACGTGCCGAGTCCAAAATTCAGCGCTTCCCCATCTCAGCCCAGAAAGCAGGTAGGACAAGTTTTGTGGCGCCTTTCAGCTGCCTACCGGGGCAGTGCAAAAACTACCAAGAGAACTCCTTTCTGGCACCTTCCCCGGTGGAGTTGTGCATGGGGTGTGTTTGGAACATTTTCTCACCAGCCGAGTCCAAAATTCAGCGCTTCCCCATCTCAGCCCAGAAAGCAGTTAGAACAAGTTTTGTGGCGCCTTTCAGCTGCCTACCGGGGCACTGTAAAAACTACCAACAGAATTCCTTTCTGGCACCTTCCCCGGTGGAGTTGTGCATGGGGTGTGTTTGGAACATTTTCTCACCAGCCGAGTCCAAAAGCCAGCGGTTCCCCATCTCCAGCCCAGAAAGCAGGTAGAACGAGTTTTGTAGTGCCTTTCAGCTGCCTACCGGGGTACTGTAAAAACTACCAAGAGAACTCCTTTCTGGCACCTTCCCCGGTGGAGTTGTGCATGGGGTGTGTTTGGAACATTTTCTCACCAGCCGAGTCCAAAAGTCAGCGGTTCCCCATCTCAGCCCAGAAAGCAGGTAGAACAAGTTTTGTGGTTCCTTTCATTAGGCTACAGGGGCAGTGTAAGAACTACCAAGAGAACTCCTTTCTGGCACCTTCCCCGGTGGAGTTGTGCATGGGGTGTGTTTGGAACATTTTGCCACCAGCCGAGTCCAAAAGCCAGCGGTTCCCCATCTCAGCCCGGAAAGCAGGTAGAACAACATTTGTGGCGCCTTTCAGCTGCCTACCGGGGCACTGTAAAAACTACCAACAGAATTCCTTTCTGGCACCTTCCCCGGTGGAGTTGTGCATGGGGTGTTTTTGGACAATTTTGTCACGTGCCGAGTCCAAAATTCAGCGCTTCCCCATCACAGCACAGAAAGCAGGTAGAACATCTTTTGTGGCGCCTTTCAGCTGCCTACCGGGGTACTGTAAAAACTACCAAGAGAACTCCTTTCTGGCACCTTCCCCGGTGGAGTTGTGCATGGGGTGTGTTTGGAACATTTTCTCACCGGCCGAGTCCAAAATTCAGCGCTTCCCCATCTCAGCCCAGAAAGCAGGTAGAACGAGTTTTGTAGTGCCTTTCAGCTGCCTACCGGGGCAGTGCAAAAACTACCAAGAGAACTCCTTTCTGGCACCTTCCCCGGTGGAGTTGTGCATGGGGTGTGTTTGGAACATTTTCTCACCAGCCGAGTCCAAAATTCAGCGGTTCCCCATCTCAGCCCAGAAAGCAGGTAGAACGAGTTTTGTAGTGCCTTTCAGCTGCCTACCGGGGTACTGTAAAAACTACCAAGAGAACTCCTTTCTGGCACCTTCCCCGGTGGAGTTGTGCATGGGGTGTGTTTGGAACATTTTGTCACCAGCCGAGTCCAAAATTCAGCGCTTCCCCATCTCAGCCCAGAAAGCAGGTAGAACAACTTTTGTGGTGCCTTTCAGCTGCCTACCGGGGCACTGTAAAAAGTGCCATAAGAACTCCTTTCTGGCACCTTCCCCGGTGGAGTTGTGCATGGGGTGTGTTTGGAACATTTTCTCACCAGCCGAGTCCAAAATTCAGCGCTTCCCCATCTCAGCCCAGAAAGCAGGTAGAACAAGTTTTGTGGCGCCTTTCAGCTGCCTACCGGGGCACTGTAAAAACTACCAACAGAATTCCTTTCTGGCACCTTCCCCGGTGGAGTTGTGCATGGGGTGTGTTTGGAACATTTTGTCACCGGCCGAGTCCAAAATTCAGCGGTTCCCCATCTCAGCCCAGAAAGCAGGTAGAACAACATTTGTGGTACCTTTCAGCTGCCTACCGGGGTACTGTAAAAACTACCAAGAGAACTCCTTTCTGGCACCTTCCCCGGTGGAGTTGTGCATGGGGTGTGTTTGGAACATTTTCTCACCAGCCGAGTCCAAAAGTCAGCGGTTCCCCATCTCAGCCCAGAAAGCAGGTAGATCAACTTTTGTGGTTCCTTTCATTAGGCTACAGGGGCAGTGTAAGAACTACCAAGAGAACTCCTTTCTGGCACCTTCCCCGGTGGAGTTGTGCATGGGGTGTGTTTGGAACATTTTGCCACCAGCCGAGTCCAAAAGCCAGCGGTTCCCCATCTCAGCCCAGGAAGCAGGTAGAACAAGTTTTGTGGCTCCTTTCAGCTGCCTACCGGGGCACTGTAAAAACTACCAACAGAATTCCTTTCTGGCACCTTCCCCGGTGGAGTTGTGCATGGGGTGTGTTTGGAACAGTTTGTCACCAGCCGAGTCCAAAATTCAGCGGTTCCCCATCTCAGCCCAGTAAACAGGTAGAACAACATTTGTGGTACCTTTCAGCTGCCTACCGGGGTACTGTAAAAACTACCAAGAGAACTCCTTTCTGGCACCTTCCCCGGTGGAGTTGTGCATGGGGTGTGTTTGGAACATTTTCTCACCAGCCGAGTCCAAAAGTCAGCGGTTCCCCATCTCAGCCCAGAAAGCAGGTAGATCAACTTTTGTGGTTCCTTTCATTAGGCTACAGGGGCAGTGTAAGAACTACCAAGAGAACTCCTTTCTGGCACCTTCCCCGGTGGAGTTGTGCATGGGGTGTGTTTGGAACATTTTCTCACCAGCCGAGTCCAAAAGTCAGCGGTTCCCCATCTCAGCCCAGGAAGCAGGTAGAACAAGTTTTGTGGTTCCTTTCATTAGGCTACAGGGGCAGTGTAAGAACTACCAAGAGAACTCCTTTCTGGCACCTTCCCCGGTGGAGTTGTGCATGGGGTGTGTTTGGAACATTTTCTCACCAGCCGAGTCCAAAAGTCAGCGGTTCCCCATCTCAGCCCAGAAAGCAGGTAGAACAAGTTTTGTGGTTCCTTTCATTAGGCTACAGGGGCAGTGTAAGAACTACCAAGAGAACTCCTTTCTGGCACCTTCCCCGGTGGAGTTGTGCATGGGGTGTGTTTGGAACATTTTGCCACCAGCCGAGTCCAAAAGCCAGCGGTTCCCCATCTCAGCCCGGAAAGCAGGTAGAACAACATTTGTGGCGCCTTTCAGCTGCCTACCGGGGCACTGTAAAAACTACCAACAGAATTCCTTTCTGGCACCTTCCCCGGTGGAGTTGTGCATGGGGTGTTTTTGGACAATTTTGTCACGTGCCGAGTCCAAAATTCAGCGCTTCCCCATCACAGCACAGAAAGCAGGTAGAACATCTTTTGTGGCGCCTTTCAGCTGCCTACCGGGGTACTGTAAAAACTACCAAGAGAACTCCTTTCTGGCACCTTCCCCGGTGGAGTTGTGCATGGGGTGTGTTTGGAACATTTTCTCACCGGCCGAGCCCAAAATTCAGCGCTTCCCCATCTCAGCCCAGAAAGCAGGTAGAACGAGTTTTGTAGTGCCTTTCAGCTGCCTACCGGGGCAGTGCAAAAACTACCAAGAGAACTCCTTTCTGGCACCTTCCCCGGTGGAGTTGTGCATGGGGTGTGTTTGGAACATTTTCTCACCAGCCGAGTCCAAAATTCAGCGGTTCCCCATCTCAGCCCAGAAAGCAGGTAGAACGAGTTTTGTAGTGCCTTTCAGCTGCCTACCGGGGTAGTGCAAAATCTACCAAGAGAACTCCTTTCTGGCACCTTCCCCGGTGGAGTTGTGCATGGGGTGTGTTTGGAACAGTTTCTCACCGGCCGAGTCCAAAATTCAGCGCTTCCCCATCTCAGCCCAGAAAGCAGGTAGAACGAGTTTTGTAGTGCCTTTCAGCTGCCTACCGGGGTACTGTAAGAACTACCAAGAGAACTCCTTTCTGGCACCTTCCCCGGTGGAGTTGTGCATGGGGTGTGTTTGGAACATTTTGCCACCAGCCGAGTCCAAAAGCCAGCGGTTCCCCATCTCAGCCCAGGAAGCAGGTAGAACAAGTTTTGTGGCTCCTTTCAGCTGCCTACCGGGGCACTGTAAAAACTACCAACAGAATTCCTTTCTGGCACCTTCCCCGGTGGAGTTATGCATGGGGTGTGTTTGGAACATTTTCTCACCAGCCGAGTCCAAAATTCAGCGGTTCCCCATCTCAGCCCAGTAAGCAGGTAGAACAACATTTGTGGTACCTTTCAGCTGCCTACCGGGGTACTGTAAAAACTACCAAGAGAACTCCTTTCTGGCACCTTCCCCGGTGGAGTTGTGCATGGGGTGTGTTTGGAACATTTTCTCACCAGCCGAGTCCAAAAGTCAGCGGTTCCCCATCTCAGCCCAGAAAGCAGGTAGATCAACTTTTGTGGTTCCTTTCATTAGGCTACAGGGGCAGTGTAAGAACTACCAAGAGAACTCCTTTCTGGCACCTTCCCCGGTGGAGTTGTGCATGGGGTGTGTTTGGAACATTTTGCCACCAGCCGAGTCCAAAAGCCAGCGGTTCCCCATCTCAGCCCAGGAAGCAGGTAGAACAAGTTTTGTGGCTCCTTTCAGCTGCCTACCGGGGCACTGTAAAAACTACCAACAGAATTCCTTTCTGGCACCTTCCCCGGTGGAGTTGTGCATGGGGTGTGTTTGGAACATTTTCTCACCAGCCGAGTCCAAAATTCAGCGCTTCCCCATCTCAGCCCAGAAAGCAGGTAGAACAAGTTTTGTGGTGCCTTTCAGCTGCCTACCGGGGTACTGTAAAAACTACCAAGAGAACTCCTTTCTGGCACCTTCCCCGGTGGAGTTGTGCATGGGGTGTGTTTGGAACAGTTTGTCACCAGCCGAGTCCAAAATTCAGCGCTTCCCCATCTCAGCCCAGAAAGCAGGTAGGACAAGATTTGTGGCGCCTTTCAGCTACCTACCAGGACACTGTAAAAACTGTCATAAGAACTCCTTTCTGGCACCTTCCCCGGTGGAGTTATGCATGGGGTGTGTTTAGAACATTTTGTCACTAGCCGAGTCCAAAATTCAGCGGTTCCCCATCTCAGCCCAGAAAGCAGGTAGAACAACTTTTGTGGCGCCTTTCAGCTGCCTACCGCGGTACTGTAAAAACTACCAACAGAACTCCTTTCGGGCTCCTTCCCCGGTGGAGTTGTGCATGGGGTGTGTTTGGAATATTTTCTCACCAGCCGAGTCAAAAAGTCAGCAGTTCCCATCTCAGCCCAGAAAGCAGGTAGAACATCCTTTGTGTCGCCTTTCACCTGCCTACCGGGGCACTGTAAAAAGTGCCATAAGAACTCCTTTCTGGCACCTTCCCCGGTGGAGTTGTGCATGGGGTGTGTTTGGAACATTTTGCCACCAGCCGAGTCCAAAAGCCAGCGGTTCCCCATCTCAGCCCGGAAAGCAGGTAGAACAACATTTGTGGCGCCTTTCAGCTGCCTACCGGGGCACTGTAAAAACTACCAACAGAATTCCTTTCTGGCACCTTCCCCGGCGGAGTTGTGCATGGGGTGTTTTTGGACAATTTTGTCACGTGCCGAGTCCAAAATTCAGCGCTTCCCCATCACAGCACAGAAAGCAGGTAGAACATCTTTTGTGGCGCCTTTCAGCTGCCTACCGGGGTACTGTAAAAACTACCAAGAGAACTCCTTTCTGGCACCTTCCCCGGTGGAGTTGTGCATGGGGTGTGTTTGGAACATTTTCTCACCGGCCGAGTCCAAAATTCAGCGCTTCCCCATCTCAGCCCAGAAAGCAGGTAGGACAAGTTTTGTGGCGCCTTTCAGCTGCCTACCGGGGCAGTGCAAAAACTACCAAGAGAACTCCTTTCTGGCACCTTCCCCGGTGGAGTTGTGCATGGGGTGTGTTTGGAACATTTTCTCACCAGCCGAGTCCAAAATTCAGCGCTTCCCCATCTCAGCCCAGAAAGCAGGTAGAACAAGTTTTGTGGCGCCTTTCAGCTGCCTACCGGGGCACTGTAAAAACTACCAACAGAATTCCTTTCTGGCACCTTCCCCGGTGGAGTTGTGCATGGGGTGTGTTTGGAACATTTTCTCACCAGCCGAGTCCAAAAGCCAGCGGTTCCCCATCTCCAGCCCAGAAAGCAGGTAGAACGAGTTTTGTAGTGCCTTTCAGCTGCCTACCGGGGTACTGTAAAAACTACCAAGAGAACTCCTTTCTGGCACCTTCCCCGGTGGAGTTGTGCATGGGGTGTGTTTGGAACATTTTCTCACCAGCCGAGTCCAAAAGTCAGCGATTCCCCATCTCAGCCCAGAAAGCAGGTAGAACAAGTTTTGTGGTTCCTTTCATTAGGCTACAGGGGCAGTGTAAGAACTACCAAGAGAACTCCTTTCTGGCACCTTCCCCGGTGGAGTTGTGCATGGGGTGTGTTTGGAACATTTTGCCACCAGCCGAGTCCAAAAGCCAGCGGTTCCCCATCTCAGCCCGGAAAGCAGGTAGAACAACATTTGTGGCGCCTTTCAGCTGCCTACCGGGGCACTGTAAAAACTACCAACAGAATTCCTTTCTGGCACCTTCCCCGGTGGAGTTGTGCATGGGGTGTTTTTGGACAATTTTGTCACGTGCCGAGTCCAAAATTCAGCGCTTCCCCATCACAGCACAGAAAGCAGGTAGAACATCTTTTGTGGCGCCTTTCAGCTGCCTACCGGGGTACTGTAAAAACTACCAAGAGAACTCCTTTCTGGCACCTTCCCCGGTGGAGTTGTGCATGGGGTGTGTTTGGAACATTTTCTCACCGGCCGAGTCCAAAATTCAGCGCTTCCCCATCTCAGCCCAGAAAGCAGGTAGAACGAGTTTTGTAGTGCCTTTCAGCTGCCTACCGGGGCAGTGCAAAAACTACCAAGAGAACTCCTTTCTGGCACCTTCCCCGGTGGAGTTGTGCATGGGGTGTGTTTGGAACATTTTCTCACCAGCCGAGTCCAAAATTCAGCGGTTCCCCATCTCAGCCCAGAAAGCAGGTAGAACGAGTTTTGTAGTGCCTTTCAGCTGCCTACCGGGGTACTGTAAAAACTACCAAGAGAACTCCTTTCTGGCACCTTCCCCGGTGGAGTTGTGCATGGGGTGTGTTTGGAACATTTTGTCACCAGCCGAGTCCAAAATTCAGCGCTTCCCCATCTCAGCCCAAAAAACAGGTAGAACAACTTTTGTGGTGCCTTTCAGCTGCCTACCGGGGCACTGTAAAAAGTGCCATAAGAACTCCTTTCTGGCACCTTCCCCGGTGGAGTTGTGCATGGGGTGTGTTTGGAACATTTTCTCACCAGCCGAGTCCAAAATTCAGCGCTTCCCCATCTCAGCCCAGAAAGCAGGTAGAACAAGTTTTGTGGCGCCTTTCAGCTGCCTACCGGGGCACTGTAAAAACTACCAACAGAATTCCTTTCTGGCACCTTCCCCGGTGGAGTTGTGCATGGGGTGTGTTTGGAACATTTTGTCACCGGCCGAGTCCAAAATTCAGCGGTTCCCCATCTCAGCCCAGAAAGCAGGTAGAACAACATTTGTGGTACCTTTCAGCTGCCTACCGGGGTACTGTAAAAACTACCAAGAGAACTCCTTTCTGGCACCTTCCCCGGTGGAGTTGTGCATGGGGTGTGTTTGGAACATTTTCTCACCAGCCGAGTCCAAAAGTCAGCGGTTCCCCATCTCAGCCCAGAAAGCAGGTAGATCAACTTTTGTGGTTCCTTTCATTAGGCTACAGGGGCAGTGTAAGAACTACCAAGAGAACTCCTTTCTGGCACCTTCCCCGGTGGAGTTGTGCATGGGGTGTGTTTGGAACATTTTGCCACCAGCCGAGTCCAAAAGCCAGCGGTTCCCCATCTCAGCCCAGGAAGCAGGTAGAACAAGTTTTGTGGCTCCTTTCAGCTGCCTACCGGGGCACTGTAAAAACTACCAACAGAATTCCTTTCTGGCACCTTCCCCGGTGGAGTTGTGCATGGGGTGTGTTTGGAACATTTTCTCACCAGCCGAGTCCAAAAGTCAGCGGTTCCCCATCTCAGCCCAGAAAGCAGGTAGATCAACTTTTGTGGTTCCTTTCATTAGGCTACAGGGGCAGTGTAAGAACTACCAAGAGAACTCCTTTCTGGCACCTTCCCCGGTGGAGTTGTGCATGGGGTGTGTTTGGAACATTTTCTCACCAGCCGAGTCCAAAAGTCAGCGGTTCCCCATCTCAGCCCAGGAAGCAGGTAGAACAAGTTTTGTGGTTCCTTTCATTAGGCTACAGGGGCAGTGTAAGAACTACCAAGAGAACTCCTTTCTGGCACCTTCCCCGGTGGAGTTGTGCATGGGGTGTGTTTGGAACATTTTCTCACCAGCCGAGTCCAAAAGTCAGCGGTTCCCCATCTCAGCCCAGAAAGCAGGTAGAACAAGTTTTGTGGTTCCTTTCATTAGGCTACAGGGGCAGTGTAAGAACTACCAAGAGAACTCCTTTCTGGCACCTTCCCCGGTGGAGTTGTGCATGGGGTGTGTTTGGAACATTTTGCCACCAGCCGAGTCCAAAAGCCAGCGGTTCCCCATCTCAGCCCGGAAAGCAGGTAGAACAACATTTGTGGCGCCTTTCAGCTGCCTACCGGGGCACTGTAAAAACTACCAACAGAATTCCTTTCTGGCACCTTCCCCGGTGGAGTTGTGCATGGGGTGTTTTTGGACAATTTTGTCACGTGCCGAGTCCAAAATTCAGCGCTTCCCCATCACAGCACAGAAAGCAGGTAGAACATCTTTTGTGGCGCCTTTCAGCTGCCTACCGGGGTACTGTAAAAACTACCAAGAGAACTCCTTTCTGGCACCTTCCCCGGTGGAGTTGTGCATGGGGTGTGTTTGGAACATTTTCTCACCGGCCGAGCCCAAAATTCAGCGCTTCCCCATCTCAGCCCAGAAAGCAGGTAGAACGAGTTTTGTAGTGCCTTTCAGCTGCCTACCGGGGCACTGTAAAAACTACCAAGAGAACTCCTTTCTGGCACCTTCCCCGGTGGAGTTGTGCATGGGGTGTGTTTGGAACATTTTCTCACCAGCCGAGTCCAAAATTCAGCGGTTCCCCATCTCAGCCCAGAAAGCAGGTAGAACGAGTTTTGTAGTGCCTTTCAGCTGCCTACCGGGGTACTGTAAAAACTACCAAGAGAACTCCTTTCTGGCACCTTCCCCGGTGGAGTTGTGCATGGGGTGTGTTTGGAACATTTTGTCACCAGCCGAGTCCAAAATTCAGCGCTTCCCCATCTCAGCCCAGAAAGCAGGTAGAACAACTTTTGTGGTGCCTTTCAGCTGCCTACCGGGGCACTGTAAAAAGTGCCATAAGAACTCCTTTCTGGCACCTTCCCCGGTGGAGTTGTGCATGGGGTGTGTTTGGAACATTTTCTCACCAGCCGAGTCCAAAATTCAGCGCTTCCCCATCTCAGCCCAGAAAGCAGGTAGAACAAGTTTTGTGGCGCCTTTCAGCTGCCTACCGGGGCACTGTAAAAACTACCAACAGAATTCCTTTCTGGCACCTTCCCCGGTGGAGTTGTGCATGGGGTGTGTTTGGAACATTTTGTCACCGGCCGAGTCCAAAATTCAGCGGTTCCCCATCTCAGCCCAGAAAGCAGGTAGAACAACATTTGTGGTACCTTTCAGCTGCCTACCGGGGTACTGTAAAAACTACCAAGAGAACTCCTTTCTGGCACCTTCCCCGGTGGAGTTGTGCATGGGGTGTGTTTGGAACATTTTCTCACCAGCCGAGTCCAAAAGTCAGCGGTTCCCCATCTCAGCCCAGAAAGCAGGTAGATCAACTTTTGTGGTTCCTTTCATTAGGCTACAGGGGCAGTGTAAGAACTACCAAGAGAACTCCTTTCTGGCACCTTCCCCGGTGGAGTTGTGCATGGGGTGTGTTTGGAACATTTTGCCACCAGCCGAGTCCAAAAGCCAGCGGTTCCCCATCTCAGCCCAGGAAGCAGGTAGAACAAGTTTTGTGGCTCCTTTCAGCTGCCTACCGGGGCACTGTAAAAACTACCAACAGAATTCCTTTCTGGCACCTTCCCCGGTGGAGTTGTGCATGGGGTGTGTTTGGAACATTTTCTCACCAGCCGAGTCCAAAATTCAGCGGTTCCCCATCTCAGCCCAGTAAGCAGGTAGAACAACATTTGTGGTACCTTTCAGCTGCCTACCGGGGTACTGTAAAAACTACCAAGAGAACTCCTTTCTGGCACCTTCCCCGGTGGAGTTGTGCATGGGGTGTGTTTGGAACATTTTCTCACCAGCCGAGTCCAAAAGTCAGCGGTTCCCCATCTCAGCCCAGAAAGCAGGTAGATCAACTTTTGTGGTTCCTTTCATTAGGCTACAGGGGCAGTGTAAGAACTACCAAGAGAACTCCTTTCTGGCACCTTCCCCGGTGGAGTTGTGCATGGGGTGTGTTTGGAACATTTTGCCACCAGCCGAGTCCAAAAGCCAGCGGTTCCCCATCTCAGCCCAGGAAGCAGGTAGAACAAGTTTTGTGGCTCCTTTCAGCTGCCTACCGGGGCACTGTAAAAACTACCAACAGAATTCCTTTCTGGCACCTTCCCCGGTGGAGTTGTGCATGGGGTGTGTTTGGAACATTTTCTCACCAGCCGAGTCCAAAATTCAGCGCTTCCCCATCTCAGCCCAGAAAGCAGGTAGAACAAGTTTTGTGGTGCCTTTCAGCTGCCTACCGGGGTACTGTAAAAACTACCAAGAGAACTCCTTTCTGGCACCTTCCCCGGTGGAGTTGTGCATGGGGTGTGTTTGGAACATTTTGTCACCAGCCGAGTCCAAAATTCAGCGCTTCCCCATCTCAGCCCAGAAAGCAGGTAGGACAAGATTTGTGGCGCCTTTCAGCTACCTACCAGGACACTGTAAAAACTGTCATAAGAACTCCTTTCTGGCACCTTCCCCGGTGGAGTTATGCATGGGGTGTGTTTAGAACATTTTGTCACTAGCCGAGTCCAAAATTCAGCGGTTCCCCATCTCAGCCCAGAAAGCAGGTAGAACAACTTTTGTGGCGCCTTTCAGCTGCCTACCGCGGTACTGTAAAAACTACCAACAGAACTCCTTTCGGGCTCCTTCCCCGGTGGAGTTGTGCATGGGGTGTGTTTGGAATATTTTCTCACCAGCCGAGTCAAAAAGTCAGCAGTTCCCATCTCAGCCCAGAAAGCAGGTAGAACATCCTTTGTGTCGCCTTTCACCTGCCTACCGGGGCACTGTAAAAAGTGCCATAAGAACTCCTTTCTGGCACCTTCCCCGGTGGAGTTGTGCATGGGGTGTGTTTGGAACATTTTGCCACCAGCCGAGTCCAAAAGCCAGCGGTTCCCCATCTCAGCCCGGAAAGCAGGTAGAACAACATTTGTGGCGCCTTTCAGCTGCCTACCGGGGCACTGTAAAAACTACCAACAGAATTCCTTTCTGGCACCTTCCCCGGCGGAGTTGTGCATGGGGTGTTTTTGGACAATTTTGTCACGTGCCGAGTCCAAAATTCAGCGCTTCCCCATCACAGCACAGAAAGCAGGTAGAACATCTTTTGTGGCGCCTTTCAGCTGCCTACCGGGGTACTGTAAAAACTACCAAGAGAACTCCTTTCTGGCACCTTCCCCGGTGGAGTTGTGCATGGGGTGTGTTTGGAACATTTTCTCACCGGCCGAGTCCAAAATTCAGCGCTTCCCCATCTCAGCCCAGAAAGCAGGTAGGACAAGTTTTGTGGCGCCTTTCAGCTGCCTACCGGGGCAGTGCAAAAACTACCAAGAGAACTCCTTTCTGGCACCTTCCCCGGTGGAGTTGTGCATGGGGTGTGTTTGGAACATTTTCTCACCAGCCGAGTCCAAAATTCAGCGCTTCCCCATCTCAGCCCAGAAAGCAGGTAGAACAAGTTTTGTGGCGCCTTTCAGCTGCCTACCGGGGCACTGTAAAAACTACCAACAGAATTCCTTTCTGGCACCTTCCCCGGTGGAGTTGTGCATGGGGTGTGTTTGGAACATTTTCTCACCAGCCGAGTCCAAAAGCCAGCGGTTCCCCATCTCCAGCCCAGAAAGCAGGTAGAACGAGTTTTGTAGTGCCTCTCAGCTGCCTACCGGGGTACTGTAAAAACTACCAAGAGAACTCCTTTCTGGCACCTTCCCCGGTGGAGTTGTGCATGGGGTGTGTTTGGAACATTTTCTCACCAGCCGAGTCCAAAATTCAGCGCTTCCCCATCTCAGCCCAGAAAGCAGGTAGAACAACTTTTGTGGTGCCTTTCAGCTGCCTACCGGGGCACTGTAAAAAGTGCCATAAGAACTCCTTTCTGGCACCTTCCCCGGTGGAGTTGTGCATGGGGTGTGTTTGGAACATTTTCTCACCAGCCGAGTCCAAAATTCAGCGCTTCCCCATCTCAGCCCAGAAAGCAGGTAGAACAAGTTTTGTGGCGCCTTTCAGCTGCCTACCGGGGCACTGTAAAAACTACCAACAGAATTCCTTTCTGGCACCTTCCCCGGTGGAGTTGTGCATGGGGTGTGTTTGGAACATTTTGTCACCAGCCGAGTCCAAAATTCAGCGGTTCCCCATCTCAGCCCAGAAAGCAGGTAGAACAACATTTGTGGTACCTTTCAGCTGCCTACCGGGGTACTGTAAAAACTACCAAGAGAACTCCTTTCTGGCACCTTCCCCGGTGGAGTTGTGCATGGGGTGTGTTTGGAACATTTTCTCACCAGCCGAGTCCAAAATTCAGCGCTTCCCCATCTCAGCCCAGAAAGCAGGTAGAACAAGTTTTGTGGTGCCTTTCAGCTGCCTACCGGGGTACTGTAAAAACTACCAAGAGAACTCCTTTCTGGCACCTTCCCCGGTGGAGTTGTGCATGGGGTGTGTTTGGAACATTTTGTCACCAGCCGAGTCCAAAATTCTGCGCTTCCCCATCTCAGCCCAGAAAGCAGGTAGAACAACTTTTTTGGTGCCTTTCAGCTGCCTACCGGGGTAGTGCAAAATCTACCAAGAGAACTCCTTTCTGGCACCTTCCCCGGTGGAGTTGTGCATGGGGTGTGTTTGGAACATTTTCTCACCGGCCGAGTCCAAAATTCAGCGCTTCCCCATCTCAGCCCAGAAAGCAGGTAGAACAACATTTGTGGTACCTTTCAGCTGCCTACCGGGGCACTGTAAAAACTACCAAGAGAACTCCTTTCTGGCACCTTCCCCGGTGGAGTTGTGCATGGGGTGTGTTTGGAACATTTTCTCACCAGCCGAGTCCAAAATTCAGCGCTTCCCCATCACAGCACAGAAAGCAGGTAGAACATCTTTTGTGGCGCCTTTCAGCTGCCTACCGGGGCAGTGCAAAAACTACCAAGAGAATTCCTTTCTGGCACCTTCCCCGGTGGAGTTGTGCATGGGGTGTGTTTGGAACATTTTCTCACCAGCCGAGTCCAAAAGTCAGCGGTTCCCCATCTCAGCCCAGAAAGCAGGTAGAACAACTTTTGTGGTGCCTTTCAGCTGCCTACCGGGGCACTGTAAAAAGTGCCATAAGAACTCCTTTCTGGCACCTTCCCCGGTGGAGTTGTGCATGGGGTGTGTTTGGAACATTTTCTCACCAGCCGAGTCCAAAAGTCAGCGGTTCCCCATCTCAGCCCAGAAAGCAGGTAGATCAACTTTTGTGGTTCCTTTCATTAGGCTACAGGGGCAGTGTAAAAACTACCAACAGAATTCCTTTCTGGCACCTTCCCCGGTGGAGTTGTGCATGGGGTGTGTTTTGAACATTTTGCCACCAGCCGAGTCCAAAAGCCGGCGGTTCCCCATCTCAGCCCAGAAAGCAGGTAGAACAAGTTTTGTGGCTCCTTTCAGCTGCCTACCGGGGCACTGTAAAAACTACCAACAGAATTCCTTTCTGGCACCTTCCCCGGTGGAGTTGTGCATGGGGTGTGTTTGGAACATTTTCTCACCAGCCGAGTCCAAAATTCAGCGCTTCCCCATCTCAGCCCAGAAAGCAGGTAGAACAAGTTTTGTGGTGCCTTTCAGCTGCCTACCGGGGTACTGTAAAAACTACCAAGAGAACTCCTTTCTGGCACCTTCCCCGGTGGAGTTGTGCATGGGGTGTGTTTGGAACATTTTCTCACCAGCCGAGTCCAAAATTCTGCGCTTCCCCATCTCAGCCCAGAAAGCAGGTAGAACAACTTTTTTGGTGCCTTTCAGCTGCCTACCGGGGTAGTGCAAAATCTACCAAGAGAACTCCTTTCTGGCACCTTCCCCGGTGGAGTTGTGCATGGGGTGTGTTTGGAACATTTTCTCACCGGCCGAGTCCAAAATTCAGCGCTTCCCCATCTCAGCCCAGAAAGCAGGTAGAACAACATTTGTGGTACCTTTCAGCTGCCTACCGGGGTACTGTAAAAACTACCAAGAGAACTCCTTTCTGGCACCTTCCCCGGTGGAGTTGTGCATGGGGTGTGTTTGGAACATTTTGTCACCAGCCGAGTCCAAAATTCAGCGGTTCCCCATCTCAGCCCAGAAAGCAGGTAGAACAACATTTGTGGTACCTTTCAGCTGCCTACCGGGGTACTGTAAAAACTACCAAGAGAACTCCTTTCTGGCACCTTCCCCGGTGGAGTTGTGCATGGGGTGTGTTTGGAACATTTTCTCACCAGCCGAGTCCAAAATTCAGCGCTTCCCCATCTCAGCCCAGAAAGCAGGTAGAACAAGTTTTGTGGTGCCTTTCAGCTGCCTACCGGGGTACTGTAAAAACTACCAAGAGAACTCCTTTCTGGCACCTTCCCCGGTGGAGTTGTGCATGGGGTGTGTTTGGAACATTTTGTCACCAGCCGAGTCCAAAATTCTGCGCTTCCCCATCTCAGCCCAGAAAGCAGGTAGAACAACTTTTTTGGTGCCTTTCAGCTGCCTACCGGGGTAGTGCAAAATCTACCAAGAGAACTCCTTTCTGGCACCTTCCCCGGTGGAGTTGTGCATGGGGTGTGTTTGGAACATTTTCTCACCGGCCGAGTCCAAAATTCAGCGCTTCCCCATCTCAGCCCAGAAAGCAGGTAGAACAACATTTGTGGTACCTTTCAGCTGCCTACCGGGGTACTGTAAAAACTACCAAGAGAACTCCTTTCTGGCACCTTCCCCGGTGGAGTTGTGCATGGGGTGTGTTTGGAACATTTTGTCACCAGCCGAGTCCAAAATTCAGCGGTTCCCCATCTCAGCCCAGAAAGCAGGTAGAACAACATTTGTGGTACCTTTCAGCTGCCTACCGGGGTACTGTAAAAACTACCAAGAGAACTCCTTTCTGGCACCTTCCCCGGTGGAGTTGTGCATGGGGTGTGTTTGGAACATTTTCTCACTAGCCGAGTCAAAAAGTCAGCAGTTCCCATCTCAGCCAAGAAAGCAGGTAGAACAAGTTTTGTGGTGCCTTTCAGCTGCCTACCGGGGTACTGTAAAAACTACCAAGAGAACTCCTTTCTGGCACCTTCCCCGGTGGAGTTGTGCATGGGGTGTGTTTGGAACATTTTGTCACCAGCCGAGTCCAAAATTCTGCGCTTCCCCATCTCAGCCCAGAAAGCAGGTAGAACAACTTTTTTGGTGCCTTTCAGCTGCCTACCGGGGTAGTGCAAAATCTACCAAGAGAACTCCTTTCTGGCACCTTCCCCGGTGGAGTTGTGCATGGGGTGTGTTTGGAACATTTTCTCACCGGCCGAGTCCAAAATTCAGCGCTTCCCCATCTCAGCCCAGAAAGCAGGTAGAACAACATTTGTGGTACCTTTCAGCTGCCTACCGGGGCACTGTAAAAAGTGCCATAAGAACTCCTTTCTGGCACCTTCCCCGGTGGAGTTGTGCATGGGGTGTGTTTGGAACATTTTGTCACCAGCCGAGTCCAAAATTCAGCGCTTCCCCATCACAGCACAGAAAGCAGGTAGAACATCTTTTGTGGCGCCTTTCAGCTGCCTACCGGGGCAGTGCAAAAACTACCAAGAGAATTCCTTTCTGGCACCTTCCCCGGTGGAGTTGTGCATGGGGTGTGTTTGGAACATTTTCTCACCAGCCGAGTCCAAAATTCAGCGCTTCCCCATCTCAGCCCAGAAAGCAGGTAGAACAACTTTTGTGGTGCCTTTCAGCTGCCTACCGGGGCACTGTAAAAAGTGCCATAAGAACTCCTTTCTGGCACCTTCCCCGGTGGAGTTGTGCATGGGGTGTGTTTGGAACATTTTCTCACCAGCCGAGTCCAAAAGTCAGCGGTTCCCCATCTCAGCCCAGAAAGCAGGTAGATCAACTTTTGTGGTTCCTTTCATTAGGCTACAGGGGCAGTGTAAAAACTACCAACAGAATTCCTTTCTGGCACCTTCCCCGGTGGAGTTGTGCATGGGGTGTGTTTTGAACATTTTGCCACCAGCCGAGTCCAAAAGCCGGCGGTTCCCCATCTCAGCCCAGAAAGCAGGTAGAACAAGTTTTGTGGCTCCTTTCAGCTGCCTACCGGGGCACTGTAAAAACTACCAACAGAATTCCTTTCTGGCACCTTCCCCGGTGGAGTTGTGCATGGGGTGTGTTTGGAACATTTTCTCACCAGCCGAGTCCAAAATTCAGCGCTTCCCCATCTCAGCCCAGAAAGCAGGTAGAACAAGTTTTGTGGTGCCTTTCAGCTGCCTACCGGGGTACTGTAAAAACTACCAAGAGAACTCCTTTCTGGCACCTTCCCCGGTGGAGTTGTGCATGGGGTGTGTTTGGAACATTTTCTCACCAGCCGAGTCCAAAATTCTGCGCTTCCCCATCTCAGCCCAGAAAGCAGGTAGAACAACTTTTTTGGTGCCTTTCAGCTGCCTACCGGGGTACTGTAAAAACTACCAAGAGAACTCCTTTCTGGCACCTTCCCCGGTGGAGTTGTGCATGGGGTGTGTTTGGAACAGTTTGTCACCAGCCGAGTCCAAAATTCAGCGGTTCCCCATCTCAGCCCAGAAAGCAGGTAGGACAAGTTTTGTGGCGCCTTTCAGCTGCCTACCGGGGTACTGTAAAAACTACCAAGAGAACTCCTTTCTGGCACCTTCCCCGGTGGAGTTGTGCATGGGGTGTGTTTGGAACATTTTCTCACCGGCCGAGTCCAAAATTCAGCGCTTCCCCATCTCAGCCCAGAAAGCAGGTAGAACAACATTTGTGGTACCTTTCAGCTGCCTACCGGGGTACTGTAAAAACTACCAAGAGAACTCCTTTCTGGCACCTTCCCCGGTGGAGTTGTGCATGGGGTGTGTTTGGAACATTTTCTCACCAGCCGAGTCCAAAAGTCAGCGGTTCCCCATCTCAGCCCAGAAAGCAGGTAGATCAACTTTTGTGGTTCCTTTCATTAGGCTACAGGGGCAGTGTAAGAACTACCAAGAGAACTCCTTTCTGGCACCTTCCCCGGTGGAGTTGTGCATGGGGTGTGTTTGGAACATTTTGCCACCAGCCGAGTCCAAAAGCCAGCGGTTCCCCATCTCAGCCCAGGAAGCAGGTAGAACAAGTTTTGTGGCTCCTTTCAGCTGCCTACCGGGGCACTGTAAAAACTACCAACAGAATTCCTTTCTGGCACCTTCCCCGGTGGAGTTGTGCATGGGGTGTGTTTGGAACAGTTTGTCACCAGCCGAGTCCAAAATTCAGCGGTTCCCCATCTCAGCCCAGTAAACAGGTAGAACAACATTTGTGGTACCTTTCAGCTGCCTACCGGGGTACTGTAAAAACTACCAAGAGAACTCCTTTCTGGCACCTTCCCCGGTGGAGTTGTGCATGGGGTGTGTTTGGAACATTTTCTCACCAGCCGAGTCCAAAAGTCAGCGGTTCCCCATCTCAGCCCAGAAAGCAGGTAGATCAACTTTTGTGGTTCCTTTCATTAGGCTACAGGGGCAGTGTAAGAACTACCAAGAGAACTCCTTTCTGGCACCTTCCCCGGTGGAGTTGTGCATGGGGTGTGTTTGGAACATTTTCTCACCAGCCGAGTCCAAAAGTCAGCGGTTCCCCATCTCAGCCCAGGAAGCAGGTAGAACAAGTTTTGTGGTTCCTTTCATTAGGCTACAGGGGCAGTGTAAGAACTACCAAGAGAACTCCTTTCTGGCACCTTCCCTGGTGGAGTTGTGCATGGGGTGTGTTTGGAACATTTTCTCACCAGCCGAGTCCAAAAGTCAGCGGTTCCCCATCTCAGCCCAGAAAGCAGGTAGAACAAGTTTTGTGGTTCCTTTCATTAGGCTACAGGGGCAGTGTAAGAACTACCAAGAGAACTCCTTTCTGGCACCTTCCCCGGTGGAGTTGTGCATGGGGTGTGTTTGGAACATTTTGCCACCAGCCGAGTCCAAAAGCCAGCGGTTCCCCATCTCAGCCCGGAAAGCAGGTAGAACAACATTTGTGGCGCCTTTCAGCTGCCTACCGGGGCACTGTAAAAACTACCAACAGAATTCCTTTCTGGCACCTTCCCCGGTGGAGTTGTGCATGGGGTGTTTTTGGACAATTTTGTCACGTGCCGAGTCCAAAATTCAGCGCTTCCCCATCACAGCACAGAAAGCAGGTAGAACATCTTTTGTGGCGCCTTTCAGCTGCCTACCGGGGTACTGTAAAAACTACCAAGAGAACTCCTTTCTGGCACCTTCCCCGGTGGAGTTGTGCATGGGGTGTGTTTGGAACATTTTCTCACCGGCCGAGCCCAAAATTCAGCGCTTCCCCATCTCAGCCCAGAAAGCAGGTAGAACGAGTTTTGTAGTGCCTTTCAGCTGCCTACCGGGGCAGTGCAAAAACTACCAAGAGAACTCCTTTCTGGCACCTTCCCCGGTGGAGTTGTGCATGGGGTGTGTTTGGAACATTTTCTCACCAGCCGAGTCCAAAATTCAGCGGTTCCCCATCTCAGCCCAGAAAGCAGGTAGAACGAGTTTTGTAGTGCCTTTCAGCTGCCTACCGGGGTAGTGCAAAATCTACCAAGAGAACTCCTTTCTGGCACCTTCCCCGGTGGAGTTGTGCATGGGGTGTGTTTGGAACAGTTTCTCACCGGCCGAGTCCAAAATTCAGCGCTTCCCCATCTCAGCCCAGAAAGCAGGTAGAACGAGTTTTGTAGTGCCTTTCAGCTGCCTACCGGGGTACTGTAAGAACTACCAAGAGAACTCCTTTCTGGCACCTTCCCCGGTGGAGTTGTGCATGGGGTGTGTTTGGAACATTTTGCCACCAGCCGAGTCCAAAAGCCAGCGGTTCCCCATCTCAGCCCAGGAAGCAGGTAGAACAAGTTTTGTGGCTCCTTTCAGCTGCCTACCGGGGCACTGTAAAAACTACCAACAGAATTCCTTTCTGGCACCTTCCCCGGTGGAGTTGTGCATGGGGTGTGTTTGGAACATTTTCTCACCAGCCGAGTCCAAAATTCAGCGGTTCCCCATCTCAGCCCAGTAAGCAGGTAGAACAACATTTGTGGTACCTTTCAGCTGCCTACCGGGGTACTGTAAAAACTACCAAGAGAACTCCTTTCTGGCACCTTCCCCGGTGGAGTTGTGCATGGGGTGTGTTTGGAACATTTTCTCACCAGCCGAGTCCAAAAGTCAGCGGTTCCCCATCTCAGCCCAGAAAGCAGGTAGATCAACTTTTGTGGTTCCTTTCATTAGGCTACAGGGGCAGTGTAAGAACTACCAAGAGAACTCCTTTCTGGCACCTTCCCCGGTGGAGTTGTGCATGGGGTGTGTTTGGAACATTTTGCCACCAGCCGAGTCCAAAAGCCAGCGGTTCCCCATCTCAGCCCAGGAAGCAGGTAGAACAAGTTTTGTGGCTCCTTTCAGCTGCCTACCGGGGCACTGTAAAAACTACCAACAGAATTCCTTTCTGGCACCTTCCCCGGTGGAGTTGTGCATGGGGTGTGTTTGGAACATTTTCTCACCAGCCGAGTCCAAAATTCAGCGCTTCCCCATCTCAGCCCAGAAAGCAGGTAGAACAAGTTTTGTGGTGCCTTTCAGCTGCCTACCGGGGTACTGTAAAAACTACCAAGAGAACTCCTTTCTGGCACCTTCCCCGGTGGAGTTGTGCATGGGGTGTGTTTGGAACAGTTTGTCACCAGCCGAGTCCAAAATTCAGCGCTTCCCCATCTCAGCCCAGAAAGCAGGTAGGACAAGATTTGTGGCGCCTTTCAGCTACCTACCAGGACACTGTAAAAACTGTCATAAGAACTCCTTTCTGGCACCTTCCCCGGTGGAGTTATGCATGGGGTGTGTTTAGAACATTTTGTCACTAGCCGAGTCCAAAATTCAGCGGTTCCCCATCTCAGCCCAGAAAGCAGGTAGAACAACTTTTGTGGCGCCTTTCAGCTGCCTACCGCGGTACTGTAAAAACTACCAACAGAACTCCTTTCGGGCTCCTTCCCCGGTGGAGTTGTGCATGGGGTGTGTTTGGAATATTTTCTCACCAGCCGAGTCAAAAAGTCAGCAGTTCCCATCTCAGCCCAGAAAGCAGGTAGAACATCCTTTGTGTCGCCTTTCACCTGCCTACCGGGGCACTGTAAAAAGTGCCATAAGAACTCCTTTCTGGCACCTTCCCCGGTGGAGTTGTGCATGGGGTGTGTTTGGAACATTTTGCCACCAGCCGAGTCCAAAAGCCAGCGGTTCCCCATCTCAGCCCGGAAAGCAGGTAGAACAACATTTGTGGCGCCTTTCAGCTGCCTACCGGGGCACTGTAAAAACTACCAACAGAATTCCTTTCTGGCACCTTCCCCGGCGGAGTTGTGCATGGGGTGTTTTTGGACAATTTTGTCACGTGCCGAGTCCAAAATTCAGCGCTTCCCCATCACAGCACAGAAAGCAGGTAGAACATCTTTTGTGGCGCCTTTCAGCTGCCTACCGGGGTACTGTAAAAACTACCAAGAGAACTCCTTTCTGGCACCTTCCCCGGTGGAGTTGTGCATGGGGTGTGTTTGGAACATTTTCTCACCGGCCGAGTCCAAAATTCAGCGCTTCCCCATCTCAGCCCAGAAAGCAGGTAGGACAAGTTTTGTGGCGCCTTTCAGCTGCCTACCGGGGCAGTGCAAAAACTACCAAGAGAACTCCTTTCTGGCACCTTCCCCGGTGGAGTTGTGCATGGGGTGTGTTTGGAACATTTTCTCACCAGCCGAGTCCAAAATTCAGCGCTTCCCCATCTCAGCCCAGAAAGCAGGTAGAACAAGTTTTGTGGCGCCTTTCAGCTGCCTACCGGGGCACTGTAAAAACTACCAACAGAATTCCTTTCTGGCACCTTCCCCGGTGGAGTTGTGCATGGGGTGTGTTTGGAACATTTTCTCACCAGCCGAGTCCAAAATTCAGCGGTTCCCCATCTCAGCCCAGTAAGCAGGTAGAACAACATTTGTGGTACCTTTCAGCTGCCTACCGGGGTACTGTAAAAACTACCAAGAGAACTCCTTTCTGGCACCTTCCCCGGTGGAGTTGTGCATGGGGTGTGTTTGGAACATTTTCTCACCAGCCGAGTCCAAAAGTCAGCGGTTCCCCATCTCAGCCCAGAAAGCAGGTAGATCAACTTTTGTGGTTCCTTTCATTAGGCTACAGGGGCAGTGTAAGAACTACCAAGAGAACTCCTTTCTGGCACCTTCCCCGGTGGAGTTGTGCATGGGGTGTGTTTGGAACATTTTGCCACCAGCCGAGTCCAAAAGCCAGCGGTTCCCCATCTCAGCCCAGGAAGCAGGTAGAACAAGTTTTGTGGCTCCTTTCAGCTGCCTACCGGGGCACTGTAAAAACTACCAACAGAATTCCTTTCTGGCACCTTCCCCGGTGGAGTTGTGCATGGGGTGTGTTTGGAACATTTTCTCACCAGCCGAGTCCAAAATTCAGCGCTTCCCCATCTCAGCCCAGAAAGCAGGTAGAACAAGTTTTGTGGTGCCTTTCAGCTGCCTACCGGGGTACTGTAAAAACTACCAAGAGAACTCCTTTCTGGCACCTTCCCCGGTGGAGTTGTGCATGGGGTGTGTTTGGAACAGTTTGTCACCAGCCGAGTCCAAAATTCAGCGCTTCCCCATCTCAGCCCAGAAAGCAGGTAGGACAAGATTTGTGGCGCCTTTCAGCTACCTACCAGGACACTGTAAAAACTGTCATAAGAACTCCTTTCTGGCACCTTCCCCGGTGGAGTTATGCATGGGGTGTGTTTAGAACATTTTGTCACTAGCCGAGTCCAAAATTCAGCGGTTCCCCATCTCAGCCCAGAAAGCAGGTAGAACAACTTTTGTGGCGCCTTTCAGCTGCCTACCGCGGTACTGTAAAAACTACCAACAGAACTCCTTTCGGGCTCCTTCCCCGGTGGAGTTGTGCATGGGGTGTGTTTGGAATATTTTCTCACCAGCCGAGTCAAAAAGTCAGCAGTTCCCATCTCAGCCCAGAAAGCAGGTAGAACATCCTTTGTGTCGCCTTTCACCTGCCTACCGGGGCACTGTAAAAAGTGCCATAAGAACTCCTTTCTGGCACCTTCCCCGGTGGAGTTGTGCATGGGGTGTGTTTGGAACATTTTGCCACCAGCCGAGTCCAAAAGCCAGCGGTTCCCCATCTCAGCCCGGAAAGCAGGTAGAACAACATTTGTGGCGCCTTTCAGCTGCCTACCGGGGCACTGTAAAAACTACCAACAGAATTCCTTTCTGGCACCTTCCCCGGCGGAGTTGTGCATGGGGTGTTTTTGGACAATTTTGTCACGTGCCGAGTCCAAAATTCAGCGCTTCCCCATCACAGCACAGAAAGCAGGTAGAACATCTTTTGTGGCGCCTTTCAGCTGCCTACCGGGGTACTGTAAAAACTACCAAGAGAACTCCTTTCTGGCACCTTCCCCGGTGGAGTTGTGCATGGGGTGTGTTTGGAACATTTTCTCACCGGCCGAGTCCAAAATTCAGCGCTTCCCCATCTCAGCCCAGAAAGCAGGTAGGACAAGTTTTGTGGCGCCTTTCAGCTGCCTACCGGGGCAGTGCAAAAACTACCAAGAGAACTCCTTTCTGGCACCTTCCCCGGTGGAGTTGTGCATGGGGTGTGTTTGGAACATTTTCTCACCAGCCGAGTCCAAAATTCAGCGCTTCCCCATCTCAGCCCAGAAAGCAGGTAGAACAAGTTTTGTGGCGCCTTTCAGCTGCCTACCGGGGCACTGTAAAAACTACCAACAGAATTCCTTTCTGGCACCTTCCCCGGTGGAGTTGTGCATGGGGTGTGTTTGGAACATTTTCTCACCAGCCGAGTCCAAAAGCCAGCGGTTCCCCATCTCCAGCCCAGAAAGCAGGTAGAACGAGTTTTGTAGTGCCTTTCAGCTGCCTACCGGGGTACTGTAAAAACTACCAAGAGAACTCCTTTCTGGCACCTTCCCCGGTGGAGTTGTGCATGGGGTGTGTTTGGAACATTTTCTCACCAGCCGAGTCCAAAAGTCAGCGGTTCCCCATCTCAGCCCAGAAAGCAGGTAGAACAAGTTTTGTGGTTCCTTTCATTAGGCTACAGGGGCAGTGTAAGAACTACCAAGAGAACTCCTTTCTGGCACCTTCCCCGGTGGAGTTGTGCATGGGGTGTGTTTGGAACATTTTCTCACCAGCCGAGTCCAAAATTCAGCGCTTCCCCATCTCAGCCCAGAAAGCAGGTAGAACAAGTTTTGTGGCGCCTTTCAGCTGCCTACCGGGGCACTGTAAAAACTACCAACAGAATTCCTTTCTGGCACCTTCCCCGGTGGAGTTGTGCATGGGGTGTGTTTGGAACATTTTCTCACCAGCCGAGTCCAAAAGCCAGCGGTTCCCCATCTCCAGCCCAGAAAGCAGGTAGAACGATTTTTGTAGTGCCTTTCAGCTGCCTACCGGGGTACTGTAAAAACTACCAAGAGAACTCCTTTCTGGCACCTTCCCCGGTGGAGTTGTGCATGGGGTGTGTTTGGAACATTTTCTCACCAGCCGAGTCCAAAAGTCAGCGGTTCCCCATCTCAGCCCAGAAAGCAGGTAGAACAAGTTTTGTGGTTCCTTTCATTAGGCTACAGGGGCAGTGTAAGAACTACCAAGAGAACTCCTTTCTGGCACCTTCCCCGGTGGAGTTGTGCATGGGGTGTGTTTGGAACATTTTGCCACCAGCCGAGTCCAAAAGCCAGCGGTTCCCCATCTCAGCCCGGAAAGCAGGTAGAACAACATTTGTGGCGCCTTTCAGCTGCCTACCGGGGCACTGTAAAAACTACCAACAGAATTCCTTTCTGGCACCTTCCCCGGTGGAGTTGTGCATGGGGTGTTTTTGGACAATTTTGTCACGTGCCGAGTCCAAAATTCAGCGCTTCCCCATCACAGCACAGAAAGCAGGTAGAACATCTTTTGTGGCGCCTTTCAGCTGCCTACCGGGGTACTGTAAAAACTACCAAGAGAACTCCTTTCTGGCACCTTCCCCGGTGGAGTTGTGCATGGGGTGTGTTTGGAACATTTTCTCACCGGCCGAGCCCAAAATTCAGCGCTTCCCCATCTCAGCCCAGAAAGCAGGTAGAACCAGTTTTGTAGTGCCTTTCAGCTGCCTACCGGGGCAGTGCAAAAACTACCAAGAGAACTCCTTTCTGGCACCTTCCCCGGTGGAGTTGTGCATGGGGTGTGTTTGGAACATTTTCTCACCAGCCGAGTCCAAAATTCAGCGGTTCCCCATCTCAGCCCAGAAAGCAGGTAGAACGAGTTTTGTAGTGCCTTTCAGCTGCCTACCGGGGTACTGTAAAAACTACCAAGAGAACTCCTTTCTGGCACCTTCCCCGGTGGAGTTGTGCATGGGGTGTGTTTGGAACATTTTGTCACCAGCCGAGTCCAAAATTCAGCGCTTCCCCATCTCAGCCCAGAAAGCAGGTAGAACAAGTTTTGTGGTGCCTTTCAGCTGCCTACCGGGGCACTGTAAAAAGTGCCATAAGAACTCCTTTCTGGCACCTTCCCCGGTGGAGTTGTGCATGGGGTGTGTTTGGAACATTTTCTCACCAGCCGAGTCCAAAATTCAGCGCTTCCCCATCTCAGCCCAGAAAGCAGGTAGAACAAGTTTTGTGGCGCCTTTCAGCTGCCTACCGGGGCACTGTAAAAACTACCAACAGAATTCCTTTCTGGCACCTTCCCCGGTGGAGTTGTGCATGGGGTGTGTTTGGAACATTTTGTCACCGGCCGAGTCCAAAATTCAGCGGTTCCCCATCTCAGCCCAGAAAGCAGGTAGAACAACATTTGTGGTACCTTTCAGCTGCCTACCGGGGTACTGTAAAAACTACCAAGAGAACTCCTTTCTGGCACCTTCCCCGGTGGAGTTGTGCATGGGGTGTGTTTGGAACATTTTCTCACCAGCCGAGTCCAAAAGTCAGCGGTTCCCCATCTCAGCCCAGAAAGCAGGTAGATCAACTTTTGTGGTTCCTTTCATTAGGCTACAGGGGCAGTGTAAGAACTACCAAGAGAACTCCTTTCTGGCACCTTCCCCGGTGGAGTTGTGCATGGGGTGTGTTTGGAACATTTTGCCACCAGCCGAGTCCAAAAGCCAGCGGTTCCCCATCTCAGCCCAGGAAGCAGGTAGAACAAGTTTTGTGGCTCCTTTCAGCTGCCTACCGGGGCACTGTAAAAACTACCAACAGAATTCCTTTCTGGCACCTTCCCCGGTGGAGTTGTGCATGGGGTGTGTTTGGAACAGTTTGTCACCAGCCGAGTCCAAAATTCAGCGGTTCCCCATCTCAGCCCAGTAAGCAGGTAGAACAACATTTGTGGTACCTTTCAGCTGCCTACCGGGGTACTGTAAAAACTACCAAGAGAACTCCTTTCTGGCACCTTCCCCGGTGGAGTTGTGCATGGGGTGTGTTTGGAACATTTTCTCACCAGCCGAGTCCAAAAGTCAGCGGTTCCCCATCTCAGCCCAGAAAGCAGGTAGATCAACTTTTGTGGTTCCTTTCATTAGGCTACAGGGGCAGTGTAAGAACTACCAAGAGAACTCCTTTCTGGCACCTTCCCCGGTGGAGTTGTGCATGGGGTGTGTTTGGAACATTTTCTCACCAGCCGAGTCCAAAAGTCAGCGGTTCCCCATCTCAGCCCAGGAAGCAGGTAGAACAAGTTTTGTGGTTCCTTTCATTAGGCTACAGGGGCAGTGTAAGAACTACCAAGAGAACTCCTTTCTGGCACCTTCCCCGGTGGAGTTGTGCATGGGGTGTGTTTGGAACATTTTCTCACCAGCCGAGTCCAAAAGTCAGCGGTTCCCCATCTCAGCCCAGAAAGCAGGTAGAACAAGTTTTGTGGTTCCTTTCATTAGGCTACAGGGGCAGTGTAAGAACTACCAAGAGAACTCCTTTCTGGCACCTTCCCCGGTGGAGTTGTGCATGGGGTGTGTTTGGAACATTTTGCCACCAGCCGAGTCCAAAAGCCAGCGGTTCCCCATCTCAGCCCGGAAAGCAGGTAGAGCAACATTTGTGGCGCCTTTCAGCTGCCTACCGGGGCACTGTAAAAACTACCAACAGAATTCCTTTCTGGCACCTTCCCCGGTGGAGTTGTGCATGGGGTGTTTTTGGACAATTTTGTCACGTGCCGAGTCCAAAATTCAGCGCTTCCCCATCACAGCACAGAAAGCAGGTAGAACATCTTTTGTGGCGCCTTTCAGCTGCCTACCGGGGTACTGTAAAAACTACCAAGAGAACTCCTTTCTGGCACCTTCCCCGGTGGAGTTGTGCATGGGGTGTGTTTGGAACATTTTCTCACCGGCCGAGCCCAAAATTCAGCGCTTCCCCATCTCAGCCCAGAAAGCAGGTAGAACGAGTTTTGTAGTGCCTTTCAGCTGCCTACCGGGGCACTGTAAAAACTACCAAGAGAACTCCTTTCTGGCACCTTCCCCGGTGGAGTTGTGCATGGGGTGTGTTTGGAACATTTTCTCACCAGCCGAGTCCAAAATTCAGCGGTTCCCCATCTCAGCCCAGAAAGCAGGTAGAACGAGTTTTGTAGTGCCTTTCAGCTGCCTACCGGGGTACTGTAAAAACTACCAAGAGAACTCCTTTCTGGCACCTTCCCCGGTGGAGTTGTGCATGGGGTGTGTTTGGAACATTTTGTCACCAGCCGAGTCCAAAATTCAGCGCTTCCCCATCTCAGCCCAGAAAGCAGGTAGAACAACTTTTGTGGTGCCTTTCAGCTGCCTACCGGGGCACTGTAAAAAGTGCCATAAGAACTCCTTTCTGGCACCTTCCCCGGTGGAGTTGTGCATGGGGTGTGTTTGGAACATTTTCTCACCAGCCGAGTCCAAAATTCAGCGCTTCCCCATCTCAGCCCAGAAAGCAGGTAGAACAAGTTTTGTGGCGCCTTTCAGCTGCCTACCGGGGCACTGTAAAAACTACCAACAGAATTCCTTTCTGGCACCTTCCCCGGTGGAGTTGTGCATGGGGTGTGTTTGGAACATTTTGTCACCGGCCGAGTCCAAAATTCAGCGGTTCCCCATCTCAGCCCAGAAAGCAGGTAGAACAACATTTGTGGTACCTTTCAGCTGCCTACCGGGGTACTGTAAAAACTACCAAGAGAACTCCTTTCTGGCACCTTCCCCGGTGGAGTTGTGCATGGGGTGTGTTTGGAACATTTTCTCACCAGCCGAGTCCAAAAGTCAGCGGTTCCCCATCTCAGCCCAGAAAGCAGGTAGATCAACTTTTGTGGTTCCTTTCATTAGGCTACAGGGGCAGTGTAAGAACTACCAAGAGAACTCCTTTCTGGCACCTTCCCCGGTGGAGTTGTGCATGGGGTGTGTTTGGAACATTTTGCCACCAGCCGAGTCCAAAAGCCAGCGGTTCCCCATCTCAGCCCAGGAAGCAGGTAGAACAAGTTTTGTGGCTCCTTTCAGCTGCCTACCGGGGCACTGTAAAAACTACCAACAGAATTCCTTTCTGGCACCTTCCCCGGTGGAGTTGTGCATGGGGTGTGTTTGGAACATTTTGTCACCAGCCGAGTCCAAAATTCAGCGGTTCCCCATCTCAGCCCAGTAAGCAGGTAGAACAACATTTGTGGTACCTTTCAGCTGCCTACCGGGGTACTGTAAAAACTACCAAGAGAACTCCTTTCTGGCACCTTCCCCGGTGGAGTTGTGCATGGGGTGTGTTTGGAACATTTTCTCACCAGCCGAGTCCAAAAGTCAGCGGTTCCCCATCTCAGCCCAGAAAGCAGGTAGATCAACTTTTGTGGTTCCTTTCATTAGGCTACAGGGGCAGTGTAAGAACTACCAAGAGAACTCCTTTCTGGCACCTTCCCCGGTGGAGTTGTGCATGGGGTGTGTTTGGAACATTTTGCCACCAGCCGAGTCCAAAAGCCAGCGGTTCCCCATCTCAGCCCAGGAAGCAGGTAGAACAAGTTTTGTGGCTCCTTTCAGCTGCCTACCGGGGCACTGTAAAAACTACCAACAGAATTCCTTTCTGGCACCTTCCCCGGTGGAGTTGTGCATGGGGTGTGTTTGGAACATTTTCTCACCAGCCGAGTCCAAAATTCAGCGCTTCCCCATCTCAGCCCAGAAAGCAGGTAGAACAAGTTTTGTGGTGCCTTTCAGCTGCCTACCGGGGTACTGTAAAAACTACCAAGAGAACTCCTTTCTGGCACCTTCCCCGGTGGAGTTGTGCATGGGGTGTGTTTGGAACAGTTTGTCACCAGCCGAGTCCAAAAGTCAGCGCTTCCCCATCTCAGCCCAGGAAGCAGGTAGAACAAGTTTTGTGGTTCCTTTCATTAGGCTACAGGGGCAGTGTAAGAACTACCAAGAGAACTCCTTTCTGGCACCTTCCCCGGTGGAGTTGTGCATGGGGTGTGTTTGGAACATTTTCTCACCAGCCGAGTCCAAAAGTCAGCGGTTCCCCATCTCAGCCCAGAAAGCAGGTAGAACAAGTTTTGTGGTTCCTTTCATTAGGCTACAGGGGCAGTGTAAGAACTACCAAGAGAACTCCTTTCTGGCACCTTCCCCGGTGGAGTTGTGCATGGGGTGTGTTTGGAACATTTTGCCACCAGCCGAGTCCAAAAGCCAGCGGTTCCCCATCTCAGCCCGGAAAGCAGGTAGAGCAACATTTGTGGCGCCTTTCAGCTGCCTACCGGGGCACTGTAAAAACTACCAACAGAATTCCTTTCTGGCACCTTCCCCGGTGGAGTTGTGCATGGGGTGTTTTTGGACAATTTTGTCACGTGCCGAGTCCAAAATTCAGCGCTTCCCCATCACAGCACAGAAAGCAGGTAGAACATCTTTTGTGGCGCCTTTCAGCTGCCTACCGGGGTACTGTAAAAACTACCAAGAGAACTCCTTTCTGGCACCTTCCCCGGTGGAGTTGTGCATGGGGTGTGTTTGGAACATTTTCTCACCGGCCGAGCCCAAAATTCAGCGCTTCCCCATCTCAGCCCAGAAAGCAGGTAGAACGAGTTTTGTAGTGCCTTTCAGCTGCCTACCGGGGCACTGTAAAAACTACCAAGAGAACTCCTTTCTGGCACCTTCCCCGGTGGAGTTGTGCATGGGGTGTGTTTGGAACATTTTCTCACCAGCCGAGTCCAAAATTCAGCGGTTCCCCATCTCAGCCCAGAAAGCAGGTAGAACGAGTTTTGTAGTGCCTTTCAGCTGCCTACCGGGGTACTGTAAAAACTACCAAGAGAACTCCTTTCTGGCACCTTCCCCGGTGGAGTTGTGCATGGGGTGTGTTTGGAACATTTTGTCACCAGCCGAGTCCAAAATTCAGCGCTTCCCCATCTCAGCCCAGAAAGCAGGTAGAACAACTTTTGTGGTGCCTTTCAGCTGCCTACCGGGGCACTGTAAAAAGTGCCATAAGAACTCCTTTCTGGCACCTTCCCCGGTGGAGTTGTGCATGGGGTGTGTTTGGAACATTTTCTCACCAGCCGAGTCCAAAATTCAGCGCTTCCCCATCTCAGCCCAGAAAGCAGGTAGAACAAGTTTTGTGGCGCCTTTCAGCTGCCTACCGGGGCACTGTAAAAACTACCAACAGAATTCCTTTCTGGCACCTTCCCCGGTGGAGTTGTGCATGGGGTGTGTTTGGAACATTTTCTCACCGGCCGAGTCCAAAATTCAGCGGTTCCCCATCTCAGCCCAGAAAGCAGGTAGAACAACATTTGTGGTACCTTTCAGCTGCCTACCGGGGTACTGTAAAAACTACCAAGAGAACTCCTTTCTGGCACCTTCCCCGGTGGAGTTGTGCATGGGGTGTGTTTGGAACATTTTCTCACCAGCCGAGTCCAAAAGTCAGCGGTTCCCCATCTCAGCCCAGAAAGCAGGTAGATCAACTTTTGTGGTTCCTTTCATTAGGCTACAGGGGCAGTGTAAGAACTACCAAGAGAACTCCTTTCTGGCACCTTCCCCGGTGGAGTTGTGCATGGGGTGTGTTTGGAACATTTTGCCACCAGCCGAGTCCAAAAGCCAGCGGTTCCCCATCTCAGCCCAGGAAGCAGGTAGAACAAGTTTTGTGGCTCCTTTCAGCTGCCTACCGGGGCACTGTAAAAACTACCAACAGAATTCCTTTCTGGCACCTTCCCCGGTGGAGTTGTGCATGGGGTGTGTTTGGAACATTTTGTCACCAGCCGAGTCCAAAATTCAGCGGTTCCCCATCTCAGCCCAGTAAGCAGGTAGAACAACATTTGTGGTACCTTTCAGCTGCCTACCGGGGTACTGTAAAAACTACCAAGAGAACTCCTTTCTGGCACCTTCCCCGGTGGAGTTGTGCATGGGGTGTGTTTGGAACATTTTCTCACCAGCCGAGTCCAAAAGTCAGCGGTTCCCCATCTCAGCCCAGAAAGCAGGTAGATCAACTTTTGTGGTTCCTTTCATTAGGCTACAGGGGCAGTGTAAGAACTACCAAGAGAACTCCTTTCTGGCACCTTCCCCGGTGGAGTTGTGCATGGGGTGTGTTTGGAACATTTTGCCACCAGCCGAGTCCAAAAGCCAGCGGTTCCCCATCTCAGCCCAGGAAGCAGGTAGAACAAGTTTTGTGGCTCCTTTCAGCTGCCTACCGGGGCACTGTAAAAACTACCAACAGAATTCCTTTCTGGCACCTTCCCCGGTGGAGTTGTGCATGGGGTGTGTTTGGAACATTTTCTCACCAGCCGAGTCCAAAATTCAGCGCTTCCCCATCTCAGCCCAGAAAGCAGGTAGAACAAGTTTTGTGGTGCCTTTCAGCTGCCTACCGGGGTACTGTAAAAACTACCAAGAGAACTCCTTTCTGGCACCTTCCCCGGTGGAGTTGTGCATGGGGTGTGTTTGGAACAGTTTGTCACCAGCCGAGTCCAAAATTCAGCGCTTCCCCATCTCAGCCCAGAAAGCAGGTAGGACAAGATTTGTGGCGCCTTTCAGCTACCTACCAGGACACTGTAAAAACTGTCATAAGAACTCCTTTCTGGCACCTTCCCCGGTGGAGTTATGCATGGGGTGTGTTTAGAACATTTTGTCACTAGCCGAGTCCAAAATTCAGCGGTTCCCCATCTCAGCCCAGAAAGCAGGTAGAACAACTTTTGTGGCGCCTTTCAGCTGCCTACCGCGGTACTGTAAAAACTACCAACAGAACTCCTTTCGGGCTCCTTCCCCGGTGGAGTTGTGCATGGGGTGTGTTTGGAATATTTTCTCACCAGCCGAGTCAAAAAGTCAGCAGTTCCCATCTCAGCCCAGAAAGCAGGTAGAACATCCTTTGTGTCGCCTTTCACCTGCCTACCGGGGCACTGTAAAAAGTGCCATAAGAACTCCTTTCTGGCACCTTCCCCGGTGGAGTTGTGCATGGGGTGTGTTTGGAACATTTTGCCACCAGCCGAGTCCAAAAGCCAGCGGTTCCCCATCTCAGCCCGGAAAGCAGGTAGAACAACATTTGTGGCGCCTTTCAGCTGCCTACCGGGGCACTGTAAAAACTACCAACAGAATTCCTTTCTGGCACCTTCCCCGGCGGAGTTGTGCATGGGGTGTTTTTGGACAATTTTGTCACGTGCCGAGTCCAAAATTCAGCGCTTCCCCATCACAGCACAGAAAGCAGGTAGAACATCTTTTGTGGCGCCTTTCAGCTGCCTACCGGGGTACTGTAAAAACTACCAAGAGAACTCCTTTCTGGCACCTTCCCCGGTGGAGTTGTGCATGGGGTGTGTTTGGAACATTTTCTCACCGGCCGAGTCCAAAATTCAGCGCTTCCCCATCTCAGCCCAGAAAGCAGGTAGGACAAGTTTTGTGGCGCCTTTCAGCTGCCTACCGGGGCAGTGCAAAAACTACCAAGAGAACTCCTTTCTGGCACCTTCCCCGGTGGAGTTGTGCATGGGGTGTGTTTGGAACATTTTCTCACCAGCCGAGTCCAAAATTCAGCGCTTCCCCATCTCAGCCCAGAAAGCAGGTAGAACAAGTTTTGTGGCGCCTTTCAGCTGCCTACCGGGGCACTGTAAAAACTACCAACAGAATTCCTTTCTGGCACCTTCCCCGGTGGAGTTGTGCATGGGGTGTGTTTGGAACATTTTGTCACCAGCCGAGTCCAAAAGCCAGCGGTTCCCCATCTCCAGCCCAGAAAGCAGGTAGAACGAGTTTTGTAGTGCCTCTCAGCTGCCTACCGGGGTACTGTAAAAACTACCAAGAGAACTCCTTTCTGGCACCTTCCCCGGTGGAGTTGTGCATGGGGTGTGTTTGGAACATTTTCTCACCAGCCGAGTCCAAAATTCAGCGCTTCCCCATCTCAGCCCAGAAAGCAGGTAGAACAACTTTTGTGGTGCCTTTCAGCTGCCTACCGGGGCACTGTAAAAAGTGCCATAAGAACTCCTTTCTGGCACCTTCCCCGGTGGAGTTGTGCATGGGGTGTGTTTGGAACATTTTCTCACCAGCCGAGTCCAAAATTCAGCGCTTCCCCATCTCAGCCCAGAAAGCAGGTAGAACAAGTTTTGTGGCGCCTTTCAGCTGCCTACCGGGGCACTGTAAAAACTACCAACAGAATTCCTTTCTGGCACCTTCCCCGGTGGAGTTGTGCATGGGGTGTGTTTGGAACATTTTGTCACCAGCCGAGTCCAAAATTCAGCGGTTCCCCATCTCAGCCCAGAAAGCAGGTAGAACAACATTTGTGGTACCTTTCAGCTGCCTACCGGGGTACTGTAAAAACTACCAAGAGAACTCCTTTCTGGCACCTTCCCCGGTGGAGTTGTGCATGGGGTGTGTTTGGAACATTTTCTCACCAGCCGAGTCCAAAATTCAGCGCTTCCCCATCTCAGCCCAGAAAGCAGGTAGAACAAGTTTTGTGGTGCCTTTCAGCTGCCTACCGGGGTACTGTAAAAACTACCAAGAGAACTCCTTTCTGGCACCTTCCCCGGTGGAGTTGTGCATGGGGTGTGTTTGGAACATTTTGTCACCAGCCGAGTCCAAAATTCTGCGCTTCCCCATCTCAGCCCAGAAAGCAGGTAGAACAACTTTTTTGGTGCCTTTCAGCTGCCTACCGGGGCACTGTAAAAACTACCAAGAGAACTCCTTTCTGGCACCTTCCCCGGTGGAGTTGTGCATGGGGTGTGTTTGGAACATTTTGTCACCAGCCGAGTCCAAAATTCAGCGCTTCCCCATCACAGCACAGAAAGCAGGTAGAACATCTTTTGTGGCGCCTTTCAGCTGCCTACCGGGGCAGTGCAAAAACTACCAAGAGAATTCCTTTCTGGCACCTTCCCCGGTGGAGTTGTGCATGGGGTGTGTTTGGAACATTTTCTCACCAGCCGAGTCCAAAATTCAGCGCTTCCCCATCTCAGCCCAGAAAGCAGGTAGAACAACTTTTGTGGTGCCTTTCAGCTGCCTACCGGGGCACTGTAAAAAGTGCCATAAGAACTCCTTTCTGGCACCTTCCCCGGTGGAGTTGTGCATGGGGTGTGTTTGGAACATTTTCTCACCAGCCGAGTCCAAAAGTCAGCGGTTCCCCATCTCAGCCCAGAAAGCAGGTAGATCAACTTTTGTGGTTCCTTTCATTAGGCTACAGGGGCAGTGTAAAAACTACCAACAGAATTCCTTTCTGGCACCTTCCCCGGTGGAGTTGTGCATGGGGTGTGTTTTGAACATTTTGCCACCAGCCGAGTCCAAAAGCCGGCGGTTCCCCATCTCAGCCCAGAAAGCAGGTAGAACAAGTTTTGTGGCTCCTTTCAGCTGCCTACCGGGGCACTGTAAAAACTACCAACAGAATTCCTTTCTGGCACCTTCCCCGGTGGAGTTGTGCATGGGGTGTGTTTGGAACATTTTCTCACCAGCCGAGTCCAAAATTCAGCGCTTCCCCATCTCAGCCCAGAAAGCAGGTAGAACAAGTTTTGTGGTGCCTTTCAGCTGCCTACCGGGGTACTGTAAAAACTACCAAGAGAACTCCTTTCTGGCACCTTCCCCGGTGGAGTTGTGCATGGGGTGTGTTTGGAACATTTTCTCACCAGCCGAGTCCAAAATTCTGCGCTTCCCCATCTCAGCCCAGAAAGCAGGTAGAACAACTTTTTTGGTGCCTTTCAGCTGCCTACCGGGGTAGTGCAAAATCTACCAAGAGAACTCCTTTCTGGCACCTTCCCCGGTGGAGTTGTGCATGGGGTGTGTTTGGAACATTTTCTCACCGGCCGAGTCCAAAATTCAGCGCTTCCCCATCTCAGCCCAGAAAGCAGGTAGAACAACATTTGTGGTACCTTTCAGCTGCCTACCGGGGTACTGTAAAAACTACCAAGAGAACTCCTTTCTGGCACCTTCCCCGGTGGAGTTGTGCATGGGGTGTGTTTGGAACATTTTGTCACCAGCCGAGTCCAAAATTCAGCGGTTCCCCATCTCAGCCCAGAAAGCAGGTAGAACAACATTTGTGGTACCTTTCAGCTGCCTACCGGGGTACTGTAAAAACTACCAAGAGAACTCCTTTCTGGCACCTTCCCCGGTGGAGTTGTGCATGGGGTGTGTTTGGAACATTTTGTCACCAGCCGAGTCCAAAATTCAGCGCTTCCCCATCTCAGCCCAGAAAGCAGGTAGAACAAGTTTTGTGGTGCCTTTCAGCTGCCTACCGGGGTACTGTAAAAACTACCAAGAGAACTCCTTTCTGGCACCTTCCCCGGTGGAGTTGTGCATGGGGTGTGTTTGGAACATTTTGTCACCAGCCGAGTCCAAAATTCTGCGCTTCCCCATCTCAGCCCAGAAAGCAGGTAGAACAACTTTTTTGGTGCCTTTCAGCTGCCTACCGGGGTAGTGCAAAATCTACCAAGAGAACTCCTTTCTGGCACCTTCCCCGGTGGAGTTGTGCATGGGGTGTGTTTGGAACATTTTCTCACCGGCCGAGTCCAAAATTCAGCGCTTCCCCATCTCAGCCCAGAAAGCAGGTAGAACAACATTTGTGGTACCTTTCAGCTGCCTACCGGGGTACTGTAAAAACTACCAAGAGAACTCCTTTCTGGCACCTTCCCCGGTGGAGTTGTGCATGGGGTGTGTTTGGAACATTTTGTCACCAGCCGAGTCCAAAATTCAGCGGTTCCCCATCTCAGCCCAGAAAGCAGGTAGAACAACATTTGTGGTACCTTTCAGCTGCCTACCGGGGTACTGTAAAAACTACCAAGAGAACTCCTTTCTGGCACCTTCCCCGGTGGAGTTGTGCATGGGGTGTGTTTGGAACATTTTCTCACCAGCCGAGTCAAAAAGTCAGCAGTTCCCATCTCAGCCAAGAAAGCAGGTAGAACAAGTTTTGTGGTGCCTTTCAGCTGCCTACCGGGGTACTGTAAAAACTACCAAGAGAACTCCTTTCTGGCACCTTCCCCGGTGGAGTTGTGCATGGGGTGTGTTTGGAACATTTTGTCACC
Organism: Falco peregrinus; assembly: GCF_023634155.1. Lineage (NCBI taxonomy): Eukaryota > Metazoa > Chordata > Aves > Falconiformes > Falconidae > Falco > Falco peregrinus. The sequence continues at coordinate 3,211,731 of NC_073743.1, read as the reverse complement.
AGCCGAGTCCAAAATTCTGCGCTTCCCCATCTCAGCCCAGAAAGCAGGTAGAACAACTTTTTTGGTGCCTTTCAGCTGCCTACCGGGGTAGTGCAAAATCTACCAAGAGAACTCCTTTCTGGCACCTTCCCCGGTGGAGTTGTGCATGGGGTGTGTTTGGAACATTTTCTCACCGGCCGAGTCCAAAATTCAGCGCTTCCCCATCTCAGCCCAGAAAGCAGGTAGAACAACATTTGTGGTACCTTTCAGCTGCCTACCGGGGCACTGTAAAAACTACCAAGAGAACTCCTTTCTGGCACCTTCCCCGGTGGAGTTGTGCATGGGGTGTGTTTGGAACATTTTCTCACCAGCCGAGTCCAAAATTCAGCGCTTCCCCATCTCAGCCCAGAAAGCAGGTAGAACAACTTTTGTGGTGCCTTTCAGCTGCCTACCGGGGCACTGTAAAAAGTGCCATAAGAACTCCTTTCTGGCACCTTCCCCGGTGGAGTTGTGCATGGGGTGTGTTTGGAACATTTTCTCACCAGCCGAGTCCAAAAGTCAGCGGTTCCCCATCTCAGCCCAGAAAGCAGGTAGATCAACTTTTGTGGTTCCTTTCATTAGGCTACAGGGGCAGTGTAAAAACTACCAACAGAATTCCTTTCTGGCACCTTCCCCGGTGGAGTTGTGCATGGGGTGTGTTTTGAACATTTTGCCACCAGCCGAGTCCAAAAGCCGGCGGTTCCCCATCTCAGCCCAGAAAGCAGGTAGAACAACTTTTGTGGCTCCTTTCAGCTGCCTACCGGGGCACTGTAAAAACTACCAACAGAATTCCTTTCTGGCACCTTCCCCGGTGGAGTTGTGCATGGGGTGTGTTTGGAACATTTTCTCACCAGCCGAGTCCAAAATTCAGCGCTTCCCCATCTCAGCCCAGAAAGCAGGTAGAACAAGTTTTGTGGTGCCTTTCAGCTGCCTACCGGGGTACTGTAAAAACTACCAAGAGAACTCCTTTCTGGCACCTTCCCCGGTGGAGTTGTGCATGGGGTGTGTTTGGAACATTTTCTCACCAGCCGAGTCCAAAATTCTGCGCTTCCCCATCTCAGCCCAGAAAGCAGGTAGAACAACTTTTTTGGTGCCTTTCAGCTGCCTACCGGGGTACTGTAAAAACTACCAAGAGAACTCCTTTCTGGCACCTTCCCCGGTGGAGTTGTGCATGGGGTGTGTTTGGAACAGTTTGTCACCAGCCGAGTCCAAAATTCAGCGGTTCCCCATCTCAGCCCAGAAAGCAGGTAGGACAAGTTTTGTGGCGCCTTTCAGCTGCCTACCGGGGTACTGTAAAAACTACCAAGAGAACTCCTTTCTGGCACCTTCCCCGGTGGAGTTGTGCATGGGGTGTGTTTGGAACATTTTCTCACCAGCCGAGTCCAAAATTCAGCGGTTCCCCATCTCAGCCCAGAAAGCAGGTAGAACAACATTTGTGGTACCTTTCAGCTGCCTACCGGGGTAGTGCAAAATCTACCAAGAGAACTCCTTTCTGGCACCTTCCCCGGTGGAGTTGTGCATGGGGTGTGTTTGGAACAGTTTCTCACCGGCCGAGTCCAAAATTCAGCGGTTCCCCATCTCAGCCCAGAAAGCAGGTAGAACATCTTTTGTGGTGCCTTTCAGCTGCCTACCGGGGCAGTGCAAAAACTACCAAGAGAACTCTTTTTCTGGCACCTTCCCCGGTGGAGTTGTGCATGGGGTGTGTTTGGAACATTTTGTCACCAGCCGAGTCCAAATTCAGCGGTTCCCCATCTCAGCCCGGAAAGCAGGTAGAACAACATTTGTGGTACCTTTCAGCTGCCTACCGGGGTACTGTAAAAACTACCAAGAGAACTCCTTTCTGGCACCTTCCCCGGTGGAGTTGTGCATGGGGTGTGTTTGGAACATTTTGTCACCAGCCGAGTCCAAAATTCAGCGCTTCCCCATCTCAGCCCAGAAAGCAGGTAGAACAACTTTTGTGGTGCCTTTCAGCTGCCTACCGGGGCACTGTAAAAAGTGCCATAAGAACTCCTTTCTGGCACCTTCCCCGGTGGAGTTGTGCATGGGGTGTGTTTGGAACATTTTCTCACCAGCCGAGTCCAAAATTCAGCGCTTCCCCATCTCAGCCCAGAAAGCAGGTAGAACAAGTTTTGTGGCGCCTTTCAGCTGCCTACCGGGGCACTGTAAAAACTACCAAAAGAATTCCTTTCTGGCACCTTCCCCGGTGGAGTTGTGCATGGGGTGTGTTTGGAACATTTTGTCACCGGCCGAGTCCAAAATTCAGCGCTTCCCCATCTCAGCCCAGAAAGCAGGTAGAACAACATTTGTGGTACCTTTCAGCTGCCTACCGGGGTACTGTAAAAACTACCAAGAGAACTCCTTTCTGGCACCTTCCCCGGTGGAGTTGTGCATGGGGTGTGTTTGGAACATTTTCTCACCAGCCGAGTCCAAAAGTCAGCGGTTCCCCATCTCAGCCCAGAAAGCAGGTAGATCAACTTTTGTGGTTCCTTTCATTAGGCTACAGGGGCAGTGTAAGAACTACCAAGAGAACTCCTTTCTGGCACCTTCCCCGGTGGAGTTGTGCATGGGGTGTGTTTGGAACATTTTGCCACCAGCCGAGTCCAAAAGCCAGCGGTTCCCCATCTCAGCCCAGGAAGCAGGTAGAACAAGTTTTGTGGCTCCTTTCAGCTGCCTACCGGGGCACTGTAAAAACTACCAACAGAATTCCTTTCTGGCACCTTCCCCGGTGGAGTTGTGCATGGGGTGTGTTTGGAACATTTTCTCACCAGCCGAGTCCAAAAGTCAGCGGTTCCCCATCTCAGCCCAGAAAGCAGGTAGATCAACTTTTGTGGTTCCTTTCATTAGGCTACAGGGGCAGTGTAAGAACTACCAAGAGAACTCCTTTCTGGCACCTTCCCCGGTGGAGTTGTGCATGGGGTGTGTTTGGAACATTTTGCCACCAGCCGAGTCCAAAAGCCAGCGGTTCCCCATCTCAGCCCAGGAAGCAGGTAGAACAAGTTTTGTGGCTCCTTTCAGCTGCCTACCGGGGCACTGTAAAAACTACCAACAGAATTCCTTTCTGGCACCTTCCCCGGTGGAGTTGTGCATGGGGTGTGTTTGGAACATTTTCTCACCAGCCGAGTCCAAAATTCAGCGCTTCCCCATCTCAGCCCAGAAAGCAGGTAGAACAAGTTTTGTGGTGCCTTTCAGCTGCCTACCGGGGTACTGTAAAAACTACCAAGAGAACTCCTTTCTGGCACCTTCCCCGGTGGAGTTGTGCATGGGGTGTGTTTGGAACAGTTTGTCACCAGCCGAGTCCAAAATTCAGCGCTTCCCCATCTCAGCCCAGAAAGCAGGTAGGACAAGATTTGTGGCGCCTTTCAGCTACCTACCAGGACACTGTAAAAACTGTCATAAGAACTCCTTTCTGGCACCTTCCCCGGTGGAGTTATGCATGGGGTGTGTTTAGAACATTTTCTCACTAGCCGAGTCCAAAATTCAGCGGTTCCCCATCTCAGCCCAGAAAGCAGGTAGAACAACTTTTGTGGCGCCTTTCAGCTGCCTACCGCGGTACTGTAAAAACTACCAACAGAACTCCTTTCGGGCTCCTTCCCCGGTGGAGTTGTGCATGGGGTGTGTTTGGAATATTTTCTCACCAGCCGAGTCAAAAAGTCAGCAGTTCCCATCTCAGCCCAGAAAGCAGGTAGAACATCCTTTGTGTCGCCTTTCACCTGCCTACCGGGGCACTGTAAAAAGTGCCATAAGAACTCCTTTCTGGCACCTTCCCCGGTGGAGTTGTGCATGGGGTGTGTTTGGAACATTTTGCCACCAGCCGAGTCCAAAAGCCAGCGGTTCCCCATCTCAGCCCGGAAAGCAGGTAGAACAACATTTGTGGCACCTTTCAGCTGCCTACCGGGGCACTGTAAAAACTACCAACAGAATTCCTTTCTGGCACCTTCCCCGGCGGAGTTGTGCATGGGGTGTTTTTGGACAATTTTGTCACGTGCCGAGTCCAAAATTCAGCGCTTCCCCATCACAGCACAGAAAGCAGGTAGAACATCTTTTGTGGCGCCTTTCAGCTGCCTACCGGGGTACTGTAAAAACTACCAAGAGAACTCCTTTCTGGCACCTTCCCCGGTGGAGTTGTGCATGGGGTGTGTTTGGAACATTTTCTCACCGGCCGAGTCCAAAATTCAGCGCTTCCCCATCTCAGCCCAGAAAGCAGGTAGGACAAGTTTTGTGGCGCCTTTCAGCTGCCTACCGGGGCAGTGCAAAAACTACCAAGAGAACTCCTTTCTGGCACCTTCCCCGGTGGAGTTGTGCATGGGGTGTGTTTGGAACATTTTCTCACCAGCCGAGTCCAAAAGTCAGCGGTTCCCCATCTCAGCCCAGAAAGCAGGTAGAACAAGTTTTGTGGCGCCTTTCAGCTGCCTACCGGGGCACTGTAAAAACTACCAACAGAATTCCTTTCTGGCACCTTCCCCGGTGGAGTTGTGCATGGGGTGTGTTTGGAACATTTTCTCACCAGCCGAGTCCAAAAGCCAGCGGTTCCCCATCTCCAGCCCAGAAAGCAGGTAGAACGAGTTTTGTAGTGCCTTTCAGCTGCCTACCGGGGTACTGTAAAAACTACCAAGAGAACTCCTTTCTGGCACCTTCCCCGGTGGAGTTGTGCATGGGGTGTGTTTGGAACATTTTCTCACCAGCCGAGTCCAAAATTCAGCGCTTCCCCATCTCAGCCCAGAAAGCAGGTAGAACAACTTTTGTGGTGCCTTTCAGCTGCCTACCGGGGCACTGTAAAAAGTGCCATAAGAACTCCTTTCTGGCACCTTCCCCGGTGGAGTTGTGCATGGGGTGTGTTTGGAACATTTTCTCACCAGCCGAGTCCAAAATTCAGCGCTTCCCCATCTCAGCCCAGAAAGCAGGTAGAACAAGTTTTGTGGCGCCTTTCAGCTGCCTACCGGGGCACTGTAAAAACTACCAACAGAATTCCTTTCTGGCACCTTCCCCGGTGGAGTTGTGCATGGGGTGTGTTTGGAACATTTTGTCACCAGCCGAGTCCAAAATTCAGCGGTTCCCCATCTCAGCCCAGAAAGCAGGTAGAACAACATTTGTGGTACCTTTCAGCTGCCTACCGGGGTACTGTAAAAACTACCAAGAGAACTCCTTTCTGGCACCTTCCCCGGTGGAGTTGTGCATGGGGTGTGTTTGGAACAGATTGCCTCCAGCCGAGTCCAAATTCAGTGGTTCCCCATCTCAATCCAGAAAGCATGTAGAACATCTTTTGTGGTGCCTTTCAGCTGCCTACCGGGGCAGTGCAAAAACTACCAAGAGAACTCTTTTTCTGGCACCTTCCCCGGTGGAGTTGTGCATGGGGTGTGTTTGGAACATTTTCTCACCAGCCGAGTCCAAATTCAGCGGTTCCCCATCTCAGCCCGGAAAGCAGGTAGAACAACATTTGTGGCGCCTTTCAGCTGCCTACCGGGGTACTGTAAAAACTACCAAGAGAACTCCTTTCTGGCACCTTCCCCGGTGGAGTTGTGCATGGGGTGTGTTTGGAACATTTTGCCACCAGCCGAGTCCAAAAGCCAGCGGTTCCCCATCTCAGCCCGGAAAGCAGGTAGAACAACATTTGTGGCGCCTTTCAGCTGCCTACCGGGGTACTGTAAAAACTACCAACAGAATTCCTTTCTGGCACCTTCCCCGGTGGAGTTGTGCATGGGGTGTTTTTGGACAATTTTGTCACGTGCCGAGTCCAAAATTCAGCGCTTCCCCATCACAGCACAGAAAGCAGGTAGAACATCTTTTGTGGCGCCTTTCAGCTGCCTACCGGGGTACTGTAAAAACTACCAAGAGAACTCCTTTCTGGCACCTTCCCCCAGGTGGAGTTGTGCATGGGGTGTGTTTGGAACATTTTCTCACCAGCCGAGTCCAAAATTCAGCGCTTCCCCATCTCAGCCCAGAAAGCAGGTAGAACAAGTTTTGTGGTTCCTTTCAGCTGCCTACCGGGGTACTGTAAAAACTACCAAGAGAACTCCTTACTGGCACCTTCCCCGGTGGAGTTGTGCATGGGGTGTGTTTGGAACATTTTCTCACCAGCCGAGTCCAAAATTCAGCGCTTCCCCATCTCAGCCCAGAAAGCAGGTAGAACAAGTTTTGTGGTGCCTTTCAGCTGCCTACCGGGGTACTGTAAAAACTACCAAGAGAACTCCTTTCTGGCACCTTCCCCGGTGGAGTTGTGCATGGGGTGTGTTTGGAACATTTTGTCACCAGCCGAGTCCAAAATTCTGCGCTTCCCCATCTCAGCCCAGAAAGCAGGTAGAACAACTTTTTTGGTGCCTTTCAGCTGCCTACCGGGGTAGTGCAAAATCTACCAAGAGAACTCCTTTCTGGCACCTTCCCCGGTGGAGTTGTGCATGGGGTGTGTTTGGAACATTTTCTCACCGGCCGAGTCCAAAATTCAGCGCTTCCCCATCTCAGCCCAGAAAGCAGGTAGAACAACATTTGTGGTACCTTTCAGCTGCCTACCGGGGCACTGTAAAAACTACCAAGAGAACTCCTTTCTGGCACCTTCCCCGGTGGAGTTGTGCATGGGGTGTGTTTGGAACATTTTGTCACCAGCCGAGTCCAAAATTCAGCGCTTCCCCATCACAGCACAGAAAGCAGGTAGAACATCTTTTGTGGCGCCTTTCAGCTGCCTACCGGGGCAGTGCAAAAACTACCAAGAGAATTCCTTTCTGGCACCTTCCCCGGTGGAGTTGTGCATGGGGTGTGTTTGGAACATTTTCTCACCAGCCGAGTCCAAAATTCAGCGCTTCCCCATCTCAGCCCAGAAAGCAGGTAGAACAACTTTTGTGGTGCCTTTCAGCTGCCTACCGGGGCACTGTAAAAAGTGCCATAAGAACTCCTTTCTGGCACCTTCCCCGGTGGAGTTGTGCATGGGGTGTGTTTGGAACATTTTCTCACCAGCCGAGTCCAAAAGTCAGCGGTTCCCCATCTCAGCCCAGAAAGCAGGTAGATCAACTTTTGTGGTTCCTTTCATTAGGCTACAGGGGCAGTGTAAGAACTACCAAGAGAACTCCTTTCTGGCACCTTCCCCGGTGGAGTTGTGCATGGGGTGTGTTTTGAACATTTTGCCACCAGCCGAGTCCAAAAGCCAGCGGTTCCCCATCTCAGCCCAGAAAGCAGGTAGAACAAGTTTTGTGGCTCCTTTCAGCTGCCTACCGGGGCACTGTAAAAACTACCAACAGAATTCCTTTCTGGCACCTTCCCCGGTGGAGTTGTGCATGGGGTGTGTTTGGAACATTTTCTCACCAGCCGAGTCCAAAATTCAGCGGTTCCCCATCTCAGCCCAGAAAGCAGGTAGAACAAGTTTTGTGGTGCCTTTCAGCTGCCTACCGGGGTACTGTAAAAACTACCAAGAGAACTCCTTTCTGGCACCTTCCCCGGTGGAGTTGTGCATGGGGTGTGTTTGGAACATTTTCTCACCAGCCGAGTCCAAAATTCTGCGCTTCCCCATCTCAGCCCAGAAAGCAGGTAGAACAACTTTTTTGGTGCCTTTCAGCTGCCTACCGGGGTAGTGCAAAATCTACCAAGAGAACTCCTTTCTGGCACCTTCCCCGGTGGAGTTGTGCATGGGGTGTGTTTGGAACATTTTCTCACCGGCCGAGTCCAAAATTCAGCGCTTCCCCATCTCAGCCCAGAAAGCAGGTAGAACAACATTTGTGGTACCTTTCAGCTGCCTACCGGGGTACTGTAAAAACTACCAAGAGAACTCCTTTCTGGCACCTTCCCCGGTGGAGTTGTGCATGGGGTGTGTTTGGAACAGTTTGTCACCAGCCGAGTCCAAAATTCAGCGGTTCCCCATCTCAGCCCAGAAAGCAGGTAGGACAAGTTTTGTGGCGCCTTTCAGCTGCCTACCGGGGTACTGTAAAAACTACCAAGAGAACTCCTTTCTGGCACCTTCCCCGGTGGAGTTGTGCATGGGGTGTGTTTGGAACATTTTCTCACCAGCCGAGTCCAAAATTCTGCGCTTCCCCATCTCAGCCCAGAAAGCAGGTAGAACAACTTTTTTGGTGCCTTTCAGCTGCCTACCGGGGTAGTGCAAAATCTACCAAGAGAACTCCTTTCTGGCACCTTCCCCGGTGGAGTTGTGCATGGGGTGTGTTTGGAACATTTTCTCACCGGCCGAGTCCAAAATTCAGCGCTTCCCCATCTCAGCCCAGAAAGCAGGTAGAACAACATTTGTGGTACCTTTCAGCTGCCTACCGGGGCACTGTAAAAACTACCAAGAGAACTCCTTTCTGGCACCTTCCCCGGTGGAGTTGTGCATGGGGTGTGTTTGGAACATTTTGTCACCAGCCGAGTCCAAAATTCAGCGCTTCCCCATCACAGCACAGAAAGCAGGTAGAACATCTTTTGTGGCGCCTTTCAGCTGCCTACCGGGGCAGTGCAAAAACTACCAAGAGAATTCCTTTCTGGCACCTTCCCCGGTGGAGTTGTGCATGGGGTGTGTTTGGAACATTTTCTCACCAGCCGAGTCCAAAATTCAGCGGTTCCCCATCTCAGCCCAGAAAGCAGGTAGAACAACATTTGTGGTACCTTTCAGCTGCCTACCGGGGTACTGTAAAAACTACCAAGAGAACTCCTTTCTGGCACCTACCCCGGTGGAGTTGTGCATGGGGTGTGTTTGGAACAGTTTCTCACCGGCCGAGTCCAAAATTCAGCGGTTCCCCATCTCAGCCCAGAAAGCAGGTAGAACATCTTTTGTGGTGCCTTTCAGCTGCCTACCGGGGCAGTGCAAAAACTACCAAGAGAACTCTTTTTCTGGCACCTTCCCCGGTGGAGTTGTGCATGGGGTGTGTTTGGAACATTTTGTCACCAGCCGAGTCCAAATTCAGCGGTTCCCCATCTCAGCCCGGAAAGCAGGTAGAACAACATTTGTGGTACCTTTCAGCTGCCTACCGGGGTACTGTAAAAACTACCAAGAGAACTCCTTTCTGGCACCTTCCCCGGTGGAGTTGTGCATGGGGTGTGTTTGGAACATTTTCTCACCAGCCGAGTCCAAAAGTCAGCGGTTCCCCATCTCAGCCCAGAAAGCAGGTAGAACAAGTTTTGTGGTTCCTTTCATTAGGCTACAGGGGCAGTGTAAGAACTACCAAGAGAACTCCTTTCTGGCACCTTCCCCGGTGGAGTTGTGCATGGGGTGTGTTTGGAACATTTTGTCACCAGCCGAGTCCAAAATTCAGCGCTTCCCCATCTCAGCCCAGAAAGCAGGTAGAACAACTTTTGTGGTGCCTTTCAGCTGCCTACCGGGGCACTGTAAAAAGTGCCATAAGAACTCCTTTCTGGCACCTTCCCCGGTGGAGTTGTGCATGGGGTGTGTTTGGAACATTTTCTCACCAGCCGAGTCCAAAATTCAGCGCTTCCCCATCTCAGCCCAGAAAGCAGGTAGAACAAGTTTTGTGGCGCCTTTCAGCTGCCTACCGGGGCACTGTAAAAACTACCAACAGAATTCCTTTCTGGCACCTTCCCCGGTGGAGTTGTGCATGGGGTGTGTTTGGAACATTTTGTCACCAGCCGAGTCCAAAATTCAGCGGTTCCCCATCTCAGCCCAGAAAGCAGGTAGAACAACATTTGTGGTACCTTTCAGCTGCCTACCGGGGTACTGTAAAAACTACCAAGAGAACTCCTTTCTGGCACCTTCCCCGGTGGAGTTGTGCATGGGGTGTGTTTGGAACATTTTCTCACCAGCCGAGTCCAAAATTCTGCGCTTCCCCATCTCAGCCCAGAAAGCAGGTAGAACAACTTTTTTGGTGCCTTTCAGCTGCCTACCGGGGTAGTGCAAAATCTACCAAGAGAACTCCTTTCTGGCACCTTCCCCGGTGGAGTTGTGCATGGGGTGTGTTTGGAACATTTTCTCACCGGCCGAGTCCAAAATTCAGCGCTTCCCCATCTCAGCCCAGAAAGCAGGTAGAACAACATTTGTGGTACCTTTCAGCTGCCTACCGGGGTACTGTAAAAACTACCAAGAGAACTCCTTTCTGGCACCTTCCCCGGTGGAGTTGTGCATGGGGTGTGTTTGGAACAGTTTGTCACCAGCCGAGTCCAAAATTCAGCGGTTCCCCATCTCAGCCCAGAAAGCAGGTAGGACAAGTTTTGTGGCGCCTTTCAGCTGCCTACCGGGGTACTGTAAAAACTACCAAGAGAACTCCTTTCTGGCACCTTCCCCGGTGGAGTTGTGCATGGGGTGTGTTTGGAACATTTTCTCACCAGCCGAGTCCAAAATTCTGCGCTTCCCCATCTCAGCCCAGAAAGCAGGTAGAACAACTTTTTTGGTGCCTTTCAGCTGCCTACCGGGGTAGTGCAAAATCTACCAAGAGAACTCCTTTCTGGCACCTTCCCCGGTGGAGTTGTGCATGGGGTGTGTTTGGAACATTTTCTCACCGGCCGAGTCCAAAATTCAGCGCTTCCCCATCTCAGCCCAGAAAGCAGGTAGAACAACATTTGTGGTACCTTTCAGCTGCCTACCGGGGCACTGTAAAAACTACCAAGAGAACTCCTTTCTGGCACCTTCCCCGGTGGAGTTGTGCATGGGGTGTGTTTGGAACATTTTGTCACCAGCCGAGTCCAAAATTCAGCGCTTCCCCATCACAGCACAGAAAGCAGGTAGAACATCTTTTGTGGCGCCTTTCAGCTGCCTACCGGGGCAGTGCAAAAACTACCAAGAGAATTCCTTTCTGGCACCTTCCCCGGTGGAGTTGTGCATGGGGTGTGTTTGGAACATTTTCTCACCAGCCGAGTCCAAAATTCAGCGGTTCCCCATCTCAGCCCAGAAAGCAGGTAGAACAACATTTGTGGTACCTTTCAGCTGCCTACCGGGGTACTGTAAAAACTACCAAGAGAACTCCTTTCTGGCACCTACCCCGGTGGAGTTGTGCATGGGGTGTGTTTGGAACAGTTTCTCACCGGCCGAGTCCAAAATTCAGCGGTTCCCCATCTCAGCCCAGAAAGCAGGTAGAACATCTTTTGTGGTGCCTTTCAGCTGCCTACCGGGGCAGTGCAAAAACTACCAAGAGAACTCTTTTTCTGGCACCTTCCCCGGTGGAGTTGTGCATGGGGTGTGTTTGGAACATTTTGTCACCAGCCGAGTCCAAATTCAGCGGTTCCCCATCTCAGCCCGGAAAGCAGGTAGAACAACATTTGTGGTACCTTTCAGCTGCCTACCGGGGTACTGTAAAAACTACCAAGAGAACTCCTTTCTGGCACCTTCCCCGGTGGAGTTGTGCATGGGGTGTGTTTGGAACATTTTCTCACCAGCCGAGTCCAAAAGTCAGCGGTTCCCCATCTCAGCCCAGAAAGCAGGTAGAACAAGTTTTGTGGTTCCTTTCATTAGGCTACAGGGGCAGTGTAAGAACTACCAAGAGAACTCCTTTCTGGCACCTTCCCCGGTGGAGTTGTGCATGGGGTGTGTTTGGAACATTTTGTCACCAGCCGAGTCCAAAATTCAGCGCTTCCCCATCTCAGCCCAGAAAGCAGGTAGAACAACTTTTGTGGTGCCTTTCAGCTGCCTACCGGGGCACTGTAAAAAGTGCCATAAGAACTCCTTTCTGGCACCTTCCCCGGTGGAGTTGTGCATGGGGTGTGTTTGGAACATTTTCTCACCAGCCGAGTCCAAAATTCAGCGCTTCCCCATCTCAGCCCAGAAAGCAGGTAGAACAAGTTTTGTGGCGCCTTTCAGCTGCCTACCGGGGCACTGTAAAAACTACCAACAGAATTCCTTTCTGGCACCTTCCCCGGTGGAGTTGTGCATGGGGTGTGTTTGGAACATTTTGTCACCAGCCGAGTCCAAAATTCAGCGGTTCCCCATCTCAGCCCAGAAAGCAGGTAGAACAACATTTGTGGTACCTTTCAGCTGCCTACCGGGGTACTGTAAAAACTACCAAGAGAACTCCTTTCTGGCACCTTCCCCGGTGGAGTTGTGCATGGGGTGTGTTTGGAACATTTTCTCACCAGCCGAGTCCAAAAGTCAGCGGTTCCCCATCTCAGCCCAGAAAGCAGGTAGATCAACTTTTGTGGTTCCTTTCATTAGGCTACAGGGGCAGTGTAAGAACTACCAAGAGAACTCCTTTCTGGCACCTTCCCTGGTGGAGTTGTGCATGGGGTGTGTTTGGAACATTTTGCCACCAGCCGAGTCCAAAAGCCAGCGGTTCCCCATCTCAGCCCAGGAAGCAGGTAGAACAAGTTTTGTGGCTCCTTTCAGCTGCCTACCGGGGCACTGTAAAAAACTACCAACAGAATTCCTTTCTGGCACCTTCCCCGGTGGAGTTGTGCATGGGGTGTGTTTGGAACATTTTCTCACCAGCCGAGTCCAAAATTCAGCGCTTCCCCATCTCAGCCCAGAAAGCAGGTAGAACAAGTTTTGTGGTGCCTTTCAGCTGCCTACCGGGGGTACTGTAAAAACTACCAAGAGAACTCCTTTCTGGCACCTTCCCCGGTGGAGTTGTGCATGGGGTGTGTTTGGAACATTTTCTCACCAGCCGAGTCCAAAATTCTGCGCTTCCCCATCTCAGCCCAGAAAGCAGGTAGAACAACATTTGTGGTACCTTTCAGCTGCCTACCGGGGTACTGTAAAAACTACCAAGAGAACTCCTTTCTGGCACCTTCCCCGGTGGAGTTGTGCATGGGGTGTGTTTGGAAGTTTGTCACCAGCCGAGTCCAAAATTCAGCGCTTCCCCATCTCAGCCCAGAAAGCAGGTAGAACAACATTTGTGGTGCCTTTCAGCTGCCTACCGGGGCAGTGCAAAAACTACCAAGAGAACTCCTTTCTGGCACCTTCCCCGGTGGAGTTGTGCATGGGGTGTGTTTGGAACATTTTCTCACCGGCCGAGTCCAAAATTCAGCGCTTCCCCATCTCAGCCCAGAAAGCAGGTAGATGAACTTTTGTGGTGCCTTTCAGCTGCCTATCGGGGTAGTGCAAAATCTACCAAGAGAACTCTTTTCTGGCACCTTCCCCGGTGGTGTTGTGCATGGGGTGTGTTTGGAACAGATTGCCTCCAGCCGAGTCCAAATTCAGTGGTTCCCCATCTCAATCCAGAAAGCATGTAGAACATCTTTTGTGGTGCCTTTCAGCTTCCTACCGGGGCAGTGCAAAAACTACCAAGAGAACTCTTTTTCTGGCACCTTCCCCGGTGGAGTTGTGCATGGGGTGTGTTTGGAACATTTTCTCACCAGCCGAGTCCAAATTCAGCGGTTCCCAATCTCAGCCCGGAAAGCAGGTAGAACAACATTTGTGGCGCCTTTCAGCTGCCTACCGGGGTACTGTAAAAACTACCAAGAGAACTCCTTTCTGGCACCTTCCCCGGTGGAGTTGTGCATGGGGTGTGTTTGGAACATTTTGCCACCAGCCGACTCCAAAAGCCAGCGGTTCCCCATCTCAGCCCGGAAAGCAGGTAGAACAACATTTGTGGCGCCTTTCAGCTGCCTACCGGGGTACTGTAAAAACTACCAACAGAATTCCTTTCTGGCACCTTCCCCGGTGGAGTTGTGCATGGGGTGTTTTTGGACAATTTTGTCACGTGCCGAGTCCAAAATTCAGCGGTTCCCCATCACAGCACAGAAAGCAGGTAGAACATCTTTTGTGGCGCCTTTCAGCTGCCTACCGGGGGTACTGTAAAAACTACCAAGAGAACTCCTTTCTGGCACCTTCCCCCAGGTGGAGTTGTGCATGGGGTGTGTTTGGAACATTTTCTCACCAGCCGAGTCCAAAATTCAGCGCTTCCCCATCTCAGCCCAGAAAGCAGGTAGGACAACTTTTGTGGCGCCTTTCAGCTGCCTACCGGGGTACTGTAAAAACTACCAAGAGAACTCCTTTCTGGCACCTTCCCCGGTGGAGTTGTGCATGGGGTGTGTTTGGAACATTTTCTCACCAGCCGAGTCCAAAATTCTGCGCTTCCCCATCTCAGCCCAGAAATTAGGTAGAACAACTTTTTTGGTGCCTTTCAGCTGCCTACCGGGGTAGTGCAAAATCTACCAAGAGAACTCCTTTCTGGCACCTTCCCCGGTGGAGTTGTGCATGGGGTGTGTTTGGAACAGTTTGTCACCAGCCGAGTCCAAAATTCAGCGGTTCCCCATCTCAGTCCAGAAAGCAGGTAGGACAAGATTTGTGGCGCCTTTCAGCTGCCTACCGCGGTACTGTAAAAACTACCAACAGAACTCCTTTCGGGCTCCTTCCCCGGTGGAGTTGTGCATGGGGTGTGTTTGGAATATTTTCTCACCAGCCGAGTCAAAAAGTCAGCAGTTCCCATCTCAGCCCAGAAAGCAGGTAGAACATCCTTTGTGTCGCCTTTCACCTGCCTACCGGGGCACTGTAAAAAGTGCCATAAGAACTCCATTCTGGCACCTTCCCCGGTGGAGTTGTGCATGGGGTGTGTTTGGAACATTTTGTCACCAGCCGAGTCCAAAATTCAGCGGTTCCCCATCTCAGCCCAGAAAGCAGGTAGAACAACATTTGTGGTACCTTTCAGCTGCCTACCGGGGTACTGTAAAAACTACCAAGAGAACTCCTTTCTGGCACCTTCCCCGGTGGAGTTGTGCATGGGGTGTGTTTGGAACATTTTCTCACCAGCCGAGTCCAAAAGTCAGCGGTTCCCCATCTCAGCCCAGAAAGCAGGTAGATCAACTTTTGTGGTTCCTTTCATTAGGCTACAGGGGCAGTGTAAGAACTACCAAGAGAACTCCTTTCTGGCACCTTCCCCGGTGGAGTTGTGCATGGGGTGTGTTTGGAACATTTTGCCACCAGCCGAGTCCAAAAGCCAGCGGTTCCCCATCTCAGCCCAGGAAGCAGGTAGAACAAGTTTTGTGGCTCCTTTCAGCTGCCTACCGGGGCACTGTAAAAACTACCAACAGAATTCCTTTCTGGCACCTTCCCCGGTGGAGTTGTGCATGGGGTGTGTTTGGAACATTTTCTCACCAGCCGAGTCCAAAATTCAGCGCTTCCCCATCTCAGCCCAGAAAGCAGGTAGAACAAGTTTTGTGGTGCCTTTCAGCTGCCTACCGGGGTACTGTAAAAACTACCAAGAGAACTCCTTTCTGGCACCTTCCCCGGTGGAGTTGTGCATGGGGTGTGTTTGGAACATTTTCTCACCAGCCGAGTCCAAAATTCTGCGCTTCCCCATCTCAGCCCAGAAAGCAGGTAGAACAACATTTGTGGTACCTTTCAGCTGCCTACCGGGGTACTGTAAAAACTACCAAGAGAACTCCTTTCTGGCACCTTCCCCGGTGGAGTTGTGCATGGGGTGTGTTTGGAAGTTTGTCACCAGCCGAGTCCAAAATTCAGCGCTTCCCCATCTCAGCCCAGAAAGCAGGTAGAACAACATTTGTGGTGCCTTTCAGCTGCCTACCGGGGCAGTGCAAAAACTACCAAGAGAACTCCTTTCTGGCACCTTCCCCGGTGGAGTTGTGCATGGGGTGTGTTTGGAACATTTTCTCACCGGCCGAGTCCAAAATTCAGCGCTTCCCCATCTCAGCCCAGAAAGCAGGTAGATGAACTTTTGTGGTGCCTTTCAGCTGCCTATCGGGGTAGTGCAAAATCTACCAAGAGAACTCTTTTCTGGCACCTTCCCCGGTGGTGTTGTGCATGGGGTGTGTTTGGAACAGATTGCCTCCAGCCGAGTCCAAATTCAGTGGTTCCCCATCTCAATCCAGAAAGCATGTAGAACATCTTTTGTGGTGCCTTTCAGCTGCCTACCGGGGCAGTGCAAAAACTACCAAGAGAACTCTTTTTCTGGCACCTTCCCCGGTGGAGTTGTGCATGGGGTGTGTTTGGAACATTTTCTCACCAGCCGAGTCCAAATTCAGCGGTTCCCCATCTCAGCCCGGAAAGCAGGTAGAACAACATTTGTGGCGCCTTTCAGCTGCCTACCGGGGTACTGTAAAAACTACCAAGAGAACTCCTTTCTGGCACCTTCCCCGGTGGAGTTGTGCATGGGGTGTGTTTGGAACATTTTGCCACCAGCCGACTCCAAAAGCCAGCGGTTCCCCATCTCAGCCCGGAAAGCAGGTAGAACAACATTTGTGGCGCCTTTCAGCTGCCTACCGGGGTACTGTAAAAACTACCAACAGAATTCCTTTCTGGCACCTTCCCCGGTGGAGTTGTGCATGGGGTGTTTTTGGACAATTTTGTCACGTGCCGAGTCCAAAATTCAGCGGTTCCCCATCACAGCACAGAAAGCAGGTAGAACATCTTTTGTGGCGCCTTTCAGCTGCCTACCGGGGTACTGTAAAAACTACCAAGAGAACTCCTTTCTGGCACCTTCCCCCAGGTGGAGTTGTGCATGGGGTGTGTTTGGAACATTTTCTCACCAGCCGAGTCCAAAATTCAGCGCTTCCCCATCTCAGCCCAGAAAGCAGGTAGGACAACTTTTGTGGCGCCTTTCAGCTGCCTACCGGGGTACTGTAAAAACTACCAAGAGAACTCCTTTCTGGCACCTTCCCCGGTGGAGTTGTGCATGGGGTGTGTTTGGAACATTTTCTCACCAGCCGAGTCCAAAATTCTGCGCTTCCCCATCTCAGCCCAGAAATTAGGTAGAACAACTTTTTTGGTG